>NW_027361707.1:58595000-58927500 GCF_039654945.1 Dendrobates tinctorius | reverse complement strand
TATTTTTATTTCAAATAAAGGATTTTATTTTGGATGTTTTGCATTCACAATATCTATATACTCTCATTAGCTGTGCCTACTCTTGCTGTCATTAGTGGCAGCAGGCGTAGGCTCATGGGAGTGGTACTCTCTCACAGCTGCTGGCTCATCTGACAGGGTGTGAACTGCAGTTCTCTGCCACCTGTAAAATCTTACCATCTATCTGGGGCAGTGTTTGCCACTGTCATGCGGTTCATCCTTTACTACTCCTAAGCAGTAAACTTGATGTCCTGTGGTTGTATTTGACTCACATCTCGCTCACTTATGTCACCTTCACTTCAAAAAGAAATCCAAAATCCAAACTTACTTACCATTCACTATTCAAAAACTCCTACTTTTGTTCTTATTCATTATTGCCTGGGCTAGTGCAATTTTCTATTTAGTGGCCTCCTTCTTACTAAACTCTCCCTTCTCTAATTTATTTGGAATGCAGCAACCAGCAACCCGTGTAATAAATCTGTCCAGCTGCCAGATTGATGCCTCTATTCTGTGCTACGCATTACACTAGTTGCCCATCCTCTACAGCAGGAGTGAGGAACCTCAGGCCTTAGGGTCATTTAAAGCCCACAATTACCTTTTCTCTGACCCCAGGGCAGATTCATGGGGACCACAGTGCTTGTTCCGGCAGCTGTGTTTTTATGGCCACTAGCATCTTAATATTTTCTTGCTTTGTTAGTGTCAGGAGTGGTAGCTTCATGCCTGTGCGGGCCTCTCACACTCCTGGGTGGTATCCGGGTTTCCAGCATGTCACCTTTCACTCTTCACTTGCCATGAGGTGTGTTGTGCTACCTTCGAGGGGCAGTGTTTGGAGGAGTGCTCACTCAGTCTGGATATCACATTCTAGGAGAAGAACACCTAGCATCACTGGGAGGTGGAATGCCGCTGATCGCAATGCTTATGCTGTGTGGGGACTCTGGGATGCTGGGCCATTTGGTGTTCTCTGATGACAGCAGTTTCAGGAAGCTGTACATGCTGGGGCAATCATATGGTGGGAGATTCCTGCCAGTCTTCTCTCCCCTTCCCGGTGACTCTGTGGTCTGGGGGTGGAGATTGGGCATTATCCCAGTGTGATCAGGTGATTGATGGGAGGTTGATTTAAATGTGCCTTTTACTCATTTTGTTGCTGATTTTTTCAATTCTGGTAGATGGTTAAGCTTAGTGTTTCTGTAATTCTGAGGAAGTACATGCTTTGGTGCCTGCTCTTGGTTTATCATTGTGCATCTTATTTACTGCAGTTGCACTGTGGTATTTGGTCCTGGTGTGCTTGTCCTGTCTGCTGTTTGTGTGTCTGATCTCTGCATATAAAGCTAAAGCCCCTATCTCCTAGACTCCTGCACATTTGCCCCAGTGCTCTTGAATGCTCTACAACAGACAATTCGGTTTATTCCACCAAGTGCACTCAATTTCAAGCGTGCTCTGAAATCACATATCTTTAGACTGGTCTATATCCTCACCTCACTAATATAATTGTACCCTATTCTTCCTTTTGTATAATGTGTTTTCACACTCTCACAGGAGTCACCAGTGAGAGCATGCAAGAATGTGACCACAAAAAAACACTTTGCATATGGATGCTTTATGATGGAATATAACAGGGTAGGTGCTGTAAATGCACATTAGTCACTCCTGATCACAATTTATTTTATCTATAATGACATAAATTTGAGAACTGGGAGTGAACACTAATGCTTAAATGATCACTTATCAGGTGCAGTTAAAGGGGTTGATCAGACTTGTGATGAAAGTCTGGAATAGAGCCAGGAAACCAGCTTGTTAGGTGCTCTTAGCATCCCCAGAGCACTTCAGCCTCATTTAAATATGGATTATAAAATGTATTTATTTTTTATAATGAAGCTGAATATTTTGTGAATAAAAGAACAAATTGTCTTATCTTTCAATGAGCAACATGAGAATATAAGTGGTTTGGGGAAATTGGATTGTGGAAGTGATTGATCGACGAGACAGATGTCCTAAGATATTGTATACTCTTCAATACAATGTTGTTGTGAATTTCACTGTATGTATATGCATAATCATAAGTTCCAAGATTGTCTCATAGGAGAACTCGCCATTTGTACTGGTCTATTAGTGCACTTTCAATAATTGTTCATTTCTTTTATGTACTTGAAATCTGTTATTTTTAACACGTGGAGCTGAAAGTACTAAGTTTTAATATTATTCCCTTCTAATATGTCTTTTCTATGTTTTGTTTTTGTCTGTTTATTGGAAATTGCAATGCATGAAACTTAGATTTTATACAATTTGCTTGCAAGTGAATATAGTAAAAAGAAAGGGCAAATTTCATTGAAGGAACAGTGTGCTCAGCATATTTCATTATAACAAGAACAAATGTGATTTATTGCTTTGTCTGCTCTTTTCTTCAGTTCAACAAAATTTGTTCTTCCGTGTATCCCAAGTGTAAAGTACTACCAACATATGTAAGTTATTAAAGAGGTGTCATACTCCTTCAAAGTTTATTTTTCTAATTCTAATATTCTATAAATTAAAATAAATTTTAATATGTCAGGTATAATTTACAGTGGCTTCCAGACAGGATGTTTGCTCCAATATATTTGGCACAGGCTTTTTCTACCTTTTAGCACAGCAGTTTTATTGTAAATCGATCCTTGCTATTTTGGTCCATATTGCACATTAAGGCAGTGTGCACACATTGTGGATTTTGATGTGTTTCTGCAGCGTTTTTGGATGCATGGAATTGCATCAAATCCACAGTGTAGTGCACAGCCAATGTGAATATATGTGAAATTAAGAATTGTCTTAATGACACCTCTCTATTACAAACCAGGCTTATTGTGACCTTACAATACAAAGGAGACATCGACCCCCATATGCCACCACTGCAGTGCAGGACAGTGGAAGAGAGAGTCTAAGTGCCAGAATTGGCGCATCTTATAGATGAGCCATTTCTGGGGCAGCTGTGAGCTGGTGTTTGCAGCAGGGGGGCGAAAATCCATGGCCCCTTCCTAGGTTATGAATATCAGCCCACAGCTGTCTGCATAGCCTTGCCCCCTATTTTAACAGCCAGTAAAGACTGCAGTGTGTCTTCAAGAACATGGCGACGGAAAGCGCGGACTGCGCAGGCGCCGATTCATGTCTGCAGTGGGCGTGTTGTGGTGCCGGACTGGGCGCCTGCACAGTCCTCGCTTTCCATCGCCATGTTCTTGAAGACACACTGCAGTGTCTTCAAGAACATAGCGGCGGAAAGCGAGGACTGCGCAGGTGCCCAGTCTGGCACCACAACACGCGCAGAACAGGACAGCGCTGGACACGGGGAAGAAAGGTGAGTATAAATGTTTTTTTTTGTAATCTGTGCAGTTTAATTGGGGTGAGGAGGACCATTCATATCATGATTGAGGGGGTGAGAGTGTGGCGCCCCCAGCAGTATGGCTGCCACAGTGGCTTTGCCTTCCTCCAGGGGAGGGTAATGCCAGGCTTGGAGGCAATGATGGGTCTCTCTCGCAGTCAATCCATACATGCAACACAGTTCCACTCCAGGCAAGCAGGGGGAGCTCTGAACCAGGATTCAGGGGAGGGGTGCCCTCTGAGGGCCAAGAGGAAGGAGTGGTTAGTCTGCGGAGGGTGAAGTGTGCAGACGTGTGGAGAGAAGCTGGTGGTTGAGCTAGGAAGGAGAGCTCCCTCAGCTTGAGAGTGCACGAACTGGAGCCTGGTCTCCATGGCTGTACGGATACTAAAGGTCCTACAGCAGATACCAGAGGAGTAGGAGGCTGTAAATGTCCTACTCCCATCTAAGACTTGAGGCACAATAGCAGCTTGGATAGAGAACCAGGACTAGATAAAGGAGTCCCCGAGAGAGGCTACAGCTGTCTGCCGTGGTGCAAGTAAGGTTCTTGGGAGCATCTGACAGGACGAACTTCAGAGTAACTTAGTACTGGAGTGCTTCATTCAACAAGCATTAGGAAGGAGACTGCACAGCCTGTCTGCTGAGAGAGAATCCCTGAGATGCTTCCAGGCTAGCCTGCTCCAATACCATCTGTAATCAGGACCCTGGACTGCAGTTATCAAGTAAAGGTACAGAAATTGCACCCCGCTGTGTCTTGTCTGCTTCCTACCTTTCCAGCACTGCTACATCCCCGTGCCAACCACATCTACCCTGCCCTGGGACTATAGCTTCACCTGTGGGGAGCTACTACATCTTTGCTGCACCATACCATCAGTCCCAGCGGATCTGTCTGCAGCGGCGGCTTAACATCTCCCTTGCCGAACACCACAGGTGGCGTCACGAACTATTCCATTACACCATTACATTTCCCCATTACTTGGGCACCCAGGGCCATGGACCGGGTCACTGCTGCTGTGACACATCCCACTGACACCGGCCCAGTACCGAGTACCCCACAGCCCTGGGAGGGTGACCCAAGAAGACCATGCATACCAGGATTGGGGGGTGAGGGGACCATGCATACCAGGATTGGGGGGTGAAGGGACCATGCATACCAGGATTGGGGGGTGAAGGGACCATGCATACCAGGATTGGGGGGAGAGAGGACCATGCATACCAGGATAGGGGGTGAGGGGACCATGCATACTAGGATAGGGGAGTGAGGGGACCATGCATACCAGGATAGGGGGGGGTGAGGGGACCATGCATACCAGGATTGGTGGGTGAGGGGACCATGCATGCCAGGATTGGGTGTTGAGGAGACCAGGCATACCAGGATAGGGGGTGAGAGGACCATGCATACCAGGATAAGGATGAGGGGGCCACACATACCATAACAGGGAAGAGAGGGCCGTGCATACCAGGATTGGGGGGTGAGGGGACCATACATACCGGGATAGGGATGAAGGGTGCAGCACATACCAGGATGGGAGACCATATACAAATAAAAAAGCCTGCCACCGGGCGTAGAACGGGTCGGGTTCATGGCTAATATATATATATATATATATATATATATATATATAGAGAGAGAGAGAGAATGAGATAGATATATCTATAGATAGACAGATAGATAGATAGATCTATAGATTGGTAGACATATCTATCTATCTATCCATAGATATATCTATCTATCTATCTATCTATCTGTGTTTATAAACATCATTCTTCAAAGGAGTATGTAAAAGAAGAGGTTGGACAAAGAAATGACATCCCAATTTTTTTTTGTTAAATAATAGATCTTTATTTAGCTGACAAAAAAGCATACAAATCCGCATTAAAAAACACACGAAAATCCGCATCAAATCCGGATAAAAAGTGCATCAAATTCACGTGGATTTTTACCTGCGTGTTCTGCAAACAGAGGAAGAATCTGCTCAGAAATTTACAGAGGCAAATCCGCAATGTCTGCACATACCCTAAAGGAGCCAGTGTGGATGACATTATTACTTGAAGAAGCCGAGGCAAGGGGATATTATACCAGGACAGGGACAGGATGGGTGAAATTATTAGCGGAAGTGACCCATGATATTGGACATTATTGTAGGTGACGCAGGATGGAAGGATGGAGAACATTATTACATAATGCAGCAAGAATGGGTGATATGATAATATGATAGGAACATTATTACAGTACAGGATGAGGGTCAAAAAGTCCTTATATGATCTGGAACACTAAAAAGGGCCTATACATTTTAACAACAAGCAGGTGAGGGCCCAGGTCCAAATTTTGCACTGGGGCCTATAAGTCTCTAGTTATGTCACTGTGTACAGATGTAGTTTGTGTTATTATTAGAGTTGAGCGACTTTGGTAGGATCGGGTTTCATGAAACAAAATTTGTTTCAGATGACACTGGTCCGACTTGGGCAAAAAAAAGTCGGAGTTTCATCCGAAACCTGACCCAAGTGCAAGTCAATGGGGATTAAAAGTCGGCATTGAGTGGATCAATGTCATCCGCTCAATGCTGACTTTTATTTCCCATTGACCGTATTGAGCAGTCTGATTGTCAAACAGAATTGGATATCTGGTGTTCTTATTACTGTCACATCTACACAGAGTCAGCGTGTCTGTGTGACACTCCATAAATACATATACGGACATTTCCACTTCTCTATACAAAGTATTGAGCTGTCCGATTCTCAAACAGTACCGGATATCTGGCGTTCTTATTTTGGTCACATCTACACAGAGTCAGCGTGTGTGTGTGACATTCCGTAAATATATATACGGAGATTGACAGTTTCACCTACAACGTATACAGCAGTACACCTCTGATACAGTACCGCATATCTGCTTGTTGGATTAAGGTGAATGCATACTGTACATACTGGGTGAGTGTCTGTGACTCACAAAATATATATGGTGTTTTCACTTCTTACATACACCTTACACAGCTGTACGCTACTCATACAATACCATTTCTCTGCTGGTATTTTTGGTACATTTTTCCAAACATGAGAAAGTCTGGTGGAAGAGGCCGCGGACGTGGGCGGGGGGGTGCAGCTGGTACTGATGGTGATGGTGCATTGGCTATTTCTGGCAAAAGCACAATAGCAGCTAAGGCAGGAGGTGTTTAGCCTGCGTCATCGTCTGGCACAAGAAGGCCTTTAAGGTTCCCTTTTCTGGGAGTAGGTAAGTCGCTTTTAAAGCCGAAGCATCAGGAACAGCTTTTGGCTTACATTGCAGAAACAGCCTCCAGCTTTATTGCCTCCTCTTCTGAAGTTACAAAAACAGCAAGCACAGAGTCGTCAGTGCAGGCCTCTGGTCAGGAACAACACCTTTCATTGTGTCCTTCACCCCCACTGAAAGTGAAGGATGCTGCAGCCCACACTTCAGATTACTCCATGGAGCTGTTTTCAGATACCATTCCTGGGTTATCAAGTCAAATCCTGAATTCCCCAGTCCAAGATGAATCTGACATGGAGTGCACTGATGCACAGACACTGCTAGACGAATCTGCTGGTGCATTCACCCACAGCACTACATTGCCCTCGCAGTCTACTGAGCCCGAATCAGACCCTGATGAAACTCAGGTGCCCCTTCCCGCATACTATACCACCTTACACGGTGACACAGAGGAAGGTACAGAGTAACGTGCAGATGACATTGAAGACCAGGTCACGGATGACCCAGTTCTTGACCCGGATTGGCATCCATTGGGGGAAGAGAGTGCTATTGACAATAGGTCAGAACAGGAGAAGGATCTGCAGCAGGCATCGTCATCGCAGCAGCGGTTATCTGGCAGGCCCGTAGCAGTCAAAAAACTTGGCAAGAAAACTAAAAGAGTTACAGGACAGCTTGGCCAGACGGTAAAATTAGCACAGCGTGCAAGCCCTGAAAATTTGTACCATATTAGGAAGAGTGCAGTGTGGCACTTTTTTAAACAAAATCCTACAGATGACGCAAAGGTTATCTATAAGAAGTGCCGAAGGACCTTTAGCAGTGGGAAACATCTAAGAAATTTGAATACCAGTTGCATGCTTAGACATTTAACCAACATGCACTTGCAAGCGCGGATGGACTACAAAAGCTCAGGTAGCACATGTGCACCTGATCTGACTCAAGTTAGCCAGCAGCGCTCCATCGCTTCCCCCACTGTAAGGCCAACGCTAAGCACACCACCATCAAGAAATGTTGAGGTGTCGTCTCTAGGCCAAACCAGTCACACAAACACAATCTTTTTTGCGAGGAAATACTGAATCTAGGCCATCAACACCCTCACCATCACCAACCCCTTCTCAGTCCGTCATGTCCAATGATAGTTCCCCCATATGCAGCTCTCAAGTCCAGCTCACCCTACCAGACACTCTGAGTAGGACATCCGCGTACACTGGCTTTGAACGCTTACATTGCCAAACTGATCTCATCAGTGATGATGCCCTTCCGCGTGGTAGAGAGCGAAGCTTTCCGAGAGCTCATGGCCTACGCTGTCCCACGCTATGACCCACCCAGTCGTCACTTCTTTTCTCAAAAAGCCTTCCCTGCCCTCCAACGGCATGTGAAAGACCGCATTGTCCATGCACTAAAACAATCAGTGAGTGGAAAGGTGGACCTCACAGCAGATGCATGGACCAGTAGGCATGGCCAGGGCCGTTGCGTGTCTATCACTGCACACTGGATTAATGTGGTGGATGCAGGCTCCACATGGGTCAGCGGCGGTGAAACAGTGCTGCTTAGCCCACGGTATAGGAAACAGTTGGGTGTAGGCGTTTGACCCTCCTCCTCCTCCTCCAGAAGCGAAAGCTCGTCGACAGAGCGCAGTCGCATGAGCACTCCATCCACATCTGTCAGTGTTGCACACGAGGAGTCCCACTATCGAACAGCTAGTGGTAAGCGGCAGCAGGCTGTTTTAAAAATGATGTCTTTGGGCGACAGTAGACACACCAAGGAGGTACTGGCCGTGTACTTGCATCGACAAACTGAGTCATGACTGGGCAGTCTACATCTTGAGCCAGGCAAGGTAGTCAGTGATAATGGGTGGAATTTTGTGGCAGCCATAGCCCTTTCAAAACACACACATACCTTGCCTAGCTCAGACCTTGAACCTGGTGGTGCAGTGCTTCCTAAATAATTATCCGGAGTAAACAGCCCTGCTCGATAAGGTGCGAAGACTGTGTTTGCACATCTGTCGCTCAAACGTCCACTCCAGTTGTATGCAGAAGCTGCAGCGATCACTCAACCTCCCCAAGCACCGCCTAATCATAGACATTGCTACAAGATGGAACTCCACCATGCACATGGTTGACAGGCTGTGCGAACAGAGGCAGGCTGTAATGCATTTGTGGGAGCATAAACGGGCAGTCAGTTTGAGGGCAGACATGGAATTGTCAGGAGTGCAGTGGTCAAAGCTGAAAGACCTCTGTAAAGTCCTTCAGTGTTTTGAGAAATGCACACGGCTGGTAAGCGCAGACGACGCCATCATAAGCATGAGCATACCACTTATGCGTCTGCTCATGCAAACTTTGACGCACATCAAGGATCAGGCGTCTGCAGCTGAGGAGCAGCAGGAGGAGGAGGAGGGAAGTCTTGATGACAGTCAGCCATTGTTTGGTCAGGGAACTGTCATGGATGAGGTGGAGGAAGAAGAGGAAGATGAGGAGGAGGATGAGGGGGATGATTATTTTGGGAATGAGGATGCTTCTCAGGGGGCAAGAGAACATGTTGGGCATGCCAAGGTCAGGTACATGGTTTGTGCGTGACTGGAGGGATGTGGATTTGCCAGAAAGTGCTCCTCCACCCACCACTGGCAGTGCAGCATTGACACCTGGAACATTGGCCCACAAGTGTGACTATGCCTTGCGGATCCTAAAAAGGGACCCCCGCATTGCCAAAATGATGAGGGATGACGATTACTAGTTGACCAGCATCCACGCTATAAAGGCAAATTACACAACATCATGCCACGGAGAACCTAGAGCTAATATTGGCTAACAAACAAGCAACTCTGCTAAACAGGTTGTTTAAGGCATTCCCAGCAGACAGCAGCGGAGCTGATTCTCCCATGAGCTGTAGTGGGCAAAATGAAAGAGGTGTTCGTCGTGCACACAGCCGAACTGGCGTTGGAGACAGGGGTTTCCTGACCATGTTGTGGTCTGATTTCTCAAGTCCCACGCACGCGACAGCTAATACAGGATCGAACAGAATGGTTTTTAACAGGGAGAAATGCAAAGTACTACATCTGGGCAATAAAAATGAAAAAAGCATATACAGAATGGGAGGAATAGGGCTAAGTGACAGCACATGTGAAAAAGACTTGGGTATACTAATAGATCACAGACTGAATATGAGTCAACAGTGTGATGCAGCAGCAAAAAAGGCAAATGCAATTCTAGGATGCATTAACAGAAGCATACAGTCTAGATCACGTGAAGTCATTATTTCCCTCTACTCCTCTTTGGTCAGACCTCATCTGGAATATTGTGTCCAGTTTTGGGCACCACATTTTAAAAAAGACATCAACAAACTGGAGCAAGTTCAGAAAAGAGCGACCAGAATGGTGACCGGTCTGCAAACCCTGTCTTATGAGGAAAGGTTGCAGGATTTGGGAATGTTTAGTTTGCAAAAGAGAAGACTGAGAGGAGACTTAATAGCTGTCTACAAATATCTAAATGGCTGTCACATTGTAGAAGGATCAACTTTATTCTCATTTGCACAAGGAAAGACTAGAAGCAATGGGATGAAACTGAAGGGGAGGAGACACAGATTAGATATTAGAAAAAACTTTTTGACAGTTAGAGTGATCAATGAGTGGAACAGGCTGCCATGAGAAGTGGTGAGTTCTCCTTCAATGGAAGTCTTCAAACAGAGGCTGGACAGACATCTGACTGGGATGATTTAGCGAATCCTGCTTTGAGCAGGGGGTTGGACCAGATGGCCCAGGAGGTCCCTTCCAACTCTACGATTCTATGATTCTATGATTCTATGATAGCTTTTCTGCCCCTTCTGTGATTTAACCATACTTGGAAATACATATATATATATATTTTTTGGACCCCCTGGTATTGTGTGTAATTTTACATGTGTGTGGTATCTTTTAATATTTGAATTAAAAGTTATATTTTAGGGGTTTTTCCTTGTTGTGCTTTCTGGTTTAATAATTTGATTTTGGAACCCCTTAGTCATTCTTTTTTGAGGTTTTTTTACGAATCCATACTGGCCATGACAGCGTCTATGTCTGCCTCCTCAAATATATACGTAGATTTATAATGTTGAAACTATACAATATATCCCTGTTATCTGGTGTTGAAATGAAATGCCACGCAGGGCCGGGGGTTACTCAGTACCGGGCCTTTCAGACTTTTTTATGGGGGAAGTATGTCACGGTGGTGATTGGGACCCGGTCCGTGGCCCTGGGTGTCCAATAAAAAAGATGACAGTTCAGATGAGGGGGAAGATGGTATGATAATTCATTGGAAAAGGGGGATCGTGACGGCACCCGTGGTACTCGGCTAGGGTAGACAAGGCTGCAATGCAGATCCTCTGTGCCGGTCTTAAATCAGACAAGATGATGAAGCTCTCCACGGGCAGAGCTGTATCCCGGGGCAGTTGAGATGGTGTTTGTGAGCCGTTGATGGTGATGGTGAGTGTAACGTGTGTAGCAGGCGAGTTGTAAAAGCCACCAAGGACGTAGATGGGTGCAGTTTCTGAGTTTTTCCTCAAAAGTTTTGTGCACAAGATGACCCGATTGGTACTGTGTCATCTGAGGGAGGGGTCTGGCAAACTCGAAGGTAGATCAGAAATACCTGTTCAAGACTCCTCCTTGTGTATCCTTTGTAGGCCGTGTCTCTGCGCTGATCTCTCCCTTCCTTCCTGCTGTGGGCCTTCGCAAACAGTGTCCCAAGCTGGCAGCCACGGATCACACCGGGCGACGTGGGTCAGGCTTCGGGGTCCTTTATTCCAACTGCTGCCTTTTTGAGTATTGAATGCGGCTGCGACTGAGGCACTTAAAGTTACCTCAGCCTCCGTCTTTCTAGCTGAGCCCTGTATTTCTCCACTACCTTCAGGTGCCACCTTCCCCAACAAGGCCTGGTCCTTCTTTCTCCAGAAACTGGCTACACAGGTGGCTTCCCGTGCCCCAAGGACCGCTTCCTTCCAGTCTGGGAGCTTGGACAAGATTTTTCTCTCTTCTCTGTCCCTTAGCCCTCTCACAGCAATCCTGCTCTTACTCTGTCCTGTCACCGACTGACAACTCTCTAGAAAGATCCATTTACCTGAGACTAGCTGCACCCATCAACTGTCAGCTTGCTCTTTCTGATTGGATGCCCACAATCACTCCACTACCTAAGCTCCTCCCACTGTACCTACCTTCCACACTAACCCCCAACACCCTTTCCTAGTCAGTCTGGGATGAGGCCATCCTCCTGCCAGGTACACCCGGAAAACACTGACTAACATGTGTGTGTGTTGAGTGCAGGGTTAGGAGTCCTGAGTGGTGATCCCTCCTTACCTGAGGGTGGGATACCACACCTTTGGATGAGGTGCCGTACCTCTGTGGTGACCATACCCTCAGGGGCGCCATAATACCCTTTCTCAACTTTCTATATTGTTGTCGGATCCATACTGGGCCTGAGAGCGTCTGTGTTTGCCTCCTGAAATGTATACGGAGATTCAGTATGTTTAAACTATACTATATATACCTTGTATCTAGTGATGCTGTACCCCTTTTGCAATTTTTAATATTAATATCTAATCCATACTGAGCCTGTGACCATCTGTGTCTGACTCATGTTATATACGGAGATTTACAATTATCCCTAGGCTGTATAGAGCTGTCCGCTTCTGAAACAGTACCATATATCTGCTGATATTTTAGTCCATTTTCACAAAAATTATTACGTATGGTGGAAGAGGCCGCGGACGTGGGTGTGGGGGGGCCAGCTGGAACTGATGGTGGTGGTGCATCTGCTGGTATTGCCAAAAGCACAATAGCAGCTAAGGCAGGAGGTGTTGAGCCTGCGTTATCAGCTGGCACAAGAAGGCCTTTAAGGCTCCCTTTTCTGGGAGTAGTTAAACTGTTTTTAAAGCCGGCGCAAGGAACTGGTTTTGCCTTACATTGCCGAAAAAGCCTCCAGCTCTATCGCCTCCTCTTCTGAAGTTTAAAAAAATTCAAGCTCTGAGTCGTCAGTGCAGGCTTCTGGTCAGGAACTTCCCCTTTCCTTGTCTCCTTCACCCCCACTAACAGTGAAGGATGTGGCAGCCCACACTTCAGATTTCTCCATGGAGCTCTTTTCACAGGCTATGCCTGTGTTATCAAGTGAAATTCTGAATTCCCCAGTCCAACATGAATTGGAGATGGAGTGCACTGATGCACAGCCACTGCTAGATGATTCTGCTGGTACATTGACCCACAGCACTACACTCCCCTCGCACTCTACAGAGCCAGAATGTGACACTAATGAAACTCAGGTGCCCTTTCCTGCTTACTATACCACCTTACACGGTGACACAGAGGAAGGTGCAGATGAAAGTGCCCGTTCCCTGAGCAGGTGGGGGGGTCCTACTCGTGGGCGACGGCAGTGGCACAGGACCCCTCATAGTATGCAAAAGTGTCTCTGCCGGTGAGAGGGCCCACTCGCCGTCAGACATACCGTTGTACTATCAGGGGCCCTGTGCCAGTGCCGTCACCCACGAGTGGGCCCCCCATGCTTGTTCAGGGCCACCAGCACTTGCAATACTTACCTCTCCCTGCTCCATCACCGTGACGTCTACCACCTTTCCTGACAGTGACATTCAGGTTACAGAGCATGATGACATCACGTCTGTATGCCCTCTACTGAAACAGTACAAGTGCAGAGAGCTTTAAAATGGCAATGCTGAGGAGTCCAGAGTAGAGCAGTGCCCAGCGAGGAGAGGTATTTAATTTTTTTAAATGTTGGCTGCATTTTTTGGGGAGCAATATACACAGGAGAATGATATATGGGGCTCACCATACACTGGAGCATCATCCATTTGGCCCATCATATACTGGAGCATTCCAAATGGGGAACATCAGACACTGGAGCAGCATTTACGGGGCCCATTATACACTGGAGCATTAGAATTGGGGCCCATTATATATGGAACATTATTTGGGCCCATAAGACAGTGGAGCATCCTCCATGGGGACCAACATATACTGTAGCATTATGTGGAGCTCATCATATACTGTATGGATCAATATATGGGACCAATTATTCTGTATGGAGAAATATATGGGGCTCATTATTCTGCATGGCGCACTAGGTGGTGGCCATAATACTGTATGGAGTAATAAACTGTCTGGTTTTTGAGCTATTGTAGAATTTAAAATAGATATCAGTCATGTCATGTAAGCAGTGAAGTATTTTTCATTGTACTATAGCTATATTTCTGTGCCGTATCGGAGCATTATGAATTATGGTATGTGTTAAAAGGGCGCACTGACACTCTTTGGCCCAGGGCACACGAAAACCTGGCGCCAGCCATACCCCCCCACGACTTTAGCCAAATAACCCCAAGTTTTCAATGCATAACTATTATTATAAAGTAAATTAAGGTTGCCAAGCTTAAGTAATAAGAATTGATGTCGTTGGCATTGAAATGGGCACTGTAGGTGTGTTTACTGTCCTCCACTCCCTGTCGACTTTGCTTCCCCATTGACTTGCATTGGGTTTCGTGTTTCAGTCGGACCCCAACTTTTCCCTGTAGTCGGCCGATTTCATTCGACCCGACTTTTTAGAAAGTCGGGTTTCATGAAACCCGACTCGACCCGAAAGAAGGAAAAGTTGCTCATCTCTAATCTTGACCCTGACTTTCTCACAGATATTGCTTCTTTCACCTTCTAGCTTGTTTCATGGCTCCAGTGTTTCCATTACTGGATTGTGGCCTGTGTCCTTACTATAGTTCTAACCTTCAGCTTGTCTCATCTTGCTTACTACTTTCTTCATAACAATCTCAGGTCACTTTCTTGATTTCAGTACAATTATTCAGGCCCTCTGAACCTGAAGGATGCCTTTTCTATAGAGAATGTCCTAGTGAGGGTTAAAAAATGAAAAACTGAGAGATTCCATAGACTATTTAGCTCTAAACTGAGAAATGATCCACTTCACTGTGGAACCTTTTAAACTGTGTTAGCCAGTGTATAGTACATGGCATGCATTTTGTATAGAATTCAGCATGCCTAACATGCAAAATCCCTTAAACAATATACTAGACATGACACAAGTAAAACCTTGATACCCTTCTCTCTCCTGCCTTTGCAGCTCATAGGACATGCAGATAGAGGAGTAGCTGCATAGGAAAAAAAATGAAAGTGGTATCCCCTGCTCCCCAATAGCTTCACTCCTAGGACTGAAAGCCTTACTGCTTATATGACAGATGTCAAGCCCTGTACGAAACTGTGTGAGTAATACGTATATATTATATGTGTAATGTGCATATTATACACATACAGTACATACTGTATTTATTACCCATATACATACACAAAACAAACTTAATACATATGTCTAATGTGTATGTGCAGCCATATACACAGCAATCGCTTAGGATGAGATGGTGATCGTGCATCTGAGGATATACCAAGAAGGGCCCCAAAAGAAGGACATTAAACGACGAAGAAGCCAAGAATGGGGAACATTACTTTTGGAAGGGGCCCAGATTGGGGACAGTATTACTGGAAGTGGCCCAGAATGGGTGGCATTATTACAGGAAAGGGCCAGAATAGGGGACATTATAGTAGGGAGAGGCACAGGTTGGAGGACATTAATACTAGAAGGTGCCAAGGTTGGAGGACTTTATTATTGGAAGTGGCCAAGGATTATATCAGGGTGGGACCAGGATGAAGGACAGGAAAGGAAGGGCCCAGGATATAGGACATTTAGCAAGTTTGGATCAGAATGGCCACAATTATGCCAGTAAGCAGCCAGGGTGGATGTCATTATTACTGAAAGTGGCCCATGATGGAGGACATTTCTTCATGATGGAGCCAGGATAGGGGATATTATTAAAAGATGGTGACATAATTACAGTAAAGGGCTAGAATGAGGTATATTATTATACATATGTCTTTATAGAATCCGTAAAAATACAATAGCCTATACATCTGAACAACATGCAGGTGAGTGCCTAGGTCCAAATCTTGCACTGCGTCTTGCTAGACTCTAGTTGTGCCACTGTGTGCAGATGCAGTATAGGTTATTATGATTCCAGGCTTACAATCATGATAACTTGTCACAGAAGATTATCTCACTGAAAGGGAATCTGTTAGCAAAATTTCACACCCTTTTTATATTCACAAACTTTTTATATTGGATTTCGATTTTTTTCCTTTTCTTGCTGTTCAACCATCTTATGATTTTATTTTTTATTTTGCTTCATTGGAAATTTCTGAAGGCAGCAGTTCCAAATATGTGTACTTTTTATTGTTTTTTTTTCAATGGAGCAAAAGGAGGATGATTTGAAGTTTTGTATTTTTTATTTTTTTTTTCATATTTTTAAAATCTTTCTTTCTTTTTTTGCTTTTTACTTTATTTAATAGATCCCCAAGAAGAATTAAAGCTGTGATCGTTCAATCTCCTGTGCTATACTTGGCAGTGCATCAGCACTGCTTTGTACAGCAGAAATTACGATCTCCTATGAACACTGGCCACAAGGTGGCATTCACAGGAGTGTCATAATAACAGGCCAGAGGGCCTAATCTCCTGCGGCTGTTAAAGGCACATGACAGCTGGTTAAATCAACTGTAATGTGCTTGGAAAGATTTGGGCTCAGCACCAGAGCCCGGGTCAAAGTCAGGGATGCAACTCATGATGTAAATATATGAAATATGTTGTGAAAGGGTTAAACTTTATTGTTTGTGATATCTCAAGTTGTGCTAAGTCAGAGTAATTTTTACTACATGTGTTTATTTGAGAGTATGTATTTAAAATAATGTGAATGTATGCATCTGTATATTTTTGTATAATATATGTATATACAGTATGTGTAATATTTATGTGTGCATCTATTTGCATTCAATCTGCATAACCATATGCTCTACTCATACATATGTAAACACATTGAAACATGAATCAGACTGTAAACTACCACAGTAATCCAAAAGAAACAGAAAAGTGTGGCCCCAATTCATCATTGCCTTTGCACCTGTTTCTCTAGTTCTGTGCGATTTTTGTTTCTGAGTTCATTATTACTTTGTTTGCAGCTTTTTTAGTCAGTTTTTATGTGCTGAGCTGTATTTTTTTGTTTTCAGCTATATGCATGTCGTTTAGCAATTCTAGATGTTTTCACCTAATTTACTTTTTAAAAAGTCACAAAATTTGGGTAAATTTCAGTCCATTCCCTCACCCTTGTGAGTATTCGTCGAACATAGTCAAACGTCATTGGAGTGAATGGGAGTAGAAATAACTGAATATGTTCAGAACCGATCATCAAACATTAATTCAGCATGATTAAGGTACTAATATGGCATGAATATGGCAAATACAGATTTGGCAATCATTTCCATCGGGAGAACATCTGAGTCTTGGTGATGGCCGAGGAGATTACCCTGTCTCCCTGGTACCTTTTCCTTCCCCTTATAAAGTACTAATAAATACCATGATTTCCTTCGAAAAGCAGGTCTTACCAACATTGGTGTTCATTGACGGTTGAGATGCTGCTAACTTTATTGATTCGTGACTGGTTCTGAAGTTAGGGACAGTTTATTTTAGGAAGACCATCATAAACAGAGACAAAATTTACAGTCTGACCACGGATCTCCTGAACTCAACAGCCTCATAGGCATATATGAGCCTGTCAAAATTGAGTCTTGAGATCCACAGACAGTTTTTGCTTTGTGATTGATTCTCATACAGCGACACCCAGATGTATGAATCCGGGGGTTATAGTGAATGATAAAATGAAAATGTTGATTTGAGCTTACATGTGCAATCCTTACTTGAAAACACCAGAGCCACTTTTTAAGGGTTCGTGCACAAGGCCAACTGTGGTTTTCATGGATAGCATTTGTATCCGTGATATACTATGTGACTTTACACATGTCTGTTTTTTTCTTTGGACTTCAGAGGCCCAAGGAAAACTCAGAGACATGTCTAATTTTGGTTAGATTTTCAGATCAAAATGGGCAATGCAAGTCTACGGGTCTCTGAAAAACCGCATTCGGATAATATCTGATTTTCATAGACTGACAGAATGGAGAGGATGGAGAAATATTTTTTGACAGAATGGAGAGCGTGGAGAAAAATTGATGCCACTCTGATCATAATAATTGATCCATTTTCCTGGGATGGAGATAAAACGGTCGTATGCACCTACCTGGACAGTGACTGAACTTACAATCATGTTGCATCTACTGCATTTATATAGCAGGTGGAGGTAAACAAGTTAAAGATGGGTCGAAACTAATAGGCTAATGCTCTATAATTGCACACAAAAGCCAGTCAACCCATGTCCATCATTTTTGAGTTTTTTTTCTGTGCCTCATTGATTTAATTCTGTTGTTTTGCCTTTTAACAACATATCAACCTGGAATTTTCTACTCACCCACAATAGATCTAGCTCTGCATCACCATTGCCATTTTGCTTACTGGCTGCAGAACTGACTTCACGACCACAGAGTATATGATTATTATAGCCATCTACTGAGCTCTACAGTTTTGCTGTTAGTAATTATTCTGCAGATTTACTGCCGTTAATGCTACACCCAAATGTTCACCTATGAAAACTGTGTTACTAATTTTGCTTACCTTAAAAAGACAAATGATTACCTGCAGCGGTCACTTGCACTGTAGTCATGATGTCACCCTCGCAGTAAGTAAGCAAACATTACGACAATGATGGAGACTGAGCTTTGCACTTGCAGAGAGTGAGTATCAATGTGTTTTTTTTATTTTCAGCGTATTCAATAAGTTAGAGAAAAAATGAAATCATTACTTGACAACTCCTTTACTTACTTATCTCGTGATCTTGAGTTGTGTTCTCCACCAGCTGTACTTACTGACATGACCTGACCTGCATATTTTGCGAAAATCTAAAATCTTTTCCATTGGGAGATGATCTTTCAGACAATGTCAAATTTTTAAGCGATATTTTAAATTGCCTTCCAGACTCACGGTCATCTATAACCTTACTTGTGAAGGCCATCTGTGCTATCTCTGTGCACCGGCACACACAACCAGCTCGACTGTGTGCATGAACCCCAAAGCAACCTAAAAAGCTAACCAGGGTGAATCTATTTTTCCAATGCATTTTAAGTGAATAATGGAAAACTTATATTCTAACAACATTTTAGAAAACAGTAATGCTGAGAACTAGCTGTTACCTTTAAATATTATGGATAGGAAACAGTATAGCCTCAGGAAAAAATGATTCATTACAAAGAGTCATCGACTAGCAACCATTTTACTCAATACAAAGAGCCATCTCTCCAACTATCTACTTTATTCAGTTTAATTCTGTAAGACATTTAAGTGAACAATTATAGACGTCTGAACAGCCAAAACAAGAATGCCAATACTGACAATATCAATTTAGCGACATTAGAGCTTGTTTTGTATCACCTAGAAGAACTCCACATTAGGCAAGTGATCTCCAGTGCTCTACGGGAATGGGACAGATTACTACTCGATACCTTCCGGAAGACATTTATTGAATGAATGATTTTTAATTGTGTTGCTGACATTTTACACTGTATCATATATTGATTTTATTAGTTCAGAAATTTTTCTTTAGTAATGTTAATTATGCTGCATTAACCATATTGTATTGAGATAACATCATTTATTTGGAATGCATCACCGGAAACCAGCTCTCCTGCGGAAACCCAGAAGTGTGGTAAGAGGACTTCAGGAAATGCCATGCAATAGACAACATAGAAAAATAAATTATTTCACTCAGTGAGAGTCATCTGAGTTAATTTACTAATGAAAGATTTTAAAGCCCCTTCCTAATTTTGCCAGCAGATATATTGAGTTTTCAGGTGGTGCATATAGCGCTGCTCAGAGTCATCAGTGTCCAATTAGGAGGCAAAAATTATTTTAAAAAAATATATTTAAAATATATTGCTATGTGTTAAAGAGATCATTATATACATCCTTGGGTGTCTGCTGACAAATCAGACGTTGGGACAATCGGGTGATTATTAAGTAATCACTTAACATTGCATATAATTTACATTGGTTGTTACAATGTAGCATTAATCGTTTCCAGCAGATGTATCTGTGAAAGAAAGATACACATATACAATCCATCAATAATAAACAAAACATTATGAAACAATTAATCCTTTAGTAAGAATTGATTGATCCATAAAAACTAACACAAATAAATTAATAATTATTTGAGGAAAACTTTGTAATTTGCCTGATGAGGGAGCAGGTCCTGCTCCACAACGGGTAGCAATACATTTTAAATATATTTTTGCCTCATGATTTGACACTGATAACTCCGGGCAGTGCTATGTGCACCACCTGAAAACAATATTTCTGCTATTTGGATCTTGACCTCGACGGGATCTTGCAGGTGGTCCAGCAGCTAACAGAGCTCTCAAACGATTTAAGTAGTGATGTGCCTCAGCTCCACAATGTTCTTGTCATGATTCCACCTCTCAGAGTGTCTGGGATGCAGTTACTGACAGGTCGGCCATCCAATCTGGTATAGGGGTGTGCTGAAGCTGTCGGTACTTTGATTGACAGTTTGGCCATTCAAAATGGTACAAGGGCATGATGAGCTTTCACTGTGTTGATTGACAGCTCAACTATCCAATCTGAGGCGTCAGCTATCTCCATGTATTCATTATTCCAGTTAACTGTCATGCTTCTTAACTGATCTGTGTCTCCCAGAACTCTGCCAGATGTACATTCAGCTTGTGAGGTTTGTGCATTCCTGTGCCTTGAGTTCTGTATGCTTGATCAGTTTCCTGACCATGGACTTGATTCTGACCATCTGCCTGTTTAACCCCTTCAGCTTAGATCCGTTATCCTCCTGGTACTCTCACCTCAGAATGTTACCGAACTATGCTTTTGTCTCTTCCTCCCGTTTATGACGTACCCTCCTGGCTTCTGACCTTGGACTCCTTGACTACTCTAATTCATGGCTTGGCCGTGAGAAGTGACTAGCATCACAGTCCTTAGGTGAGCAATATTTTAATCATTCTCAGCTCTCCTACCTTTTTGATCTGCACAAGGTGCCCTTTCCTTCTCATTCTTGACTATTCTCATCTGAGAGCAGCATAATGTTGAAACGATACCCTGAACCCAATAATATATTAGTTTACCGGGTGCAGCAGTTGTGATACAATAAGAGTTTTTAGATGTAACATGAAGCAGAGCTTAGAAAGCTAACCCTACCCACACTGCAGCTCTCTCTGTACTGTGATAAAACACTCCGGGATCGCCTTTGCTGGGGTCAAAGGTCACGTGCATTCAGCATGAAACTCAGGCGCAGAGCTGGGATTCGTGTATAACTGGCCCTGAGTCAGGTTTATTAACGGTGAAAGCAATGCAAAAAGGAAATAAAACATAAAACAAATCCTTGCCTGTCCGGCACTAACTAAACAGTGGACAACCTAACTACCCACTGGCGGGCTTCTCCCATCCAGCCAAACCACAGTTGCAGTGGGCACTGCTTCCACTCACGTGTGTCTCTCACACAGACAGGCTCTCTGTGTTCCCAGGCTGAGACACTCACACAACCACCTGGCATTCTTTTATATCCACCTCCCATTATTCATTAGCAAGCAGGTGCGATACTGACCAGACTAGGCCACATAGGAAAGGAATCTGGGCGAGATATACCTCCCCTCATCCACTATCCCCACATGATTCTCACATATCCCCCCCCTCTGCTCAGACCACTCCGGTCGAGCAATGACACCTGCCAAACAGTGCACTCGGGACAGGGCATCTGCATTCCCCATCTGTACCCCTGGGCGGTGCTCCACCGTAAAAGTGTAGGCCTGCAGGGCAAGGAACCACCGGGTCACCCGGCTATTCCATTCCTTGTTCAAGTGCATCCACTTGAGAGGGGCATGGTCAGTGATCAGCCTGAACTTTCGGCCCACCAGGTAATATTTGAGGGCCTCTAGAGCCCACTTAATGGCGAGACAGTCTTTTTCTACTACCGCATACCTTTACTCATGTTTATTCAGCTTCCTGCTGAGATAGAGGACTGGGTGTTCCCCTCCGTCCCTCACTTGTGAGAGTACGGCACCGATACCGGTATCAGAGGCATCCGTTTGTACCACAAACTCACTGCGGAAGTCCGGAGTCACCAGTACGGGCTGAGAGCAAAGTGCCCGTTTTAGGCTATGGAAGGCTTCTTCAGCCGCTAAGCTCCATTTAATCATGACGGAGTCTTTCCCTTTTGTAAGATCCGTCAGGGGGGTAGCGATGGCTGCAAAATTGGGTATGAACCGGCGATAATAACCGGCGATCCCCAGGAAGGCTTGCACCTGCTTCTTGTTGACAGGTTGTGGCCAGTCCTGAACCGCCTGAATCTTATCGACCTGGGGTTTAACAACACCCCTCCCAATTACATACCCCAAATCCCGGGCTTCTTCTAGCCCGATGTGACATTTCTTGGGGTTCGCGGTTAGACCTGCCTCCCACAGGTCGTCAATCACAGCTTGTACTTTCTGGAGATGAGTCTCCCAGTCCAAGCTGTAAATGACAATGTCATCAAAATAGGCCGAAGCGTACTGCCTATGCGGCCTCAGGACTCGATCCATCAGTCTCTGGAAGGTCGCCGGTGCTCCGTGCAGTCCAAACGGCATATATACATACTGAAATAGACCTTCCGGCATAGCAAACGCCGTCTTTTCTCTGGCAGCCTCCGCCAGAGGGATCTGCCAATACCCCTTTGTTAGGTCTAGGGTCGTAATATACCGGGCTTTTCCTAACCGATCTATTAACTCGTCGACCCGGGGCATAGGGTAGGCATCAAATTTTGAGACCACATTCAGTTTCCTGAATTCATTGTAGAATCGGATGGTGCCGTCCGGTTTAGGAGTTAGCACAATCGGGCTGGACCAAGCACTGTGCGATTCCTCAATGACACCTAACTCTAACATGGCCTTCACTTCTCGGGAAACGGCTTCACGGCGCGCTTCCGGGATTCGGTAGGGCTTTACGTGAACTGTGACACCAGGTTCCGTTACGATGTCATGTTTTATCAGCGTAGTCTGCCCGGGTTTTTCTGAGAAAAACTTTTGGTTGTGAAGTAGAAACTGCCTGACCTCAGTCTTTTGCCACTCCGAGAGAGTCTCTGTAACCCGTACCTCCGGTACGGTATGCGAGCAGACAGGACGGGCCAGCTCCGCTGACAAGGCAGACCGATCCTTCCAGGGCTTTATCAGATTTACATGATAAATCTGTTCAGGTTTCCGTTTACCTGCCTGGTATACTTTGTAGTTTACTTCACCAACTCTTTCCTTGATCTCAAAGGGGCCCTGCCACTTTGCCAGGAACTTACTGTCCACCGTGGGGACCAGTATCAACACCCTATCTCCCGGTGCAAACGTTCGGATCTTGGCGCCCCTATCATAGATTCTTTTTTGGGCTCCTTGAGCCAGTATCATGTGTTCTTTGACGATAGGCATAACAGCCGCAATACGGTCCCGCATTTGTGTGACGTGATCTATCACTGTTTTAAATGGAGTGACCTGACCCTCCCAGGTTTCTTTTGCAACGTCTAACAGTCCGCGAGGACGTCGGGCGTACAATAACTCGAAAGGTGAGAATCCCGTGGAAGACTGGGGTACTTCCCTGATGGCAAAAAGCAAATACGGAAGTAAATAGTCCCAGTTCTTCCCATCCTTGTCTATCACCTTTCTCAGCATCTGCTTCAGAGTTTTATTGAACCGTTCGACCAACCCGTCTGTTTGAGGGTGATACACGGATGTGCGTAACGGTTCGATTTGTAACAATCGGCAGAGCTCCTTCATTACCCTGGACATAAAGGGGGTCCCCTGGTCGGTGAGTATCTGTTTTGGTATACCGACCCGACTAAACACATGCACCAGTTCCTTGGCAATCGTCTTGGTGGCCGTGTTACGCAAAGGGATGGCCTCCGGGTAACGAGTGGCATAATCCAAGATGACCAGGATATGTTGGTGTCCACGTGCAGACCGTGGAAGGGGCCCAACTAAATCCATCCCAATCCTCTCAAACGGGACTTCAATAATAGGTACGGGTACCAAAGGGCTACAGACCGGGGCTTAGGTGCAGAGGCTTGGCAGTCAGGACAAGACTCATAATATACACGGATATCGTGATGCATGCCTGGCCAAACAAATCAGTGTAATATCCTTTCGGTGGTTTTCTGGACTCCCAGGTGACCTCCCATCACATGTCCGTGGGCCAGGTCCAGCACCTGCCGCTGGTAGGGTTTTGGCACGACTAATAGTTGCACCATATCTTCCCCCTTTTTCTCTATCTGGTAGAGTAAATTATTCTCCAGAACCATGTAAGGATATGCCAGCCTAGAGCCAGGTTCTACGGGTACCCCATTTATCACTTTTACATTTGTCCTAGCCTGAGAAAGGGTAGGATCCTTTATTTGCTCGCTTTGGAAGTCATCTTTCTGAACTTCTAAATCCGGCAAACGGGGAGGTGGACGGCTGTCAGCCTCCTCCTCTTCCTCGGTCTCCTCCGTATCACCCGCCATGACTGAAAACGGGAACTGCAGGTCATTTCCCGCAGACTCTTCCCCCGAGTCTTCCGGGGAGACCTCCTCCTGGGGTTCGGGACCCACACGCGCCCTGGGAGAAGAATCATGTACACTATTACCCGAAGGCATCAACTGATTCTCCCACAATTGCCAGAAGTGGGGAAAATCCCGGCCCAGGATAACATCATGCAATAACGCCGGGACGAGTCCCACTTTATGTTGCACAGACCCATAGGAAGTTGTAATGCATATGACCGTGGTGAGGTACGAACAGGTGTCTCCATGCACACACGTTACAGAAAATTTGTCTGATGGTCCAGTCGGGGCTGACACCAGACTGGCCTTCACCAGAGTCACCACACTTCCCGAGTCTAACAATGCCACCACATTTTTGCCATCAACAGTTAAATCACATAAGTGTTTTTCCACATCCTTTTGACCGGCATTCACACTCACTACCCGTGCAACCATAGACATGCGGTTTTTAGAGTCTGTGACGTCGCACTGCATGGGTTCAGTAGTGACCGGACAGTTCGCAGCAATATGTCCCATCTCTTGGCAGCGGAAACACCTAACGGGCCCCTTGCTTAGACCATAGTTCGTTACTCGAGGCCTCGCAGTGCGGGCAGTCCCGTTTTCCTCCCCCACTGTCTTAGGGATTTTTCCATCTCCCCTACTCCCTGGAACAGTCTTACCGGTTCCACGTGGAGATGATGAAGAACGAGGTGGGGTAGCGTCGTCTCGGAGTCCTTCCGCCACGGAGTAACGTTCAACCAGATCCACCAGTTGATCTGCCGTCGTAGGATTTCCATGGCTTACCCACTTCCTCAGGGCTGGCGGTAGAGCTCTCAGGTACTTGTCCATGACGACTCTCTGGATTATCTCTGGCGCTGTCAACACCTCGGGTTGTAGCCACTTCTTCGTCACGTGGATCAGGTCGAACATCTGTGACCGCGGTGGTTTATCCGGCTGATAAGTCCATTGATGCACTCTCTGTGCACGGACAGCGGTCGTCACTCCCAGCCGGGCCAAGATCTCGGCTTTCAGTTTGTCAAAGTCCTGCGCAGCTTCAGGCTCTAAGTCATAATAAGCCTTTTGGGCCTCACCGGAAAGAAACGGGGCAATCAGGCCGGCCCATCGTGCCTTCGGCCATTTTTCTCGCACCGCCGTCCGTTCAAACGTGGTCAGGTATGCCTCGATGTCATCTTCGGTCGTCATCTTCTGCCAGTACCGAATCACGTGAATCACTCTCGACTTGGCTTCCAGGTTAACCTCATGTAGGCTTGCCAGGCGCTGCGCCACCTGCTGGAGAAGCGAACGATCGGTAGCTGTCATGTCCACCAACTCCTTCAGCTGGGCCATCATCACCCGATTAGCTTCTTGCTGGACGGCGGTGGACTGTACCAGCGCTTTCACCACGTCCTCCATGCTCATGCTTGCAACGTGTTGCCCGTGTTCTCCACCACAATGTGATAAAACACTCCGGGATCGCCTTTGCTGGGGTCAAAGGTCACGTGCATTCAGCATGAAACTCAGGCGCAGAGCTGGGATTCGTGTATAACTGGCCCTGAGTCAGGTTTATTAACGGTGAAAGCAATGCAAAAAGGAAATAAAACATAAAACAAATCCTTGCCTGTCCGGCACTAACTAAACAATGGACAACCTAACTACCCACTGGCGGGCTTCTCCCGTCCAGCCAAACCACAGTTGCAGTGGGCACTGCTTCCACTCACGTGTGTCTCTCACACAGACAGGCTCTCTGTGTTCCCAGGCTGAGACACTCACACAACCACCTGGCATTCTTTTATATCCACCTCCCATTATTCATTAGCAAGCAGGTGCGATACTGACCAGACTAGGCCACATAGGAAAGGAATCTGGGAGAGATATACCTGCCCTCATCTACTATTCCCACATGATTCTCACAGTACATTGTCTATTGAAAGTGAGCTGCTTATCAAAAGAGGGGCTTGGTCGGACTACTTGGTTCAAGACACCAATTCTGGGCAATGATAATCTCCTAGTGGTAAAACCTTCATCGTAAGTAAATAATAACACATAGCCTAATAAGTGACACATCACTGAATTCAGAATTTTAACCCCTACCTTATGCTGCCCTCAGTATACATAGCAAGAATCTGCTGACAGACACCATTTAAAGTTATGAGTCGCTAAATGCCCCTTTTTTATGTGACTGCATAATTTGGGGTTGTGCTTACTGTGATTATCCTAAATTTTATCTATCAATATTAAAGCACCATATTTATCAGACTATAAGATGCACTTTTACCTCAAAAATTTTGGAGCAAGGTGGAGGTGTGTCTTATAGTCAGGATGTAGACTTAGTCCAGCTGTTGCTGTGGATTGGAGCAGGGGAGTTGCAGCAGCAGAAGAGCGGATCACAGGAGGCAGGAGCCGATGGCTGCAGTTAACACCTGTGCCCACTGTTATAAAAAAATGAACATTCATTTCTCCCCAAGCTCATAGTCCCTCCAACGTCTATGCACTGAAGACGGCACTGAGAGGAACTAAAGGACTGAAGAGCAGTGAGTATTCATTTTCTTTAATAGCGGGCACACTGTTAACCACAGCCACCTGCTCCTGCAGCTGCTGGGAGATCACACGTGCCCGCTATTAAAGAAAATGAATATACACACCCATGGGAGTGTAGAGCAATAAATATTCATTGTCTTTTTAACGCACAAGTGACTGCCCGGTGGATGCAGCTAACAGTGTGCCCACTAATAAAGAAGGTGAACATTCACTGCTGTCCACTTCCATAGTCCCGTGCGTGGGGAGCAGTTAATATTCTTCCAGCTGACCTCTGCTTTTTAGTTAGTTCTTGCACTGTTACACCGTGAAAATAGCTGCTGGCCACAGGACAGGATGCTACGCTGTGATGGAGCAGAGGGCGAGTAAGTAGAATTGTTTATTTTTTATGTGCACAGTGTGATGGGGGCCATATATACCATGTTGTATACCAGGATGGGAGATGTATACCAAGGCCATGTATATTAGGATATCTTTCTCCTCTAAAACCTAGGTGCATCTTATGGTCTGATCTTATAATCTGAAAAATACGGTAGTTACTCGTAAATATTCATTTGGATTCTGCCCTTATAGCAGCTTGGTTTTTGAGCATGTAAAAGATTTAAAATATAAATGGAAAAATCGAAAGTGCTGCTGTGAGTCTGGTACTTTGTGGTCAGACTGTTACAAGGAAAGCCATATAACTGATGCAAATTCTAGCAAATACATTGAAAAAATGCATCAGGCCAACTAATCCTGACAGAATGACACGTGTAGCAATTTCTAGAGTTACCATTTGTGGCCAGTAGAGGTCAGACACATGGAGTGGGGAAAATTAGAAAGAAGTTGGCACTTGAATGGGAATGGTTTGTTAAATCCAATAATCAAATATAAAATGTATTGTATGGTCCAAGCTGTGTGTATAAAATGTGATGTTTCCATCCTATAAAACCTTTTTTCAAAAATACACTGTCAGAGTAAAATAAATGACAAAAAAGTAAAATTTAGAAAAAAAACACCAAAAAATATCCAAATATAACAAAGCACAAGTGAAAACTGACATTGTGGTATTCAGAAGTAAATGATATTCAGGTTGAAATCTATATATATATATATATATATATATATATATATATGCATATATGTGAGAAACAGCAGACAGATCAACAGATAAATAACTAAATCTGGTGTAGAATTAGCATATAAGGCACTGACTATTGATGGTCCTGGGAGATCTTGTTTAGAATAAATTGTATGGTGTCCTTCTGTTATCTAATATATAAAGCACAATATGTGTGTTTATGTATGTATGTGTGTATGTCCGGGATTGGCATACGCACCGTCGCAGCTACAGCCATAAAATTTGGCACAGTCACACGTCTGGACCCCGAGAGCATCAAAGGCTATGTTGTGAGGTGAAATTTTAACCCTGTGCGTTCCAATTCAACAAACAATTTTGCCCCTATCTACATAATGGTGAAAAAGTGTATGTATGTATTGGCGTCTGCACCGTCGTAGCTACAGCCAAAAAATTTGGCACAGTCACATGTCTGGACCCCGAGAGCATCATAGGCTATGTTGTGAGGTGAAATTTTAACCCTGTGCGTTCCAATTCAACAAACAATTTTGCCCCTATCTACATAATGGGGAAAAAGTGTATGTATGTATTGGCGTCTGCACCGTCGTAGCTACAGCCAAAAAATTTGGCACAGTCACATGTCTGGACCCCGAGAGCATCATAGGCTATGTTGTGAGGCAAAATTTTAACCCCGCGCGTTCCAATTCACCAAACAATTTTGCTCCTATCTACATAATAGGGAAAAAGTGAAAGGAAAAGTGTTGGAGGCAAATTGACAGCTGCCAGATGTGAACAAGGGTGACCTAAAGAATGAGAGCAATGGCACCAAAGAGTATATACCATACAGTTGCTAAGGTGGGGCCCTGACATGGAATACTCACCAAATACGGGGATATGAACACACACACAAAATGCGCCACACACTACCACGTGCTTCAACACATAGACCACCCTCAGCACACATTTCACCACACATACACCAACCTCGCCACATAAAAGTCGAAACACAAAAGTCACCACTCAAAACTCGCCACGCTGTCCCAGAGCTGTTTAAAAGATGAAAAATGAGCTGTGACTGGTTGCTATCAGCAACAGTTTTCTTTGTAGACAGTTGTGGTAACTGAGGCCTATTATTCTTATCATTTCTATGGTGTTATCGTCCTTCTGTAAAGCTGGAAATAACACAATTTATTACTGTGCCAACACAGACCACCCTTTGACACAGACTGCAGGGGGAGCCCAGTATCACACAGGATAGGATTAGATAAACAGCTCAGCAGTCTGTATCACACAGGATAGGATTAGATACACAGCTCAGCAGTCAGTATCACACAGGATAGGATTAGATACACGGCTCAGCAGACAGTATCACACAGGATAGGATTAGATACGCAGCTTTGCACACAGTATCACACAGAACAGTATTAGATACACGGCTCAGCAGACAGTATCACACATAATAGGATTAGATACAGAGCTCAGCAGTCAGTATCACACAGGATAGGATTAGATGCACGGTTTTTATGTGCAATATAATCATTATAATTTGTTATAACTAACCACAGTTGGTTACTATGCCCAGTCAACGCCGGGCTCTTCAGCTAGTAGAAGATATAGTGTGCTTTAGAGGATTCTGTAATGTTATTATTCCATCCTCAGCTAAATGCACGGGGTTAATATAGCTTATACGGGTAGCTAAACCGCTATGCCGCGGGTCCAACAAGAAGACTGTAGGTTGAATCTGTGTTTATTGAACGCGATGGTATATAGATGCATGGTGAAACTACAAATAAGACATATAATACAATGAATCAGTATGGGTACATAAAAATACATATATACATTATACAGATTACCTGAGCTAATAGCTAACCAGGGGAGAGCTAACTAAGCAGGGTGATCTAGGACAGGAATTAGATGAAGGAAGAGTGATTACGTACCGACGATGCTGACACAAGGGGAGGTAGAAAAATGAGATGTCCACATGAAGCAGGCTTGGCAGAAAATGGCAGACTGGGCAGAGAAAGGGGGCTGTATTAGACCATGATGCCTTGTAACTTACCCAGGATACATTGGGAATTGGAAGGAATGAATCAGGAATTAGAGTACATATAACATCATGCAGTTATAACTTTTGGCCACTAGATGGAGCTGGAAACAAACACTAACTAAGGAAAAATTGAACATCATGAACATACATCAATATGGTATGTTATCAAAACAGTTAATGAAGAGTCATTGCTTATGTCGGAGACAGAACACTCCCCATCTGACATCAAACAGATGTCACCATTCTTATTCTCAGAGGGCAACAATAGGACCAGCTCAGTCACCGGTCTGAAGAATGTCTTAGGTCCATCTCCTTTGGCCATCCTGAGTTCAACTTTGTGAGCATTGCCATCTTTACCCAGAAATGTAGCAGTAACTAGTCCAAGTGACCACTGGTCTGATGGGCCTGGCAGTCTTTGACAAGGATGAGGTCACCAATCCGAAGATTAGGCCTCGTAGGTTGCCACTTTGTCTGTGGCTGCAGGGTAGATAAACATCGTTTGTGCCACCTGTCCCAGAATGCATTGGTAAGACTTTGTACCTGCCTCCATTTGCGCTTGTAGAGGTCCTTAGCGTTGAATCCTCCTGGAGGGGCACTGGATAGTCCTGCTTTCTGGATTAGAAGAGTAGCTGGAGTCAATAACAAAGGCTCCTTAGGGTCGTTAGGAACTGGAACCAAGGGCCTTGCGTTGATTATAGCTGTGGCTACTGCCATGAAGGTGGTTAGGCTTTCGTGGGTAAGTCTCGCTGCTCCTTCCTGAAGAAGAGTAGAGTCAAGAATCATTCGTACTAGACCAATCATTCATTCCCAAGATCCACCCATGTGTGAGGAGCGAGGTGGGTTGAATGAACAGGTGCAACTTTGGTCACTGAGGAACCTCTCTCGAGTCTTATGGTCTAGATTTGAGCGTATGTCCAATTCCTTCTCTGCACCAATGAAGTTGGTACCTCTGTCTGAACGTATATGTTTGATAGGGCCATGGATGGCAATGAAACATCTCAAAGCATTGATGAAGCTTGAGGTGTCAAGTGACTCAATGAGCTCTATGCGCACGGCTCTGATTGACAGACAGGTAAACATGATGGCCCAACGTTTACTATTGGCTTGTCCGCCTCTCGTGACGAGTAACAACTGACCAAGATCCGAACACATCGAGACCAACATTGGTAAAATGAGGGTCTGGGCTGCGTCTATCTGCTGGTAGGTCAGCCATCTTTTGGGTTTGAGTGGAACCACGAAGCTTACGGCAGGTAATACATTTGTACCGACAATCCACAGGCCAGCAGTTCTGATGGCTGCTTCTGTGAATAGTCTTCCTTGGTGTTTGACCCAATTGTGGTAGTGTTGCACGATTAGGTAAGCAACATGACATTTTCCAGGAATGATAAGAGGGAATTTCTCCTCAAACTCTATTTTAGCTTCTGTGAGGCGATCTCCTACTCTCAGCAGGCCGTTGTTGTCGATGAATGGGTCAAGTTTTCTAAATGAGCTGCTCGCAGGCATTGAAGCTTTGTTAATAAGACATTGGATTTCCACAAAGTAGGTTTCTCTCTAAACTGTAGAGATGATGTGGTTTCTGGAAGATTCCAAGTCGGAGGTAACATAGGTGTTTTTACAGAAATGCCAACCTTTACATTTATCTGTGTCACAAGCTCTGGTGGTCTTGAATGAGCGAGCTATATGAGTCAGGCAGGTAATGGCTCGAGTAAGTGACTTCCAACTTGAAAATTTGTCAAATCTGTGGGATCCAACCTGAATATCAGAAGTCATGGTATGGAGTGTGGACACCTGAGGGTGAATTTCAGCATCTGAGTCCTCTCCTATCAGTTCAAAGGTGTCTAGACAGCGCTCCTCAGTGTACAATAGTTTTGGTCCTGAGAGCCATGTTGTGCTCTCTAGTCGACTTGCGTCAACTGCCCTAGTTGCATGATCTGCAGGGTTTTGATCCATGGGGACGTAATGCCACTGTTTTGAATGAACTGATCTCTGAATTCGTAGCACTCTGTTGTTGACATAAACGTAGAATAACCTGGTTTCATTGTGGATGTATCCCAGGACTACTTTGCTGTCTGAGTAGAACTTTGCTTGTGTCAGGTCGATATCCATCTCGGATGTGATGAACTCTGCTAACTCGGTGGCTAAGACTGCAGCACAAAGTTCTAACCTTGGTATGGTGTGCTCTGGTTTTGGAGCAAGATTGGCTTTCCCCATGACAAATCCCATGTGGCTCTCACATTTGGAGTCCAATGTGGCTCTCACATTTGGAGTAAACAGTTTTGAGATAGGCAACAGCAGCAATTGCTTTGACAGAAGCATCTGCAAATACATGCAATCTTTGGCTCTTTATCTCAGTAGACGGTACAGGGGTGTATGGCCTTGACATATTCAGGTTGGAGAGAGCTGCTAAAGAGTTCTTCCATGCTTCCCACTGGGTTCTCTTATCGGGTGGCAGAGGTGCATCCCAGTCAGAAGTCTCCTTGGTTAAGTCTCTTAGTATGGCTTTGCCTTGTATAGTAACAGGAGCTGCAAAACCTAAGGGATCGTACAGGCTGTTGATGGTAGACGGGACACCTCTGCGTGTGAAAGGCTTTTCTTCTTGTCTGACCTGAAAGGTAAAAGTGTCTGACTGTAGATTCCAGAGAAGCCCGAGGCTGCGTTATATTGGTGTGGGGTCTGACCCCAGGTCCAGGTCTATAAGACCGTTACACAAGTCTTGTGAAGGGAAAGCTTTCATGAGTTCTTGGCTGTTTGAGGCTATTTTGTGAAGCCTGAGGTTAGAGCAAGCAAGCATCTTCTGTGCTCTCCTGAGAAGACTGATGGCAGTCTCATTTGAAGGCATGTCTTTCAGACAGTCATCAACATAAAAGTCTTTCTCTATGAATTGTCTGACTTGTGACCCGTATTCTGTTTCTCCTTCTAGAGCTGACCTTTTGAGTCCATAGATGGCGACTGCAGGAGAAGGGCTATTGCCAAAGATGTGCACTCTCATGCGGTACTCTGTGACTTCTTTATTAGGATCATTGTCTCTGTACCAGAAGAATCTTAGGAAGTTCCTGTTGCTCTCTCTCCCAAGGAAACAATGGAACATTTATTGGATGTCAGCGATGAAGGCAATGGAATCCTTACGGAAGCACATAAGAACTCCCAGTAGTTTGTTATTGAGATCAGGTCCTGTCAGTAGAACATCATTCAGGGAGACATCATCAAGCTTAGCACTGGAGTCGAACACCACTCTGATTTGGCCCGGTTTCTTAGGGTGGTATACTCCAAACATGGGTAGGAACTAGCATTCTTCAGAGTATTTGAGAGTGGGAGATAGTTCTGCATGGCAGTTCTCAAATATCTTTGACATAAAGGAGAAGAAGTGATCTCTCATCTCTGGTTTCTTTTGCAGATTATGTTTGAGAGAGGAGAATCGTTTGAATGCCTGATCTCTGTTGTTTGGTAGACGTGGTCTGTGGGTTCTGGAGGGAAGAGGTGAGACCTAGCTGTTCGTCTCATCTATTACAAGCCCTTTGTCCATTACCTCTAAGAACAGCTTATCCTCTACCGATATTGCTACCTGGTTGTCTAGCTTAGTTCTCTGGAAGACTGTGCACCCCAGCTGATCCTCATAGCTTCCTGACACCATACTGCTGTCATGAGTAAAGTCTATTAAGTGATTGGGTAGTTGGATGCTGTGTGGTAGTTCCTTGACATGGAACTCATTGTTGCAAGGTTGAAACAGAGATGGGCGCCCTTTCTCCAGTGTATTTGTTAGCATGCTTGTCACAGAAGATGGGGCGTGCATGTGTCCCAAGTAGACTTTTCCTATTATGACCCATCCTAGGTCTAGCTTTTGGGCATAGGGAGCATTGTTTAGTCCATTGATATGACTTCTCACTTTATGAACCTGCAGGATATCTCTTCCAAACAGCAGTATTATCTGTGCCTGAGGGTCGAGTTCCGGTATGAGGTGTGCTATGCATTTTAAGTGAGCATGATGGATTGCCACATCTGGTGTAGGGATTTCAGACCTGCTGTCTGGGATCTGATTACACTCGATGATTGTAGGTAGTGGCAGGCAGAATTGTCCATCTAATGACTCAATTTGGTAGTCAGTGGCTTTCCTGCCCGCTGTTGTCACAGTACCTGCACATGTCTTTAATGAGTAAGGAGTGCTTGGTCCTTTAATGTTGAATAGGTCAAAGAATGTTGATCTAGCCAGGGATCGATTACTTTGATCATCCAAGATAGCATACATGCTCACAGCTTTGTCTCTATGGCCCCTTGGGTACACTCTGACGAGTCATATTTTAGAACAAGACCTACTGTCTATTGTTCCTTTACAGACTTCAGTACATTGTGAAGTTATCTCTGGAGTAGCTGCATCAGTGCTCTTTTCCTCCCCGCCATACTCACTGTCAGCTGACGTGTTTTGTGCACTCCATGGAGCTGGGCCACGGTGTAGTGCAATGTTATGATCTGTGGTACCACAATCTGTGCATTTTACACTGACCTTACAATCCTTGGTGAGATGAGTGGTGGATGAGCAGCACCTGTAGCAGATACCATTCTCTTTGAGGAAGCTTCTGCGATCTGGCATAGATTTTCCTCTGAAGGCTCTGCATTTCAGGAGAGGATGAGGCTTCTGATGAAGTGGGCACTGCTTGTCAGGTTCTTGTACCTTTGTCTCTGATTGAGAGCAGCCAGCAGATTTGTAATTGCAACTTGGAGAAGAAACATTAGTCTTGTGCACTGCCACAGATGTTCTGCGTGGGTTTGCAGCTGGTGGTGGTGCGGCATATGACATTGTAAAGTCAAAGCTGGGATCATTTCTGATTGCTGCTTGTTCGTGTATAAAGTCTACAAAAATGGAGAAGGGAAGGAATGAAACACTGTGTTTGTTTTTGTACGTGGAGCCACGTGTGAGCCACCTCTCCTGTAGATTGTAGTGCAACTTTTGGACTATAGGGTTAACATCTTTGGCTGTGTTGAGGTATGCAAGTCCTGGTAGGTCACCTTCACATTTGGCAACTAGGACCTCTTACCTCTTGTAGCAGGTCACCTAGCTCTCTAAGTTTTGGGAGACCTTTGTTAGATATTTTAGGAAAGTCATCAATTCTTTTGAACAAGGCTCTCTCTATTACCTCTGCAGAACCGTAACACTCATAGAGCCTCTTCCAGATCTCTTTAAGGCCTATTTGAGGGTGGTTTATATTAATGTCTCTGATCCTTACTGCGTGTTTGACTGACTCTTCTCCCAGGTATTTGATTAAGAGGTCTATCTCTTCCCTGATTTTAGCCCCAAGTCTCTAGTGACATTTTGGAAGGAAGCTTTCCAAGCTCTGTAACCTTCAGCATGGTCAGTGAATTTCATGAGTCCCTTGGCAACTAGATCACGTTGTGTGAACATCTTAGCAAGTTCTGATGTGAACCAGTTGTCAGCAGAGTATACTGGTGATGGGTCACCCTGATAGTGATGTGAGGTGTGTTCATACCTGTTAGTATCCTCAGGGTGGCACCAGTTGGTGTCATATTGCTTCGGTCTGACATGCAATGTGTCAGTAAGGTGATTCCTGTTGGTTTCCTGGTGAGGGGCAAGGAAGACAGGAGAGTTGCTTTGCTTCACGTTATCCTGGAGCTGAGCCTCATGATGACTTTCACTCGTTTCACTGGATGTGTTGTGATCTTGGTTATAGTTTGGATCAGGAAGTTCATTAACATATTGAGATGTATGTTGTGGTGAATCTTGCAGCGGCAACTTCAGACTTGACGTACTGCTGTGACTATGCAGCTCAGGGTTGTGTGCGGCTTCCAGTGCTTCTGCCTCGGCCAATGCTGCAGCAGCCTCTCTTTTTACTGCTAGGCTCTCTAAGATGGCATCCACATGCGCCTTCTCTAACTGCATCTTTCTCTCTTGCTCATCTCTGTCTAAGCGTAACTGTATGAGTGACTTTCTCTCTTGGTCTTCTAGACGTGTTTTCTCTAGTTTAAGTTGCATCTCTTCCTCAGCATACTTTGCTCGCATTTTGACGGCCTCAGCATTTGCACAGGCAATGGTGACCGCGCTGCTGATAGATACAGTCTTTGAGGAGACGGATGTAGCAGATTTTGTCCTGTGTGATTTGTGGGACATGGTGTCTTAGAGGGATGCTTGACTGTGCAGAGATTGCTGTAGCTGTATTTGTCTCTGTGTAGCCAGTGACTTGAATCTTAAGAGATGGATCTCTGCAGCATCACTAGTTCCTGCAAACTGGATGAAGGCTCTTCTCTCTGTATTCCCACTAGCTGGAGAGCCGTCGTTTCACTATTCTGTCCTCAGCTAAATGCAAGGCATTCATATAGCTTATACGGGTAGCTAAACCGCTATACCGGGGGTCCAATAAGAAGACTGTAGGTTGAATACATATATACATTATACAGATTACCTGAGCTAATAGCTAACCAGGGGAGAGCTAACTAAGCGGGGTGATCTAGGACAGGAATTAGATGAAGGAAGAGTGATTACGTACCGACGATGCTGACACAAGGGGAGGTAGAAAAATGAGATGTCCACATGAAGCAGGCTTGACAGAAAATAGAAGACTGGGCAGAGAAAGGGGGCTGTATTAGACCATGATGCCTTGTAACTTACCCAGGATACATTGGGAATTGGAGGGAATGAATCAGGAAGTAGTGTACATATAACATCATGCAGTTATAACTTTTGGCCACTAGATGGAGCTGAAAACAATAAACATTAACTAAGAAAAAACTGAACATCCTGAACATACAGCAATATGGTATGTTATGAAAATAGGTAATTAAGAGTCATTGCTTATGTCGGAGATAGAACAGTTATATTATGAAATATATAAGTATCCAATTTTTCAATCAAATGAGCCAACATACAAAAGCGACCATCATTAGATGTTTGCAATGGGCAGAGCATTATATTAAGGATAAAGGTAAAAGTACCAGTAGTAGTATGACCTGGGACATAAAATGTACTTAGCGTATTTTGAATATATTTCATGCCTATGACCAGTGGCCGTCCACTGGTGCATGGGTGATGGAGCAAGGCAGCACAATAAGAGAACACAACCTTGGGTGCTTGAAGTGCTTGCTCCTATCTCATATGGACTGGCAAGCGTTTTAAACATTGGGTATGGACATAATTACCAGTGTGCATATTAGAAGTGACCTCCCTAGTTGGCATGTACAGAGGAGAGACGTGATAAAGTAAAATATATATAGGTGAATTGATAATAACGGTAAAGAAATAAAAATAAGAAACTGGAAAAAGGTAGAAATAAAGAGGGAATGAGTAACAGAATGGCCAATAGAATGAAATCAGGTGTGAAAAAAAGATTAATAAATTGAAATGAAATAAAAATAAATCTGCAAAGAAATAGATAAAATTACAAAAGGAAAATAATGCAAACAAAAGATTATAAAATTATAATGAAAAAATAAAAAACAAAAAATAAAAAGTTGCAAAAAAAATGATCAAATAAAAAATGGGAAAAAAAAAATAATAATAATAAAAAAATAAAACGGAGAAGGGATGCTAATAAATACACGATGATGATGAAAGGGATCCTGTCGACCATGCAGGACTATCGGAGCTCTAAATGAGAGAACGGATAAATGCTAGATGCAGAGAATACATGACTAAAAAGTGACCTTTAAAAACCTGTGAATAAAAGAATGGAAAAAAAGTCATTTATAAGAAACTTCACATCTCAGACTCTCTGTTCAGACCCTGTTGAGCTTGCTGCTTCTTCTACAATGAAGTTACCTTTAATTGTTTTCAATATGCATTGTTCTTTCTGTCATCCTTACCTTCCCCGCCCTCGTTTCCATCTTTGCAGTGCTGCAGTATAATGATGGTATTGTGATGAGGACGGTGACCTCTTCACTCTTTGGTATGTATTGGCATGGAGCTGATTAGTGCTCCTCTGCTGCTACAGCGTTGGCACGCTCCTGATACAATTGTAATCCAGAAATTGTAATTTAATGATGCAAATACAATAAAATCCAGGAAGTAGGGAACTGGGTCGGCACCCTGTGTTCTTTCAACTGGTAGTTATTTTATTGACTTATCCAGGCAACCAGTGACAACTGGCAAAATATCATCCCTGGCTCTTAACGGGATGAAACCAGTGTGAACAGGTGCAAGCTATAGCGACTGCAGTAAAGGCAAATCAAAAAGTACCTCAGAACTGAATATACACCTAGATATAATCAAACTAAGTGAAGTGTAAACTGCATTACTGCTATACAGAATATATTTATATCACTGAGATATTTAACTCACCTTGTGTGAGCCCACCAGCCAGCTAGTACTGGATCCTACCTGCACTATACATAGGCTCTTGAACTAGGAGAATTATGTCTGACACAATGTCAAATTTGTGTACTAAGTACCACAATTTTATAGGTATTCTTTATGACAGTAGCATAATTTACCCTATATGCATTCAATGTGTGCATATATCCTGGCACATACAGTGTGCGGCTTTTTTATTTATGTGTATGTCACAAAGTGTGCATATCACAACTGATGATTTTTTTTACACCTGTTCTATGAGTCAAATTTGACTTACTTTTACATCACTCCAATACACCGATCGAAAACCCATGGCTTCTTCCGTATACACCGTCTATGCCTAACAGACCCTTTATAGTGTTAGATATGTTAACAGATCTTTTAAAAAAGTATTTTAAGAGTCCATTTTTAATATGCAAATTAATGTTCCTTTCCGTTCCCTTTAAATATTACGTTTGTTGAACAACTTCTTTAAATGAATAATTCAAATTAAATTTAATTAGCTCCAGGTCTCATTTTATTTGTGCTTTCCTAACCAAGTACATGAGAGACAATTGTTTGGCTATTTTGCTAGTAGTAAGTAGTAGTAGAAGTAGTAATTTTCATTTTATCACTCCGTGAACTATGCAAGCAATCTGATCAAAAATATTTTCTGTGGAGAAAAGCTTAGCATTAGAATCATAGAATGTTAGCATTGGAAGGGACCTCCAGGGTCATCTGGTCCAACCTCCTGCTCAAAACAGGATTCACTAAACCATCCCACACAGATGTCTGTCCAGCCTCTGTTTGAAGACTTCCATAGAAGGAGAACTCAGCATCTCTCATGGCAGCCTGTTCCACTCACTGATCCCCCTATTACCTTAAGCCAATATTGACAAAGAAGGTGGATTTAAGCATGCCTCCTAATTCAGTAGACCATGCAGCAAAGCTGAATCTAACTTAGTGCTATAATATACAGAAACAAATGAATAAAATATTGACTGATCGTAATTTGTGCATTATGTTGAAAATTAAATTTCAAATATCATCTTTAATTTCATATTTGGCTAAGGCTATGCTCATACCATGTTCAGTACAGGTACCCGGAATTACTCCTCAAAGATAATCTGTTGATCCAAAGGATGCCAGAACTATTTCTTCGTACGTCACAGGCAGGTATATGTGGATATACGTTTTTCCAGTAATAGGAAGAGTAGCTTACTATGCTTTCTCATACGGTTGCCTACTGCAAAACATATATACAAAAATACCAGTTCAGTTGCATTCCAGATGACAGGGTGGTGACACAAGTTGTGACCAACTTTACAGAAAGAAAAGCCAACTCCAACTCCAATATACGTGAAAAAATGGGAGAATGAGGAGTATCTGATTAGTGTAGTAAAATCATTCATAAATTTTATTAAAATATTAATATAAAATAACAGTAGAATAAAGTGACGAGATGCATAGACAAACAAATACAACAGGGTCATACATCATGAAAAGAGATCATGAATCATCGTCAACATCCATGGTACATAAAGCAAGAAATGTACAATAGTTTCAATTAGTACACCCTGGTCAGACCTGTCCCAATATGTAAAAAGTGCATAATAGCAGGTAAGTACAATGGGGTAACAGATATAGAAGAGGGGCAGAGCTTACCAGGGATGAATGGGTGACCCCGAGCCGAATGACAAGATCCTAACCTGCATTTCGTGTGTTCCAGACACCGCTTTTTCAAGGGGATGTACATAACAAAGCAACAAAGCATTTTTTTTAAACATGAGAGCTTGTGAAATGCTTATTTTTCTGTATAAAATACAACTGCATACACCACAGAAAAACATTTAGCACATATGCAAAAAACATTTGTCTTGCAAATGATCATAAAATCCAAAGAATATGAGAACAGAATCTTACATACTAGGCTAGTTTCACACTAGCGTTTATGAGCGCAGCGACGGCCTGTGCACGGCCGCCGCTAAGCCCCGCCCCTGCCGCTCCTCCGCCGGTAGCTCCGCCCACCAGTGCATGACGCTGCATGCGCCCTGCATCCCCTATCTTTATCACAGGGGGCGCAGGCCGTGCGCAGTATGCGTTTGGCGGCGCATGCGTCCTTTTGACGGTGCGCCGACCTGCACCAAACGCAACCTGCTGCAGTTTGGTTGCGTCGGTGCACCATCAAAAAGGCGCATGCGCCGCCAAACGCATACTGCGCACGGCCTGCGCCCCCTGTGATAAAGATAAGGGACGCAGGGCGCATGCAGCGTCATGCGTCGGTGGGCGGAGCTACCGGCGGAGGCGCGGCAGGGGGCGGGGCTTAGCTCTTGCCGTGCGCAGGCCGTCGCTGCGCTCATAAACGCTAGTGTGAAACTAAAAGCAAAACACAAAACAAATATCCTGGAATAAAAAAGTAAAAAAATATATTGCAAAAATTGCATGAAGGTAGTAATAATAGTAATAATAAGGGTATTTAGTTAACATAATTTTGATCAAAATAATGTAGAAGCCATCCCGCCACGTCACGGCAACCCTTGTGGGACAGTCCTAACTCTTGTATTTAAAACCTTTCCACTTGTCAAGTGACGTAAATGTGAACAAGGACAGAGGGACTGAACCACCAGTAATAGTATAGGCCAGACAGGATGGATTTTCCAACTCAGAAACAGGGCGGTCACACCCTTATATGCACAGAATGCACAATAAAACAAATGAGAAACTGGGTCTGAGCAGAAAAAGTAAATTAATGTGCATGCAAAATGTAATTGCATATGAACACATGACCTTTACACAGAGAAAACCAAAAGCAAAACACAAAACAAATATCCTGGAATAAAAAAGTAAAAAAATATATTGCAAAAATCGCATGAAGGTAGTAATAATAGTAATAATAAGGGTATTTAGTTAACATAATTTTGATCAAAATAATGTACAAGCCATCCCGCCACGTCACGGCAACCCTTGTGGGACAGTCCTAACTCTTGTAATGGTTTTAAATACAAGAGTTAGGACTGTCCCACAAGGGTTGCCGTGACGTGGCGGGATGGCTTCTACATTATTTTGATCAAAATTATGTTAACTAAATACCCTTATTATTACTATTATTACTACCTTCATGCAATTTTTGCAATATATTTTTTTACTTTTTTATTCCAGGATATTTGTTTTGTGTTTTGCTTTTGGTTTTCTCTGTGTAAAGGTCATGTGTTCATATGCAATTACATTTTGCATGCACATTAATTTACTTTTTCTGCTCAGACCCAGTTTCTCTAGTGTGAAACTAGCCTAAGCTCAATATTAATCATCGGCAGTTTGAGCATGTAGATTCTTTATATTGAAGAAAAGTTAAAAGTTCTCTACTGATATCTCACAAGACAAAAAGGCAATTCTTGCTTGAAATATCTAGCTTTAGAACTGTTTGTTATTTTAAGTGAATGCTTACAGATTACACTCTGCACCCTTAAGGATCTTTAAATGGCTAGTATAAGCTCTAAAATTGAAAAGACATTTTAAGTGGAGCAATCTTTTACAAATGTACTTATTAAATTTCAACATGTTGATAGTCTGAGGTTAACTTTTTTTTGCCTAATTACATTGTAGTTATTTAATAAAGTGCTTTACTATTCCTTGCAATATTATAATATTTATAAGTTGAGAACTTCTAGAACTTCAAAAGTTTCATAAAATGGACTATTGAGAAATTGAAGAGCTGATTAGTTAATGCTGTTATCCAACAGAAGAATAATTGGCCTCATCCAGTCATCCAGCATGGATATGGCATCATTGCTCACTGTTTGATAATATTTTTAACTATGTTTTTGCAAAAAATGCTACAATTTAAGTTGTTTTGAGCAAAATTTAATTTTATTCAAATTCTACAAAACCCACAAGAATGCAGATATTTTGTACTTTGTTACTGTCATCAAATATGCTGCGACCTCTGGGCTTTCAGGAACATAACCCTCCAGGGCCTAGGAAACCTGATATTAGGTGCAGAGATTCTCTCGCTGCATGGGGTAGATCTCAAGCCTTGTCTGTATCTGCGGTCTCCCATTCAGCTTCAGTCGCTTCGGAGCAGCATAGGTCCCAGCGTCTTGCTCAGGCTCCTGCTGTTCATTCGGTTGCTGCTGGCTCTCCAGCCAAGTCTATGGTAACCAGCGATGGGCAACGGCGACCGGACGCTCTGGAGTCTAAGTCCAGAGATCACCTTACTGAACATGTCTGTGTTGTGGCGGCGTCTCATTTGTGGTCGAAACGCTTGCTGCACGGGTTATGTGGCAGCTCCGGATTGGCCCGCGAGTAGTGTTGAGCATTCCGATACCGCAAGTATCGGGTATCGGCCGATACTTGCTGTATCGGAATTCCGATACCGACTTCTGATATTTTTTCAATATCGGAATTCGGCATCGGAATCGGAAGTTCAGTTGATTGACGGCCTGACGTCATCATGATGCGCGGTGTGTGCGCATCATGATGCGCCGTCATTTCGGGCCTTCCAGGGGTCTCTGCCGGCCTGCCGGGGGGCTGTGCCGGCCTGCCGGGGGGCTGTGTGGACTGCCCGGGGTCTGTACCGGCCTGCCGGGGGGCTGTGCCGGCCTGCCGGTGGTCTGTGCACCCTGTGGGGGTCTGTACCGGCCTGCCGGGGGGCTGTGCCGGCCTGCCGGGGGGCTGTGCTGATGTCCGGGGGTCTGTGCAAGCATCGTCCGATGGGACTACAAGTCCCATCGGGCGATGCCTGCTACCATGACAGTGATTGACACATTAGCCAATGATGGGACAGTAGTAGTCCCATCATCCGGCTAATGTGTTAAATGTTAAAAAAAAAAAAAAAAAAAATACTACATACATACTACATGCATGCTACATACATACTACATGCTACATACATACTACATACATACTACATACATGCTACATGCTACATACATACTACATACATACTACATACATGCTACATACATACTACATGCATGCTACATACATACTACATGCTACATACATACTACATGCATGCTACATACATACTACATGCTACATACATACTACATACATACTACATACATGCTACATACATACTACATGCATGCTACATACATACTACATGCTACATACATACTACATGCATGCTACATACATACTACATACATGCTACATACATACTGCATGCTACATACATACTACATACATACTACATACATACTACATGCATGCTACATACATACTACATATATACTACATGCATGCTACATACATACTACATGCTACATACATACTACATATATACTACATACATACTACATACATGCTACATACATACTGCATGCTACATACATACTACATACATACTACATACATACTACATGCATGCTACATACATACTACATGCATGCTACATACATACTACATGCATGCTACATACATACTACATGCTACATACATACCACATACATACTACATACATACTACATACTACATATATACTACATGCATGCTACATACATACTACATGCTACATACATACCACATACATACTACATACATACTACATACATACTACATGCTACATACATACTACATATATACTACATGCATGCTACATACATACTACATGCTACATACATACCACATACATACTACATACATACTACATGCTACATACATACTACATATATACTACATGCATGCTACATACATACTACATGCTACATACATACCACATACATACTACATACATGCTACATATATACTACATGCATGCTACATACATACTACATATATACTACATGCATGCTACATACATACTACATGCATGCTACATACATACTACATACATACTACATGCTACATACATACCACATATATACTACATACATACAATACATTCATACAATACATGCATAGACATACAGTACATATAACATAGAGTAACATACTTACCAATACTTGTCACATTGTTCCCCGAAGCCATTGTCTTTTCCGGGATAAATATTAACATAACAAACCACAAAAATACTCACCCACGATCCGAAGCAGTCCACGAGTGTGTCCCACGACGATCTTGGGTAGAGAACTGCAGCATCAGATGATGCTGCCGTTCTCTACGGGCTGCAGGAATCCAATGACGGAAGGTAGGTATCCTTCCGCACTGTATTCCTCCGCCACTTTAAAAAAAAAAAGTCCCTAGTCTCACTTTATGCCATTGCTGCGTGGGAATTTCCCACACAGCAATGGCATAAAGTGAGACTAGGGACTTTTTTTTTTTTAAGTGGCGGAGGAATACAGTGCGGAAGGATACCTACCTTCCGTCATTGGATTCCTGCAGCCCGTAGAGAACGGCAGCAACAGCTGATGCTGCAGTTCTCTACCCAAGATCGTCGTGGGACACACTCGTGGACTGCTTCGGATCGTGGGTGAGTATTTTTGTGGTTTGTTATGTTAATATTTATTCCGGAAAAGACAATGGCTTCGGGGAACAATGTGACAAGTATTGGTAAGTATGTTACTCTATGTTATATGTACTGTATGTCTATGTATGTATTGTATGAATGTATTGTATGTATGTAGTATATATGTGGTATGTATGTAGCATGTAGTATGTATGTAGTATGTATGTAGCATGTAGTATGTAGCATGCATGTAGTATATATGTAGTATGTATGTAGCATGTAGTATGTATGTAGCATGCATGTAGTATATATGTAGTATGTATGTAGCATGTAGTATGTATGTAGCATGCATGTAGTATGTATGTAGCATGCATGTAGTATGTATATGGTATGTATGTAGCATGTAGTATGTATGTAGCATGCATGTAGTATATATGTGTTATGTATGTGGTATGTATGTAGCATGCATGTAGTATGTATATGGTATGTATGTAGCATGTAGTATGTATGTAGCATGCATGTAATATATATGTGTTATGTATGTGGTATGTATGTAGCATGCATGTAGTATGTATGTAGTATATATGTAGTATGTATGTAGCATGTAGTATGTATGTAGTATGTATGTAGCATGCATGTAGCATGCAGTATGTATGTAGCATGCATGTAGTATATATGTAGTATGTATGTAGCATGTAGTATGTAGCATGCATGTAGTATATATGTAGTATGTAGCATGTAGTATGTATGTAGCATGCATGTAGTATATATGTGTTATGTATGTAGCATGTAGCATGCATGTAGCATGCATGTAGTATATATGTAGTATATATGTGGTATGTATGTAGCATGCAGTATGTATGTAGCATGCATGTAGTATATATGTAGTATGTATGTTGCATGTAGTATTTATGTAGTATGAATGTAGCATGTATGTAGTATGTAGTATGAATGTAGCATGTATGTAGTATGCATGTTGTATGTATGTAGCATGTAATTTTTTTTTTTTTTTTTTTACATTTAACACATTAGCCGGATGATGGGACTACTACTGTCCCATCATTGGCTAATGTGTCAATCACTGTCATGGTAGCAGGCATCGCCCGATGGGACTTGTAGTCCCATCGGACGATGCCTGCACAGACCCCCGGAGCCTGCACAGACCACCGGCAGGCCGGCACAGCCCCCCGGCAGGCCGGCACGGCCCCCCGGAGCCTGCACAGCCCCCCGGCAGGCCGGCACAGCCCCCCGGCAGGCCGGCACAGCCCCCCGGAGCCTGCACAGACCACCGGCAGGCCGGCACAGACCACCGGAGCCTGCACAGACCCCCTGGCAGGCCGGCACAGCCCCCCGAAAGGCCCGTACAGACCCCAGAGAGGCTGTACAAGGGCAGGAAAGGGTTTTTCTTATTCCGATACCGGAAGTCCCATAGACTTGAATGGGACTTCCGGTATCGGAATCGGCGATACCGATACTTTTTTTAAAGATCGGCCGATACCATCCGATACGATACTTTGAAGTATCGGACGGTATCGCTCAACTCTACCCGCGAGCGATGACTCGCTTGACTGGGTGTGTTTGGGGTGGATATTTTAGTATAAATATCTCTCAGTGGCGTACGCAGGTGCAGGTGCACTAATATTATTGATTTGTGGTTATGTGTGTGGAGACTATACCATTCTGCCTGTATGTGCTATTCGTCCTTTTAGCTCAGGACTGAACTGATAAGTAGGCAGCTAGCATCAGTGGGGGCAATTATGTGCTTGGCATAGCATCTGAAATTTGCAGAGCACGTCTAACCCATAGATAGGGCTCCATACTCAGCGCCTGTTTCGTTACCATGTGCTACTGACACGGTTCGGCTGCAATGCAGGCTCAGTCCACATGCTTTGTCCTGTGAAGGATAACAGGACTTTCATTTAGTACTCATTTGTAGTGGTCCTCTCTGTGGAGTAACAGAGCTTGGAAGTCTGCATTTTGTTCACACTGAGTAGCGTTAACTCTGTGTGTATGAGCGTTCGCTCGCCGTGTGCCCCGCCATTGTTCACACTAGCAGCAGTTTCACATCTCTGCACGGTGGACCCTGGGTTGCGATTGCACTTTGTAATTTATTTTAATTTAGCACAATCCGTCAACCCTAACACCTGGAAGTCTCAGTCTATCAAATAAGGCTTGGGGATTTCACTGTTGTTTATCCAAAAATGTCATGAAGACAGGACAGGTGGTCATGAGTATCGGAGGGCCCAGAGATGTCTGCAATGAGGTGAGTATAGTAATTTTTTTCACAACTTTTTTTTATACTCTGGGGACTGGAGATATCAAAAAGCATAAAAAGTGTCATTAAATGTGTAAAGAATAACTTCTCCATGGGCAATAACACGAAAACAAGATTAGTTTGCCTTAACATAATGTTAATTGAAAGATGACCTGTCAATATTTCAAGAGTGGATAGATTTGACTCATATTTTAATTTCTACTACTCCCCTGAGTACTCAAAGATTTTTAAACCTACCATGCAGTTCAGAGATGGGTTCTTTTATATTTAGCAATACTATTTATACTCTTCACCAAGAGTGCCATTATCACAGGTTAGTAATGCAGAACAGCTTAAATATAGATCTCCAGAGAATGATGATAAGCCATAAAAATTAGCACAAAAATTAAAAAATCCATATAACTAGAATAATATTTTGGATTTAAAATACTAATTAAAGAAAAACAAAATACTCATGGGAGAAGCAGTAATAAAGCAAGAGCAAAAAATGTTTTCACTTTCATCTTGTTGACCGGTCCTACTTAAAATAAAATTGTACTTTCAGTAAACTTTGCCTAAGTAGGACATGCAAATATAAGAGAATTAGTAATATACTATATAGTATTTACATCCCATGAACATGTCCACTTTTTTATGTTAAACACACAAACTTAACTGTATTTTATTGGAATTTTATGTGATATACCAGCACAAAGTAGCAAGTGTTTGTCAAATATAAAAGAAATGATACGTGGTTTTCTTTCCATTTTAAAAATGCAAATGTGAAAATCATAGTTTGCATTTGTATTCAGTACCCCTGAGTAAATATTTAGTAGGACCATATTTTGCTACAATTACTGTGTCACGCGGCGGCTGCCGCGCACTCCTCCCATCCCTTCTCCCCGACCGCAGCTTACCCGCTCGCCGGTGGCCTCCTCGCCGCGGCGTCGGCTGCCTCGGGCTTCTCCGCGGTCCCTCCCGGCTCCTCTCCTCCGCCCGGCGATCGCGTCCGTCTGGTCTTCTGGACCGCGCCGAGTGCGCGCTCCTGCCCCTCCTCCTCGGCGGGCGCGCGCACACACTATGCCCGGGCGCACGCGCGCCTCCTGTTCCTCCTGAGGACGCGCGCCTTCCTCTCCTGCACTGAGAGGTCATGACCCGAAATGTCTCTGCTACCTCTCCTATATCAGGCCGCCTCTTCCTGCTGGCGGTGCCTGATTATCACTTCGCACCTGTAGTGATTCTGGCCCGTTCTCCTATGTACGCTCCTGCGTCCTGTTTGCCTGTAGCTTACCTGCCTTTTACAATGTCCTCTCTCCTAGGATCGGGAGGTCCGTGGTCGTGTCCCGTCCAGTCCTGTTCCAGCACCAGTGTCCTTCTGCTCGTGCCTGCTGTCCCCGTCTCGCCTGTGTCCCTGACCTGACCGCCATCCGTCTTCCGGATCCAGAGGAGGTTCCCGCCAGCATCCCCGGCCTGTGGCCAGCCTCTCTATTCTTTCCCTGGGTACCAGCTGCCATGGTAATAGTTACCTGCGGGCTTGCCCCAAACACTCCCTGTATAGGGGGTGGTCCACCTGGCCAGCTCGCCCCCGGGAGGTTCGTTGCCACGGTCTAGAGGGTCCACCCCAGGAGTACCTAACATACTGTAGTGCTCCAAGTATTTGGGATATGCCTCTAGCATATATGAACATCTATAAGGTTAAGTATTGCCCTGTCCTTCTTTGTAAACTAGTTCAAAGTCATAGAGAGTGGATGGAGCGTGTCTGTGAATAGTAATTTTCAAGGTTTGCAACAGATTATCATTGGTATTTAGATCTGCAATTTGACTGGATTATCCATACACATCAATATGCTTTGAGCCAAACCTTTCCATTGTAGCTTTGCATAAAAACAGAGAAAATCGAGTCTGTGCTATTTTACAAAAATACAAAATATTTTATTTATCATTAAATATGAAGTGGATCTCTTTTAGGAAGGATTTTTAGAGCGACGTAATCTCCGATTCCATCTATACATTCTATTAGACTGCTTATCACTAGGGTCCCTTTGGAATTTCGTGGTTTTGGTAGCACAGATTTCATTTTCCCACTTCTGAAATTCATTGTCAAACTCCAGGTGAATTGCCTGTAATTCACCATCAGATAATTTATGTTTTAATTTCATTTGTATACCTTCTATATCCAAATCCAAAGCATCTATTGACTCCTTATTTTGCATCACCAAAAGCTCCATAAATCCTTTGGAACATTTGCTTGCCAGATCCTCCCATTTGTGGCGAAACACTAGGTCTTCCACCTCAAAGGAGGGAAACATCTGGACTCGTAGACCTCTCGGCACCAGACTTCTTTCTATATATTTATTCAAAAATGCTCAATTCCACCAAATTCTTGGTTGCTTATTTAGCAGGCTTTTAAGCCTTTTAGCCAACTCCTGTGTATCCTTACCACCACTTGCTACCGATACATTGGGTAGGTCACTAAAAACCTCATTTATACGTGTTAGCCACGTCTGCTCACGTGCTGTATAAGCCATTGAATTTTTGGAGGTAATAGCTGTGAAAAACTCAGAAAATACAGATAATACAACAATTCTCCAAATCATAATTAGTCAATAAATGATGGCATAAATACCACCATTTTTACAGATTGCATTGAAGCAGCGACTCATAAACATATGCATAAAAGCAGAGAAAATCGAGTCTGTGCTATTTTACAAAAATACAAAATATTTTATTTGTCATTAAATATGATATAACATGTAAGTATATGCAAAAGACACCACATAGTAAATCACTGAGCAGAAAAAGTGAATGAAAAGTAAACACATTACATTCAGTGACCTAAATAACCTAGATCATAGCATAGGTATCTTGCTACCACAATGAGGGCATATGGGGTTAAAAAATGCCGCTAAAAGTCATGCTAGTCTTCTCTGTACAGATTTGCTCCCAGCAATAAAAAGCATAATGCAACCCCAATATCCAGAGCTCCCAAAATATCTACCATAAGGTTTAGGTGCTTCATATCAGTGATATATAAGGTAGAGAGTTTGGTAGAAACCAGGAAAGCACTGGATTTTGGGGGGGCAGAGAAGCTTTCTGTGCAGAGGTACATATAAAACTAAAAATATACAGCAAGACAAACGCAGCAGTAAAATAAATGACTGCACACCATAAACAGGTCATGCTTCAGATCGTTGGAGAAGGAAACGCGGACCCCGACGTATGTTTCGGTGTAAGTATCCTTCTTCATGGGGCGTGGCTTTAACAATCCCATGTTCCCATTTAAATACCTAGGTTTATTTATTAATTAGCCAATAGAATCGCCGTTTCCACATGGTGCAACTAAGTGCCAGAGTATCCCATGTAAGGGCGTCATTCCGCCCAAAACAAACAAATAGTCATGTTGCACAATACTATAGGGCGGGTAAGTCGTCCCTGCCAATGGGAGGCTCGTACGTCACCACCGCCCATGAGGCCGTGAAGCAGGAAGCAAAAAGTGTCTCCCCTGCCTGGACTATGCAGCGGCGTCATTTCCACCCAGTGGGGGGAGAAACATAGGGCAGCACTATGGAGCTGATGTTGCTACCCTGCCAGTAATGAACCCGCACATCACTGCCGCCCGGAAAGCTAGGTCATGTGGGGCGGCCGGCGCCAAGCCGTCACCAAGCGACCCAGCAAATCCGGAAGAGCAAGGAGGAAGCAGAGGGAATAGCTGGCGAAGGGAAGGACACATGCCTTAAATATTCAAACATAATAAACAAAGAAGCCAGGGTATACAGTACGATTTAGCAGGGTAAATATAACTCCATATGGACACATATAGTATAGATGTATTATTGGGCCCACCTCAGGAAATATATTAACATAGTAATAATACATATATATATATAATGGCCAAAGATTAATTATATGAAAAGATAATAATAAGAAAATATTACAAAAAAAAATATATATATGTATTATAATGGGTCATGCTAAATAAATATATTAATGTGATTACAAAATGTACAGTATATGTGTAATTGCCATGAATCGATTCCAAAGAGTCTACAAAATAATACCATACAAAAGTATGGCGGTGTGTAAGTCCATCACTTGAGTTTGGGTTAGTCCATGTAGCAATCAATCAGGACCTTTACTTCATGGTACAGATGAGATTCAGATGAAAATGTTTCCCAATCAACGGATCTTGGCAACCCATCCACAAATCTTGATGGAAATAGACCAAATGAAGCTGTGCATAGTCATACTGAGGAAACATCAATGGGATCTCCTGATTGGAGCAAATACTGTTGGTCACTAGAGAAAATCACAATACAAACAATAAACAACAAAATAAAAACCAACATATGTTAAAAGCCATTTAAAATAGTGGTGGAAATAAGGAGAAATGAGATCAATAGATACGATGGTTATATAAATCCTACTTAATTTACAACGAACAAGAGAGGTTAGTACAAGCAATTCACAGGAAAGAGGTGAACCCTTGTGATTCATTTAAGCCCTGAAGGGACATTGTCCCTAAGGTGGTAATCCACCTGCACTCTTTTTGTGCTAATAGGCGTTGTATATCTCCACCTCGTATAACACTGTGAGCATGCTGGATACCTCTAACCATGAAAGATTTGGGGTTACATTGATGGAATTGTTTATAATGTTTATGCATGGTCTTTAGAGTCGAGAGGTCAGTGGCAGCAGCAGCTGCCATGATGTCACGTACATGCTCCCTTGTAAGAGTTCGTAGCTGATGTGAGGTTAACCCTATATAAATCTTTTGACAGCCACAAGTAGCATAATATATCACTTGCGTTGTGGTACAGGTGATATATTGTCTAATTGAGAATTGTTGGAGTCCATCCGCTGAAGTGAAGGTCTTAGTCTGCATAATGTTTTTACAGGCCACACAACTTCCACATGGAAAACAGCCTTGTGGTGGACCTCTCGAATTAAAGGGATTTTTAACCCGTGGAACATAGTGAATATGTACAAGGGCATCGGACAGGTTATCGCCTCTTCTAGCTGTCATAAGGGGTCTTTCAGGCAGGAGAGTTGAAAGGGATGGATCAGATTTTAAAATGTTCCAGTGCCGCTGTAGGCATTCCCTCATGGCTGACCATTCTCCATTGTATTTGGAGATGAATCTAACTTGATCATCATCTTGTTTGTTTGTCCAATTCTTAGAATGTAAAAGAGACGTACGCTGACTCTTCTTTGCCCTCACATATCCATGCTTTACACTTCTGTTACTGTATCCTCGCATCCTGAATCTATTTTTAAGATCCGTAGCTTGAGCCTCGAACCTAAGATCCAATGAGCATACCCTACTCAGTCTAAGGAATTGTCCCACTGGGATGGCCCTAACAGTGGCCTCTGGATGACAGGAACTAGCATGCAGTAATGAATTTACCGAGGTGGGCTTACGATATATGTCTTTCTGAAACTGAAGATGATCACCCACCAGAATTTTAATATCTAGAAAGTCCACCACGATCTTACTGAAAGTGCATGTTAATCTAATATTGAAAGAATTTTGATTTAACCTTTCCATAAACCCATTTAACTGTTGTTCAGCACCCTGGCAGATAATGAGCACATCATCTATGTACCGTAGCCAGCACTGCAAATGGTCTGCGGCCTGGGCGCCCTCCCCCCAAAGATCTCCTTTTCCCAATACCCCAGGAAGAGTTTGGCGAAGGAGGATGCACAGGCCGCAACCATCGCAGTGCTGCACTGTTGCAAGTAAAAACGTTCTCTGAACACAAAAAATTTGTCGGTCAAAATGGAATTCAAAAGTTCTAGAACGAGGTCACAGAGGGGGCCATCCTAGTTGCTGTTATCCAAGAAGAAACGGCATGCATCAAGACCATCCTGATGACTGATGCACATATACAGAGATTCGATATCTGCAGTCACCAAAAACATGTCATGGTCAAGGGTCATGCCATCAATTCTAGCCCGGACGTCCATTGTGCCGTGAGCATAGGAGGGTAGGGCCTCAACTAAAGGTCTAAGATAATAATCTACAAATTTGCACACTGGCTCACAAAGTACCCCTATGCACGACACAATTGGATGCCCTGGTGGTTTCACAGCATTTTTGTGAATTTTAGGCACGAAATATATCGTTGGTATTTTTTGGAAATTTAGTTAATAATCCGTCAAAAATTTTCTTGTTGATTATCCCTTTTTCAAATGCTTGATTTAAAATCATCTCCAATTCTGCTGAGAACGCTCTCACAGGGTTATGGTCTAACCTGAGATAGGTCTTTTTGTCTCTCAACTGCCTGAATGCCTCCTTTTCATACATGTCCTGTGGCCAAATCACTATGTTTCCCACCTTGTTTGCTGGCTTGATGACTACGTCCTCAAGAGACTGTAATTCTCTCAAGGCTGTACGTTGTGAAGCCGTGAGATTGTCCTTTCTCCGTTTGTGGGAGATTTGTTTAAAGTCTTCCACAACTATTCTGGTAAAGATGTCCACTGCGGGACATAGCGACAAGGGGGGAAACCTAGTGGAGCATGGATAAAGTGACAGTGGGAACGTACCTTTGGGCACCATGTCTTGTTCACTAAGTAATTCTTCTAGGGCCCACAATGCCTCCTCCTCCATATGATCAAATTGTTGTTGTTCACTGCCTCTTTTTGTATATACTTTCTTGAGAATAGATATAGCTCTTTTATGGCTGTAAAAGAGTCATAGGTGTTAGTGGGGGAAAAAGTGAGGACCTTGGACAGCACCTCAAGTTGGGCTGTAGTGAGGATATGTTTGGATACGTTAATTACCTCCTGATTGTTCTTCCTATCTCTCTTGTCCTGTTAGGAAGTGTAAATTTCCGTTTTACTGCCTGTGTATCCCTGTTGGGAGGGAGATTAGTAGTTTGCATATTTTTGGTTGGTCTAGATCTGGAGGATTCCTCACTAGAGTCGTATGATGTAAAAGAAGTGGATCTCTTTCGGGAAGGATTTTTAGAGTGACGTAATCTCTGATTCCTTCTATACATTCTATTAGACTGCTTATCACTAGTGTCCCTTTAGAATTTCATGGTCTTGGTAGCACAGATTTCTTTTTCCCACTTCTGAAATTCATTGTCAATCTCCAGGTGAATTGCCTTTAATTTGCCATCAGATATTTCCTGTTTTAATTTCTTTTGTATACCTTCTATCTCCAAATCCAAAGCATCTATTGACTCCTTATTCTGCATCACCAAAAGCTCCATAAATCCCTTGGAACAATTGTTTGCCAGATCCTCCCATTTGAGGCGAAACTAGGTCTTCCACCTCAAAGGAGGGAAAACCTAGACTCGTAGACCTCTTGGCACCAGACCTCTTTCTATATATTTATTCAAAAATGCTCGATTCCGCCAAGTTCTTGCTCGTTTAATTAGCATGCTTTTAAGCCTTTCAGTCAACTCCTGTGTATCCTTACCACCACTTGCAACAGATACATTGGGTTGGTCACTAAAAACCTCATTTGTACGTGTTATCCACGTCTGCTCACGTACTTTATAATCCATTGAATTTTTGGAGGTAATAGCTGTGAAAAACACAGATAATACAACAATTCTCCAAATCATAATAAGTCAATAAATGATGGCATAAATACCAACTTTTATACAGATTGCATTGAATCAGCGACTCATAAACATATGCATAAAAGCAGAGAAAATCGAGTCTGTGCTACTTTACAAAAATACAAAATATTTTATTTGTCATTAAATATGATATAACATGTAAGTATATGCAAAAGACACCACATAGTAAGTCAGTGAGCTGAAAAAGTGAACGAAAAGTAAACACATTACATTCAGTGACCTAAAAACCCTAGATCATAACATAGGTATCCTGCTACCACAATGAGGGCATGTGGGGCAAAAAATTCCGCTAAAAGTCATGCTAGTCTTCTCTGTACAGATTTGCTCCCAGCAATAAAAAGCATAATGCAACCCAATATTCAGAGATCCCTAAGTATCTACCAAAAGGGTTAGGTGCTTCATATCAGTGATATATAAGGCAGAGAGTTTGGTAGAAACCAGGAAAGCACTGGATTTTGGGGGGCAGAGAAGCTTTCTGTGCAGAAATACATATAAAACTAAAAATATACAGCAAGACAAACGCAGCAGTAAAATAAATGACTGCACACCATAAACAGGTGATTACCTGTCATGCTTCAGATCGTGGGAGCAGTAAACGCGGACCCCGACGTATGTTTCGGTGTAAGTATCCTTCTTCGGGGGCGTGGCTTTAACAATCCCATGTTCCCATTTAAATATCCAGGTTTATTTATTAATTAGCCAATAGAATCGCCGTTTCTAAATGGTGCAACTAAGCACCAGAGTATCCCATGTAAGGGCGTCATTTTGCCCAAAACAAATAGTCACGTTGTGCAATACTATAGGACGGGTAAGTCGTCCCTGCCAATGCGAGGCTCGTACGTCACCGCCGCCCATGAGGCCGTGAAGCAGGAAGCAAAAAGTGTCTCTCCTGCCAGGACTATGCAGCGGCGTCATTTCTGCCCAAAGGGGGGAGTAACATAGGGCAGCACTATGGAGCTGATGTTGCTCCCCTGCCAGTAATGAACCCGCACGTCACTGCCGCCCGGAAAGCTAGGTCACGTGGAAGACCTAGTGTTTCACCACAAATCGGAGGATCTGGCAAACAATTGTTCCAAGGGATTTATGGAGCTTTTGGTGATGCAGAATAAGACTCAATAGATGCTTTGGATTTGGAGATAGAAGGTATACAAAAGAAGTTAAAACAGGAATTATCTGATGGTGAATTACAGGCAATTCACCTGGAGATTGACAATGAATTTCAGAAGTGGGAAAAAGAAATCTGTGCTACCAAACCCACGAAATTCTAAAGGGACACTAGTGATAAGCAGTCTAATACAATGTATAGGTGGAATCGGAGATTACGTCGCTCTAAAAATCCTTCCCGAAAGAGATCCACTTCTTTTACATCATAGGCTTCTAGTGAGGAATCCTCCAGATCTAGACCAACCAAAAATATGCAAACTACTAATCTGCCTCCCAACAGGTATACACAGGCAGTAAAACAGAAATTTACACTTCCTAACAAACAGAACATGAGAGATAGGAAGAACAATATGGAGGTAATTAACTTATCCAAACATGTCCTCACTACAGCCCAACTTGAGGTGTTGTCCAAGGGCCTCACTTTTTCTCCCACTAACACCTATGACTCTTTTACAGCCATAAAAGAGCTATATCTATTCTCAAGAAAATTGATTCTCAAGAAACTATATACAAAAAGAGGCAGTAAACAACAACAATTTGATCATATGGAGGAGGAGGCTTTGTGAGACCTAGAATAATTACTTAGTGAACAAGACATGGAGCTCAAAGGTATGTTCCCAAGGTCACTTTATCCACGCTTCACTAGGTTTCCCCCCTTGGCGCTATGTCCCGCAGTGGACATCTTTACCAGAATGGTTGTGGAAGACTTTAAACAAATCTCCCACAAACGGAGAAAGGACAATCTCATGGCTTCACAAAGTACAGCCTTGAGAGAATTACAGTCTCTTGAGGATGTAGTCATCAAGCCAGCAGACAAGGGGGGAAACAGTGATTTGGCCACAGGACATGTATGAAAAGGAGGCATTCAGGTAGTTGAGAGACAAAAAGACCTATCTCACGTTAGACCATAACATGTGAGAGCCTTCTCAGCAGAATTGGAGATGATTTTTACCCTAGAACGCATACCCATAGAAATCTACACAATCATGCATCTGGGGCCTTTTAGGCCTGTTTACAATTATCATGGAATAACTCAAATAAAAATACTTTTCAAAGTTTATTGCAAAGTATGGATGCATTTCCACTAGCGCTGGGGTCCGCCAGGATGGAATTCTGTAATGGATCTGACCTCCTGGTGACCCCAGCTAAGGCTGGCGGACGCATACCTGGGGCCTCGCAGGCCTGCCAGGTTACTTGTTTTCTATTTTCTGTAAAATTACTTTAGTTAGAATTTTGAAACTCTGGGTATTACTCAGGTATATAGTTGTTAGTAATTTCCAGTTGTTCATATATTTTTATGTTATAGGCATTTCGGTATAACAACCTTTTTTTGGGACTACTCCATATTCACGCACCTGGGGCCTTTTAGGCCTGTGTGCAAATAACACGGAATAACTCAAATAAAAATACTTTTCAAAATTTATTTTACAATTGCAAAGTAAGGATGCATTCCCACTAGCGCTGGGGTCTGCCAGGAGGTGATCCGTAATGGATCCGTAATCTGTAGAGCAAGTGTTTTTACTATGTTGGAACATAGGTCTTTCTGGACTGGAGCATCAGCTTCTTTGCCACAGTAAATCAGACCATTCATCCCATAATAGCTTGCTGAATCGCACATCCAGAAAATTTTTATGCCATACTTAGCTGGCTTACTGGGCATATACTGAATGAATTTGCAACGCCCCCTAAAGGCAAGAAGTTGCTCGTCCACTGTCACATTATCACTGGAATGGTAAAGCTTTGTACAGTTCTTGATAAAAAGATTCCAGATATAGCTAATAGGGGCTAATTTATCGGTTGCCAACCTCACAGGGCGAGTTTTCTTTTCATCAAAACGAAGGCATCTCCGAATACCCTCAAATCTATTGATGGACATAGTAGCTTTGTAGTGTGGATCTGCAAATGGGTTCTGAAATAACTCTCTGATTGGAACATCGTATGATTTTGTCGACCCTGCCAGAAGAGTAAGGTCAATATAAGCATATATTTCCTCTTTAGTTATATTTTTCCATGTTTTTTTTCTTCCTGACGCGATACGTTTTCCTTCTACGTTAGTACACAAAACTACCTCATCTGCAATATCATCCGAAACAAATTTACAGAAAACATCTCTTTTGGACATGAATTGGGGAATTCCGACAGCTCCTTGAGCAACTCTAATAATGTTTTGTGATGGGGTGCGTGCAGGAGCCGCAGCAGTACTGTTCCAAAAAATATTCGTTTTAGATGTTCTATTTGAACGTTCTGCTGGATCCACTACTTCTTCATCATCTGAAGAATCGCTGGACGATGAAGTTGATACATTAGCTGGTGGCATGTACTCTTCATCAGACAAAGAAATTTCACTTTCTTCATCACTATTGAAAACAATCACCTCGATTTCATGGTCAGTCAGTCCCCTGGAAGTAGACTGTGCCATTGTAATTTTAAATGTCAGTAAACTAAAAAGAAAAAAAAAAAAAAGATTACAATCAGGCTTGTGCACTGTAAACAGTATGTGATAAGACTCTTTGTTAGGGTCCCAGCACACCAAGCGATATAAAGCAGGTAAAGTGCAGCCCCCCTCCTCTTACCGCCAACAGATCACTTTCTTGTAGTGCAGTAGAAGCCTCTGGTTTTGGAGCTCAGAAAGTTTCTATTTCCAAACAAAAGAAAGCTGACTTCTTCCTCCAAAGTCTCTCCAGCAATTAGGACAAAAAGACCTGCGATGAGGTCAGAGACACATGACTTTGTGAGGGAGCCTCCCTTCCAAGATCACATGACCATGTTGTCATGCAGAACCCACACTCTTCCCAGCAATAGCAGAGTCATAAAAGTTCTTCCCCAGCAACAATACAGACAAAAAGACTGAGTATCACATGTAAACCTAGTACAGGCCTAAAAGGCCCCAGGTGCCTGAATATGGGGTAGTCCCAAAAAAAGGTTGTTATACCGAAATGTCTGTAACATAAAAATATATGAATAACTGGAAATTACTAACAACTATATACCTGAGGATTACCTAGATTTTCAAAATTCTAACTAAAGTACTTTTACAGAAAATAGAAAACAAGTAACCTGGCAGGCCTGCGAGGCCCCAGGTATGCGTTCTAGGGTTAAATCAAGCATTTGAAAAAGGGATAATCCTCAAGAAGATTCTTGACAGATTATTAACTAAATTTCCAAAAATACCAACGATATATTTCGTGCCTAAAATTCACAAAAATGCTGTGGAACCACCAGGGCATCCAATTGTGTCGGGCATAGGGGGACTTTGTGAGCCAGTGTGCAAATTTGTAGATTATTATCTTAGACCTTTAGTTGAGGCCCTACCCTCCTATGCTCGTGACACAATGGACATCCTGGCTAGAATTGATGGCATGACCCTTGACCATGACATGTTTTTGGTGACTGCAGATATCGAATCTCTGTATACGTGCATCCGTCATCAGAATGGTCTTGATCCATGCCGTTTCTTCTTGGATAACAGCAACTGGGATGGCCCCCTCTGTGACCTCATTCTAGAACTTTTGGATTCCATTTTGACTGACAATTTTTTTGTGTTCAGAGAACGTTTTTACTTGCAACAGTGCGGCACTGCGATGGGTGCAGCCTGTGCGCCCTCCTTCGCCAACCTCTTCCTGGGGTATTGGGAGAGGGAGATCTTTGGGGGGAGGGTGCCCAGGCCATGGACCATGTGCAGTGCTGACTACGGTACATAGATGATGTGCTCATCATCTGGCAGGGTACTGAACAACAGTTACATGGGTTTATGGAAAGGTTAAATCAAAATTCTTTCAATATTAGATTAACATACACTTTCAGTAAGACTGAGATGGACTTTCTAGATATTAAGATTCTGGTGGATGAACATCTTCAGTTACTGACAGACATATATCGTAAGCCCACCTCAGTAAATTCATTACTGCATTCCTGTCATCCAGAGGCCACTATTAGGGCCATCCCAGTGGGACAAGTCCTTAGACTGAGAAGGGTATGCTCATCAGATCTTAGGTTCGAGGCTCAGGCTATGGATCTTAAAAATAGATTCAGAATGCGAGGATACAGTAACAGAAGTGTAAAGCATGGATATGTGAGGGCAAAGAAGAGTCAGCATACATCTCTTTTACATTTTAAGAATAGGACAAACAAACAAGCTGATGATCAAGTTAGATTCATCTCCAAATACAATGGAGAATGGTCAGCCATGAGGGAATGCCTACAGCTGCACTGGAACATTTTAAAAACTGATCCATCCCTTTCAACTCTCCTGCCTGAAAGACCCCTTATGACAGCTAGAAGAGGCGATAACCTGTCCGATGCCCTTGTACATATTCACTATGTTCCACGGGTTAAAAATCCCTTTAATTCGAGAGGTCCACCACAAGGCTGTTTTCCATGTGGAAGTTGTGTGGCCTTTAAAATCATTATGCGGACTAAGACGTTCACTTCAGCCGACGGACTCCAACAATTCTCAATTAGACAATATATCACCTGTACCACAACGCAAGTGATATATTATGCTACTTGTGGCTGTCAAAAGATTTATATAGGCTTAACCTCACGTCAGCTCCGAACTCGTACGAGGGAGCATGTACGTGACATCATGGCAGCTGCTGCTGTCACTGTCCTCTCGACTCTAAAGACCATACCTAAACATTATAAACAATTCCATCAATGTAACCCCAAATCTTTCATGGTTAGAGGTATACAGCATGTTCACAGTGGAATAAGAGGTGGCGATATACAACGCCTATTAGCACAAAAAGAGTGCAGGTGGATTTCCACCTTAGGGACAATGTCCCTTCAGGGCTTAAATGAATCACAAGGGTTCGCCTCTTTCCTGTGAATTGCTTGTACTAACCTCTCTTGTTCTTTGTAAATTAAGTAGGATGTATATTACCATCGTATCTATTGATCTCATTTCTCCTTATTTCCACCACTATTTTAAATGGCTTTTAACATTCGTTGTTTTTTTTTATTGTTTATTGTTTGTATTGTGATTTTCTCTAGTGACCAACAGCATTTGCTCCAATCAGGAGATCCCATTGATGTTTCCTCCGTATGACTATGCACAGCTCCATTTGGTCTATTTCCATCAAGATTTGTGGATGGGTTGCCAAGATCCGTTGATTGGGAAATATTTTCATCTGAATCTCATCTGTACCATGAAGTAAAGGTCCGGATTGATTGCTACATTGACTAACCCAAATCAAGTGATGGACTGACATACTGCCATACTTTTGTATGGTATTACTTTGTAGCCTCTTTGGAATCGATTCATGGCAATTACACATATACGTTTTGTGATCACATTAATATATTTATTTAGAATGACCCATTATAATTTTTTTTTTTTTGTAATATTTTCTTATTATTATCTTTTCATATAATTAATCTATGGCCTTTATATATATGTATTATTACTATGTTAATATATTTCCTAAGGTGGGCCCAATAATACATCTATACTATATGTGTCAATATGGAGTTATTTTTACCCTGCTAAATCGCACCTTATACCCTGGCTTCTTTGTTTACTATGTTTGAATATTTAGTGCATGTGTCCTTCCCTTTGCTAGCTATTCCCTCTGCTTCCTCCTTGCTCTTCTGGCTTTGCTGGGTCGCTTGGTGATTGCTTGGCGCCGGCTGCCCCACGTCACCTAGCTTTCCGGGCAGCAGTGACATGCGGGTTCATTACTGGTAGGGGAGCAACATCCACTCTATAGTGCTGCCCTATGTTTCTCCCCCCTTTGGGCGGAAATAACGCCGCTGCATAGTCCTGGCAGGGGAGACAGTTTTGCTTCCTGCTTCACGGCCTCATGGGCGGCGGTGACGTACGAGCCTCCCATTGGCAGGGACGACTTACCCGCCCTATAGTATTGTACAACGTGACTATTTGTTTTGGGCGGAAATGACGCCCTTACATGGGTTACTCTGGCGCTTAGTTGCACCATGTGGAAACGGCGATTCTATTGGCTAATTAATAAATAAACCTGGGTATTTAAATGGGAACATGGGATTGTTAAAGCCACGCCCCCTGAAGAAGGATACTTACACCGAAAGGTATGTTGGGGTCCACATTTCCTGCTCCCAAGATGTGAAGCATGACAGGTAATCACCTGTTTATGGTGTGCAGTCATTTATTTTACTGCTGTGTTTGTCTTGCTGTATATTTTTAGTTTTATATGTACCTCTTCACAGAAAGCTTCTCTGCCCCCCAAAATCCAGTGCTTTCCTGGTTTCTACCAAACTCTCTACCTTATATATCACTAATATGAAGCACCAAAACCTTATGGTAGATACTTAGGGATCTCTGAATATTGGGTTGCATTATGCTTTCTATTGCTGGGAGCAAATCTGTACAGAGAAGACTAGCATGACTTATAGCGGCATTTTTTGTGGTAGCAGGATGCCTATGCTATGATCTAGGGTATTTAGGTCACTGAATGTAATGTGTTTACTTTTCGTTCACTTTTTCTGCTCACTGATTTACTATGTGGTGTCTTTTGCATATACTTACATGTTATGTCATATTTAATGACAAATAAATATTTTGTATTTTTGTAAAATAGCACAGACTCGATTTTCTCTGTTTTTAAGCATATGTTTATGAGTCGCTGCTTCAATGCAATCTGTAAAAAAGGTGGTATTTATGCCATCATTTATTGACTAATTATGATTTGAAGAATTGTTGTATCCATTGTAGCTTTGGAAGTATATTTAGGATTGCTGTCCTGCTGGAATGTGAACCTATTCCCCAGTCTCAAGTCTTTTGCGACCTAAAAAAGGTTTTGCTCCAGGATTGCTCTATATTTAGCTTCAACCATCTTCCCATCAACTCTGACCAGCTTTCCGGTCCCTGCTAAAGAAAAGAATCCCCAAATCATGAGGTTCCACCACCATGTTTGACCATGGGGATGTTATTTTCAGAGTGATATGAAGTGTTAGTATTCCATCACTTCTAGGGCTTCGCATTTATTCCAAAAAGTTCTACTTTTGTTTACACTGACCAAAGCACTTTCTTCCACATGCTTGCTGTGTCACCTATATGGCACTATTAAAAAGAAATAAAAAAGGAGAAAAAGACTAAGCTAATGATAGTATGCACATCCACATGTAAAAAAGTGAAAAAAAAACTTTATTTCATTATGGACAAAGATAAACTTGAAAACAGTTAAAATACACACATAAGCCAATTAGTCCCACACTCCCTGCACCACATGGGATCAAAATACAACCCATACAATGGTTGATTAGCATCCCCCATCAATTGAACAATAGAAAATGCATGTGTGATACTATCAAATAGATCCTTAAATGCAGATCAGATAAGTAACCATGCAGAGTATATACTGCAGCCAAAAACACCTATATATCAGAGCATCTAAATAACTCTATAGGATTAACCTCGATATAAAAATGCTATTTTAAATGAGCAGTAAGATGAAGCCAGGAAATAGTTAGAAATGCAAAAATGCAATCATACATATGACCAGACACAAGCAGGGGTAGCAATGTCCCAAAGAGTTAGTTGCCGTTGGTTTACGGAAGAGATTGGTAATTAGATGTTGGTCCTCAACCTCTATTTTCAAATCCAAAAACATGACAGAACAGTTGGAGATGAAGTGTGTCAGGAAGATGTTGTAAGAGTTAACATTGAGACTATTCAAAAAGCATATACAATCTTCTTCATTGCCCCTCCACACAAAGAATAAGACATCAATATAGCGATACCAATGACAGACCTGATTTTGAAAGGTCTCCGAGGGGTAAACAACATTCTCTGCCCACCAGCCTAAAAAGATGTTAGCATAGGCCGGCGCACACTTAGCTCCCATTGCCACTCCAGATGTTTGCAGAAAAAATGTCCTATCAAAAAGAAAGAAATTATGATAAAGGAAAAATCTAAGAAATTCGAGAAGAAAAGTATTGTGTCGATGGTCTGTTTGACCGACTTTATCCAAAAAGAAGGTGACAGCCTCAATACCATGATCATGACTGATGTTGGAGTAAAGTGACGCCACATCACATGTCACCAATAGAAAATCAGCAGGTAGAGAAATACGACGAGAAATGTCGATAAAATGAGCAGAGTCTCTGATGAATGAGGGTAAAGAGAGGACAAAGGGTTGTAAAAAGAAGTCCAAATAGTCACCAGCTTTTTCAAAAAGTCTCCCTATGCTGGAGGTAATCGGCCGACCAGGGTTTTTTTTGTCGTCTTTGTGTACTTTAGGCAGCATATAAAATGTTGCCGTGATGGGATTATCCAGCCAGAGGTACCTTTTCTCACTGTTAGTGATGATGCCATAACCATAGGCTTTGCAAAGCAGTGCCTGAAACTCAGAAAGGAATACCTGGGGTCAGAGGGAAGCCTCTGGTAGAAGCGAAGATTATAAAGTTGCCTCTTGGCCTCCTCTAAGTACAGATGTATAGGCCACAAGACGACATTGCCCCCCTTGTCGGCTTCCTTGATTATTATCTCCTTGCTGCTTTTAAGGTCAGCCAAAGCACGTATCTCCATAGGAGTCAAATTAGGCCCAGTACCCACCTGAGGAGACATTGAAGTAACGTCACGTTTGACCAGTTCGAAGAAGATTTTGATGGCGGGTACTAGGGAGAACGAAGGAGCCCTGGAGGACCTTTTTTATATGGAAATTTCCTCCTGTTGAGGACAGACTCATTTTCTTCAAGTAATTCCAGTAACTCCCGGAGGGCTTGGAGCTCATCTGAAGGAATGGATTGCATCAGGTCTGGCTTCTTGTAAATAACCTTGAAGGTGAGATTCCTGCAAAAGAGGTATAAATCCTTGATTAACCCCTTCCCGACCAGTGACACAGCGTATGCGTTATGAAAGTCGGTGCCAATCCGACCAATGACGCATATGCTGTGTCATGAGTTTAAAGCCCCCCTGCGGGTCGGGTGACCGGGGTCACTAAAAGGTCACCTGACCCACAGGTACAGGGGCTTTGTACTTCACCACAGGGGGCATGGCTTCACCCCCACATGGCTGTGATCGATCTAATTGGCTGTTAAAAGTGAAACAGCCAATCAGAGCGATAGTAATATGTCATCAATGAAAATTGATGAAATATTACAATCCAGCCATGGCCGATGCGGCAGCAACATCAGACATGGCAGGAGAAAGTTACCTGACACCCCCACACACCAGCTGGCGGGGGCGATCGGCCCCCGCCACTGAATGACAGTGGCGAAGTGCCACCGCTGTCATCTGCCCACCCGCCTTCCTTCTGCTCCCCCGCAGTCCGATGACCCCTTCCCACCCCACGCTGCTTACCGAGTGCCGCTATTGCTCCCGGTGTCCCGCGGTCCCGGATCTTGGGCACCGCCATCTTGGAAAATGCGCAGTGCACCCACCCGAATCTGCCAGCTGCAGATTCAGTTCATTCATTTTGATCACTGTGATAAACTCTCACAGTGATAAAAATGAAATCAAAAGTAAATAAACCCCCCTCTATCATCCCCATAGGTAGGCACATATAATAAAATAAAGAAAATATTTTTATTTTTCCATTAGGGTTAGGGCTAGGGTTAGGGCTAAGGCTAGGGTTGGAATTAGGGTTAGGGTTAGGGTTGGAATTAGGGTTATGGTTAGGGTGGTATTAGGATTATGGTTGGAATTAGGGTTAGGGTGGAATTAGGGTTAGGGTTAGGGTGGAATTAGGGTTAGGGTTGGAGTTAGGGTTAGGGTGGAATTAAGGTTAGGGTTAGAATTAGGGTTAGTTGTTGAAATTAGGGTTAGGATTAGTGTTAGGCTTATGGTTAGGGTTACAGTTAGGGTTGGAATTAGGGTTAGGGGTGTGTTGGAGTTAGGGTTGTGGTTAGGGGTGTGTTGGGGTTAGAATTGAGGGGTTTCTACTGTTTAGGCACATTAGGGGGTCTCCAAACGCGACATGGTGCCACCATTGATTCCAGCCAATTTTGCATTCAAAAAGTCAAACGGTGCTCCCTCCCTTCCAATCCCCGATGTGTGCCCAAACAGTGGTTTACCCCAACATATAGGGTATAAGCATACTCAGGACAATGTGTACAACAACTTTGAGGGTCTAATTTCTCCTGTTACCATTGGAAAAATAAAAAAAATGGGGGCTAAAATATTATTTTTGCTGAAAAAAATGATTTTTTTATTTTCACGTCTCTGCGTTATAAACTTCTGTGAAGCACTTGGGGGTTCAAAGTGCTCACCAGACATCTAGATAAGTTCTTTGGAAGGTCTAGTTTCCAAAATCGGGTCACTTTTGGGGGGTTTCTACTGTTTAGGCACATCAGGGGCTCTGCAAACGTAACGACGACCGCAGTCCATTCCATCAAAGTCTCTATTTCAAAATGTAACTACTTCCATTCCGAGCCCTGACGTGTGCCCAACCAATGGTTCCCCCTCACATATGGGGTACCAGCGTACTCAGGACAAACTTCAAAACAACTTTTGGGGTCCAATTTATCCTGTTACCCTTATGGAAAAAAATTGCGGGCTAAATTGCGGGCTCATTTTTTGGCGGAAAAAAATTATTTTTTATTTTCATGAATCTGCGTTATAAACTTCTGTGAAGCACTTGGGGGTTCAAGGTCCTCACCAGACATCTAGGTAAGTTCCAAAATGGGGTCACTTGTTGGGGGTTTGCACAGTTTAGTCACATCAGGGGCTTGGCAAATGTAACATGATGCCCCCAGACCATTCCATCAAAGTCAGCATTTCAAAGTGTCACTACCTCCCTTCCAAGCACCAACGTGTGCCCAAATAGTGGTTCCCCCACATATGGGGTAACAGCATACTCAGAACAAACTGGACAACAACTTTAGGGGTCCAATTTATCCTGTTATCCTTGTGAAAATAAAAAATTGCGGACTAAAAAATAATTTTTTGAGGAAAAAAAATATTTTTTATTTTCAAGACTTTGCTTTATAAACTTCTGTGAAGCACCTGGGGGTTCAAAGTGCTCACTATGCATCTAGATAAGTTCCTTAGAGGGTCTAGTTTCCAATATGGGGTTATTTGTGGGGGAGATCCAAAGTTTAGGCACACAGGGGCTCTCCAAACACGACACGGTGTCTGCTAACGATTAGAGCTAATTTTCCTTTCAAAAAGTCAAATGGCGCTCCTACTCTTCTGAGCCCTGCCGTGCGCCCAAACAGTGGTTCCTCCCCACATGTGGGGTACTAGCATACTCAGGACAAACTGGACAACAACATTTGTGGTCCAATTTCTCATGTTAGCCATGTGAAAATAAAAAATAGCATGCTAAAAAAATCATTTTTGAGGAAAAAAAAATGATTTTTTTATTTTCACTGCTTTGTGTTATAAACTTTTGTGAAGCACTTGGAGGTTCAAAGTGCTCACTACACATCTAGATAAGTTTCTTAAGGGGTCTAGTTTCCAAAATGGTGTCACTTGTGGGGGTTTTTCACTGTTTAGGCACACAGGGGCTCTCCAAACACGACATGGTGTCCGATAACGATTGGAGCTAATTTTCCATTCAAAAAGTCAAATGGTGCTCCTTCCCTTCCGGACCCTGCCATGCACCGAAACAGTGGTTTATGACCACATTTGAGGCATTATTGTTCTCAGGAGAAATTGACCCACAAATTTTAGGATCCATTTTATCCTGCTGCCCTTGTGAAAATGAAAAAATTGAGGCTAAAAAATTTTTTTGTGAAAAAAAAGTACTTATTTGTTGCAGATCAATTTGTGAAGCACGTGGGGGTTCAATGTGATCACTATACATCTAGATAAGTTCCTTGGGTTGTCTAGTTTCCAAAATGGGGTCACTTGTGGGGGAGCTCCAATGTTTAGGCACACAGGGACTCTCCAAACGTGACATGGCAACCGCTAAATATTCCAGCATATTTTCCATTCAAAAAGTGTTCCTTCCCTTCCGAGCCCTGCTGTGTGCCCAAACAGTGATTTATGACCTCAGATGAGGTATTGGGGTACTCAGGAGAAATTGCCCAACAAATTTTAAAATCCATTTTATCTTGTTGCTCATGTGAAAATGAAAAAATTCATGATAAAAGAAAATTTTTGTTGGAAAAATTAAAATGTCCATTTTTTCCTTCCACGTTGCTTTAGTTCCTGTGAAGCACCTGAAGGGTTAATAATCTTCTTGAATGTAGTTTTGAGTAGCTTGAGGGGTGCAGTTTTAGAATGGTGTCAATTTTGGGTAATTTCTGCCATATAGACCCCTCAAAGTGACTTCAAATGTGAGGTGGTCCCTAAAAAATGGTTTTGCAAATGTTGTTGTAAAAATGAGAAATCACTGGTCAACTTTTAACCCTTATAACTTCCTAACAAAAAAGAATTTTGTTTCCAAAATTGTGCTGATGTAAAGAAGACATGTGGGAAATGTTATTTAGCAACTATTTTGTGTCACATAATTCTCTGGTTTAACAGAATAAAAATTCAAAATTTGAAAATTGCTAAATTTTCAAAATTTTCACCAAATTTCTGATTTTTTCACAAATAAACGCAAAAATTATTGACCTAAATTTACCACTAACATGAAGCCAAATATGTCATGAAAAAACAATCTCAGAATTGCTAGGATGCGTTGAAGCGATCCAGAGTGATTACCTCATAAAGGGACACTGGTCAGATTTGCAAAAATGTCTGGTCATTAAGTTAAAAATAGGCTTGGTCATGAAGGGGTTAAAGAAAATTTATCCAACTTATGAGTAGGGACAAATGTCAAACCCCTTTGTAGTACAGACAATTTCATAGGGGACAATATATGTTCAGAGAGGTTAATAACCTGCAGCTCTTTGGAAGACACTCCAAGATTACAATAAGTGAGACCAGATGTGATCAGCATATCTATTTCCTTCTGGTCTGGTAAGTATGTCGATATGGGGAGGCACGACCCCTTTAATGATTTGGTCATCTTTTGACGATTCTTGCGTCCTCTACCGCGTCTGGTCCACGGTCTAATTCGCTGCCCATTGAAAATAAAAAATCACTGGAGCTAGCCTCCATATATGAGGATTCAGTCACAGGTGGTGGAGAATTAGTCCTGCTTGGTCCACCAAAGCGGGCATTACCCCTGTGTCTACATTTATAGACCATTTTTTGCTCATAGTCAGTTTTGTCCCTTTTAAATTTGTTGCGTTTAATCAAAGTCACCTCTGCCTCATATCTATCCAAAGATTCCTTAAGTTTAACCTTAAATGCATTAACCTGAGTAACCTCAAACTTGCCAAGCTTGGCCTCTAAATCCTTAATTAGCACTTTAGTAGAAGTGAAAAGGGCTTTGTCATGCTTCAGTAATAGATTGATTAATATATTGGAGCAACGTGTGAGTCCCTGTTCCCAATTTTGTTGGAATGATACAGAAGTCTCCCAAGCAGGAAATATAGAAATGCGCAAACCATTGGGCATGTATCCTGCCTTAAGGTATTCCTCCAAACTTTTCATGTTCCACCAAAACCTGATCCCGGTTTTATGGGCTTTCATGAGCTCAGAGCATAATGCAGAGAAACCATTATCTAATGTGGGAATATCCACTGTTTGAAATAGACTATATGGTTTTGCCAACCAAGCCGCCTCTGGAGAAACGTGAGTAGACGGAGGGCACAGCCAAACTAATACAAGTTCAAAGGTTCACCAAAGATGTACTCAAAAAAGAGTGAGAAGAGGGAAAAAAGCAGTACATCCAAAAATGGGAACTCACAAGTTTATGCAAAAAATATTTTATTGGTTCAAGACATGTACAGAAAACAGCAGAAAAACATTAAAAACATTTAAAAGGCAAAAAATGCAATCATGTCACAATCATGCAAAACTGATATAGTGACTCTCCCACAACAAGAACCCCATATTTCAGCATAGATATGTAAATGGATGTTTAAACAGACCACCTCACATATATAAATTATAATAGGCAAGACACCTGAGACACAGTAGCCATAAATATAAAAGAGGGGAGGTCTAAGTATGCAAGAAAAGATTTTGTCATATACTTGTGAGTTCCCATTTTTGGATGTACTGCTTTTTTCCCTCTTCTCAACGAGGCCGACTCTCTTGCATCCCAGTCCATGGTAAATCACCAATATGAACAAATATAAAGAAATATTTAGACAATGTTATAATAAATGCGTGCTACCCTAAAAAAAGAACCCTGGAACACAGGGAAAGAAAACATGAATGCCATAAGGAAGAACAGGGTGCACTATCGTCAGACTATAGTCATAATTGGAGTGCCATACCTAGCCTGTAATAATTGAAATAAAAAAGGAGAAAAAGACTAAGCTAATGATAGTATGCACATCCACTTGTAAAAAAGTGAAAAAACCTTTATGTTGCAGCCATTTCCGGCAGTCACCGCCTTATGCACTAACAGAGATCATCCTGTCATGGCCGTTTCTATGACTATATTCAATAACATCCTGTGACTGGTGACGACTAGCACGCATGCTCTATAACCCTAAGGAACGCTGCAATCACTTCCGGCGGCGAAGCTCCGATACTAATGAGCTCATTTTATTCCAAGTGCCTTGCATCTCTCTCTTCCCTGGAGATCACTGGTATGTGTGTATATATACCTGCACATTCATTATGGACTCACTTCCCCTGATGAAGCCATTTTTGCAGCGGTGATACGCATGGGGTCTTTTTTCCTCTCTCTCCTGCTCCTTTCTTTGGGACATTGCTACCCCTGCTTGTGTCTGGTCATATGGGTGATCATGGCCCATGTGCTTAACCTTGTGGTTCAGCGTTTTCTCAAAACCTGCCCGGAGCTGCCGGATCTGCTTGTCAAAGTACGCCACCTGTGTGCCCATTTTGAGAAAGTCAACTACAGCTTCCTCCACCCTTGCTTCAGCAGAGTTTGCAGATTTTGGCTCACCGACTGGTGTGTGATGTCCCCACGCATTGGAACTATACACTGCATATGTTGGGTAGGATTTGTGAGCAGAAGAGGGCAGTTGTTGACTACCAGCATCAACAAGGCCATCGATATTCAGTTCAGACTTCACACATAAGACTTCACGAGTGGACATGAACATCAGACATATGTACCATTCTACAAAACTTTAAGGACTCCATCAAGATGGTGAGCGGTCATTGTACCATACTTAGCATCACCATCACGCTTCTCCGTGTCCCAAAACGCTCTCTGCTGACAATCAAAGATGATGCATTGCAGGAGGAGCATGATGAGATGGAGCAAAGAACCATACAGGGTGATTACACACATCCATGCCTTATCTCATCCCAATATGGATTCAGTGACAATGAGGAAGATTTGGAGGAGGAGGAGGAGGAAGAACAGAAGCTAGTTTCATGCGCTACAGAAGGTACTACCTGCACAACTGTCATACTGTCTATTCCGCATGGATGGCCTGAGGACAAGGAGAAGGAGGATGAGGAGGAGGAAGAGAGTATGGGCAATCGTCCTCTTGGTGAGGACACGGAAGTCTTGTCTGTTAGCAGTCTGGCACGCATGGCTGAATTTATGTTACGCTGCCTTTCCCGTGACCTTTGCATTCTCAAAATTTTGGTGGACAGTCATTACTGGTTGGCAACACTTCTAAACCCACGCTATAAGGATAACTTTCTATCTCTTATTCCTGAGGTGGAAAGGTCTGCTAAAATGGGGCAGTACTAGAAGGCCTTTGTTGTAGAATTATATAAAAAATTCCCATCTGAAAATGCTGATGGCACAGGTCACAGTTCGTTGGACAACCAAGGAGTACAGGCAAGAGAGACAAAACTCCAATCCAACAGATGAAGGGGAACACTGGTAAGAGAGTTTTCTCAGACCCTCCCATTGCACAGGACCTGAGGTGCAAGGTACTCTCACAAGGAGTGCAAAGTTTGGGAAGATGCTGAGGGAGTTCCTTGCTGACCATACCAACATCATCCGTGATTCCTCTGTGCCTTTTAATTAATGGGTATCCATTAGGGACAAGTGGTATGAACTGGCTTACTATGCCTTGGAGGTCCTGGCTTGCTCTGCTGTTTGCGTTTTATCAGAGCGGGTTTTTAGCGATGATGGTTGAATTATAGCTGATAAGCGCACCCGCCTGTCAACTGAAAATGCTGATAGGCATTCTCTTATATAAATGAAAAAGGGCTGGATTGGGCCACATTTCTCAACACCCCTGAATGATATTAAAATTATTAAAAAAGCAAAATAACTCAGTAGGAGGAATTATACGTTCAAGGCGCAAGAAAATATGTCTAAGGTAATCCTGTAAATATTACTATCTCAGGCCAATAAACATAAATTAGCAACTACAGTACAAACACCATATTAACTATATGCAAATTGCAAGTACACAATTGGTGCCAACACAATAATGGCTGTAGTGCCCCCGGAAGAAGCGATTGCGAAACGCGCGTTGGGGTTGGGGAGGTCACGCCATGCACTGTCACAGACGCTTGTTCATATGAGGTAATTGTTCATTTATATCCCTTATTGTATTTAGGATTTTTATCCATGATGATGTTAGTTAACAAGATGGGTGTTTAGGGTCCAGATTTATACATAATTAGCACTACAGCCATTATTGTGTTGGCACCAATTGTGTACTTGCAATTTGCATATAGTTAATATGGTGTTTGTACTGTAGTTGCTAATTTATGTTTATTGGCCTGAGATAGTAATATTTACAGGATTACCTTAGACATATTTTCTTGCGTCTTGAACGTATAATTCCTCCTACTGAGTTATTTTGCTTTTTTAATAATTTTAATATATTCAATAAAACGTTGTTTTTTAATCATTTCTGGGTCTCTTCAGTTCGGCAAATATTAGTATATAAGTCCGATAATTGTTGTATTCGTATGGTTTATGAAGTGCCAGTATACTTGGTATTAGGACTATTTGTTGATTGACCCCTGAATGATAGCTGCGTAACATAACCTCAAATCCAGTGTCTTTTTTAAGGAGGTCTTTTCCCATGCACTTCTTCACACCCACACATGGGTATAAACTTCCTGATTTTGTCTATTTGCTGTTGTCATCCTCCTTCTCCTAATCCTCATCCTCCACCACTATAACACCAGGGTGACCGTGGTCCGTGTTGCAACACCCACATAATTTTTTTAAAGGGTGTTTATGATGCTCATAAAAAAATTGTTATACAGTATGTTCATCTATACCCCCCAGAGGTAAATGTTTGTCAGCCCATACACTTAATGCATGGGCATTACAAGTATAGGAGACCGGCTCCTTTCTAATATGAACATTGTTTTATGAGGCCCTCCTCCACATCTCTTCTATGGAGCATTGGACTGTCTCCAAATTTTTGGCAGCCCTTACATTCACTGCATAGGCAAACACTATGGGATACCCACTTCCTAATAATGGGAACATTGTTTTCAGAAGGCCCTCCTGTATGTCTCTTCTAAGGAGCATTGGAGTGTCTCCAAATTTTTGGCAGCCCTTACATTCACTGCATAGGCAAACAGTATGGGAGACCCACTTCCTAATAATGGGAACATTGTTTTCAGGAGGCCCTTTTGAACGTCTCTTTAAACGGGTATTGGAGTGCGTCCAAGTTTTGGGCAGCCCTGCCACTCACTGCATACACAATGACAGTATAGGAGACCCACTGTTTATTAATGGGAACAACAAAGCAAATCCGGCTGATGGCTCTCTAAGAATAGTGAGGGCTGACTGCTGGCCCTTTAAGAATATTAAATGCCTCCTGACGGCCCTATAAAATTAGGCTTTGTGACTTTCAGAGTCACTCCTTCATAAATGACACAGGATGTGTCTGATGATGTGTCACACACCACATGGCCAGATAAGGTAAATGTTAAAATTACATTTTCCAGTGAATGCATTTGCCTTGGTTGAAAGCAATGCTACAGTTCAAAAATGCATCAAAAACTCTACATGTGAACATAACCCAAGGTGTCGAGGAGCATTTTTGCTTTTGGTTATTTATTTTGTTTTATATAAAAGTCATTAACCTGGAAAGGATGTTCCTCAGCATATTTTCCAGGAAAATCCATTTTGTTTTCATTTTTGTATGTTTTATTGTGCGCCTGTAAAAGTGGCTTAAGACTCTGACAACATTCTTCACAGCAGAGACCTGGGAGTCAGAAATACTTCCAGGGGTCTTCCCCATGCTGTTCCCATCAACTTCTGCAATTTCTAATCCCTCTGCAGACCCCCGGGGGGCCAACGGAAAAATGTTCGAGTGTCTCATAGACTTTCATTGGGCTCATAGCTCGGGTCGAGCACCTGAGCATTCCAATTTGCTCGACCCAAGCAATGAGCACCCTGGCATTTTAGTGCTCGCCCATCACCAATTATGACATGTCAGGTGGAAAAAGATCTAAATTGGTCCCTGTTTATATGATTTTTTACATGACAAAAACCTAGAATTTTTACAGGGGTGTTTAGACTTTAGAAATTATCATCATGTAAATATTTGTTTTAGTACCAGCTATTACTAGTTATAGAGGGTTTATTTAAAGGAAACATATTGTAATTACATAACACATAAACCATAGTGTAAACAGATGAGAAGTTCATGACATTTACATTTACAAATGAGTTTTGGATAAAGTGGAATTGAATGATCAGTGAAAATGACAAAGACTCTTGGATGGATAAAGTGTAATTAATGGAAATCATTGAAGTACAGTCAATGTAGCAAAGCTAAGCTGGCCAATTTTAATAATCATGCTGATATCTCAATCTGTTTTCTTATTTTCCATAGAACTGCAAGTAATCATATGATATTATGTTCTTACATGCATGATATAGTTCTAAGCAGTTATATAGCTTTAAAATTTAACTAACATTTCTGGTGAATTTTCAGATTTGACCATTGTGTGAGGAGACCGGCCTATGTGCAATATTTATCTTAAGGCCCCGTCACACTAAGTGACTCACCAGCAATCCCGACACCGATATCAAGGTGTCAGGATCGCTAGTAAGTCGCTATGTGATCGCTGGTGAGCTGTCACACAGACAGCTTCACCAGCGATCAGCACAGCGATGCCGAGCGCCCGGCATCGCTTGCTATCGCTGTAGAAAATAGTTTCAAAATAAAAAATATAGTTATTCTCACCTTCCGACATCCCGTTTAGCCATCCCGCCTCTCTCCACGCTCCGGTCCCAGTGATCCTTTGCACGAATGACCGCGAGATGTCACGGTCTCGCGGGATAACAAAGTCTCGCGGTCATTCATGCAAAGGATCACTGGGACCGGAGCGTGGAGAGAGGCAGGATGGCTGAACGGGACATCGGAAGGTGAGAATAACTATATTTTTATTTTTTTTATTATTTTTTTACACCTGATCGCTGGTCTCCCGCTGTCACACACAGCATGCGTGCTGGCCAGCGGGAGACCAGCGACCAAAGAAATGTCTAGAGGTTTCTTGCAGCGATCAGCGATACCGGCAGGGGGGCCAGTCACTGATAGCTGTCACACACAGCGATCTCGCTGGTGAGATCACTGTTAAGTCACAAAAGTTGTGACTCAGCAGCGATCTCGCTACCGAGATTGCTTAGTGAGACGGGGCCTTAAGTCTTGTCCTGAGAATAGTTTCAGAAAGAGTGGACTTTTGTGCTACAATGCTCTCCCTTATTGAGTAGCAAACTGCCTGTTTTTAAGGAGCAGGTAGCAGATCCAGGCTTGTGTGTAAGGCCGAGATCACACATGCAAGAAAATCAGACGAGTCTCGCATCTGGATACCCGACTCTGCCGCCGGCACTCGGGAGCGGAGCGTGCGGTTGCATGTATTCCTATGCAGCCGCACGCTCCGCTCCCGAGTGCCTGCGGCAATGTCGGGTATTAAGATGTGAAACTCATCTGAGTTTCTCGCATGTGTGATCCCGGCCTTGAGGCATATGAACATGCACGCAAACACCAGCAGCAGTTTAGTGTTTTATACTCTGTGAAATAGCTCTAAAGGTCAAGTTCTCATGTTGCCTCTTAGGATCTCTATGATTAAAATTTTACAGTAAATAGAATGAGCAGTATTTATTTCTATAAAGCTTTCATATAATATAGATGTGTTTGTGAATACTGATGTAAGAGTCACACAAGCAAAGATGTCTTGCATTGACATCAGAAACCAGTGAATTATGTTCCTCTGAGTATGTTATATTAACTGCTTCAGATGTTTTCCACTCAGGTTACAACTATGAGTTTACACAGGAAGCCCAGATTTAACATGTAGTCTATATTGCAAAAATAAACTTAATTTCACTGATGAACTTGTTTGAACTTATATACAATACAATCTTCTGCAAAGTATAAAGGTTCAAACATATCAATTTCATGTGGTGGCATTTCGCTTGTGTAACTCTTGTAGAGAGAACTGTATCTAAGCACAAACAGGGTTTCACAGTAATAGACATTTATCCCTGTTTGGCTGCAGTGCCTTGGACTTCAAATTCCAAAAGCCTTTGCTCATCTTTGGAACCTGGAAGAGGAGGAGGAGTAGTAGTAGAGGAAAGGACTAACTGGCTGAGCAAGTTGGAGAAGAAGGGGGAGCTAACTCATTGGGAAACGAATGAGCTATCGTCCATAGAGATAGGATAGGTAGGTCACTGGTTGGGAGCACACAGAGAGCCCTGGAGCTGTACCACACCTGCACACCAGCCAGTTCATCAGGACTTCTCCACTACCACCAGCCTTATCTAGGAGGAGGATTCTGCCCCCTATTTCCTGTGTCTCTAAGTACTGGACTCTGCAGCCTCAATATGGTTTCCTATGCGAGCTCAGACTTGCTACGTTAAGGAATGAGTAGCTACTGTTAGAAGTTGTATTTCCACTGCTGAGGAAGTTATAATAGAACTACTTGTTAAGAGAGTATTGCTGGTATTTGTTGTTCCACGTAATAGTAGTACATAATAGGACCCCTTTTCGATGTTGGACATAATAGTACGCCAATATCAGATTACCTCCCTTTGATGTATGTTTTAGCGGTGAGCCCACATCTTTCCCAGCACATTTCAGCTGTTTTGAACAGCTGACATGTGCCCGGAACAGCTGCGGGTGGAATCGCGATCCACCCGCGGCTATTAACCTGTTAAATGCCGCTGTCAGCGGCATTTAACATGCACTTCCGGCAATTGTGCCGGAAATCCGTCCATCGGTGATCCTCGTCAAATGATTACGGGCCACCAGTGGTCGGCATTCATAGCAAGTCAGCAATTCTGCTACATACAGATGATCTGATCATCACCTGTATGTAGTAGAGCCGATCGGGTTATGGCAGCGTCTAGTTTCCCATGGAGACTATTGAAGCATGCCAACAGTAAAAAAAAAAGTTTTAAAAAATATTAATAAAATAAAAAAATGTAAAAGTTCAAATCACCACCCTTTTGTCCCATTGAAATTAAAAAAATAAAAAAAACAAACATACACATATTTCATATAACCACATTCAGAATCGCCTGATCTATCAATTTATAAGAAGACTTAACCCGATCGTTAAATGGTGTAACGATAAAAAAATTCAAAACTTTTTTTTGGACACCACAACATTGCATTAAAATGCAATAATGTCGATCAAAAGATCGTATCTGCACTAAAATGGTATAATTAAAAACGTCAGCTCGGCATGCAAAAAATAAGCCCTCAGACGTTTATCGGTAACTAGTGTTGAGCATTTCGATACCGCAAGTATCGGGTATCGGCCGATATTAGCGGTATCGGAATTCCGATACTGACTTCCGATACTTTTGTCATATCGGATTCCGGGATCGGAATCAGAAGTTCCCATCATGCTATGAGCCTGCTTGCTTTGATTAAGCCAATGGGAATCCTCCGAAGTGTGGGCACATCCTGTTAGGCATGTAGGCATGTTAACTATTGGCATGGCTGTGATTGGCTGCCGAAATGATGTCATGATGCACTATAAAAGCCACCGCAGCCGCCATTTCTGGTTCACTCTGCTGTGAATTCAGTTAGGGACTGGCTGTTGTAGAAGACTGTGAGGGACAGTTAGAAATAGCGATTGCACCAAACATCTAGTGCTTTACCCAGGCTACATAAACCACCACTGTAGCCTTCTTTGCCCTAGCAGCAGTGTTCACAGCTGTCTGCAAGGGCTGTGTGAGTGCAGCTCACGCTGTGGAGTGGGTCCTGCAGCCACGTCAGGCTGTAGGCCACCCAGTGTGATCACTGCTGCCTCATACATCTTTTATTTTTTGAGCTGCATTTTTTACATAATTTCAATCTAGTGTGCTTCCATCCGTATCCATATACGTTGGTTGCAAACACTAGTAGTAGACAGCGGAGCCTTTCTGCAGCCTTTCAGTGCTAGTGTCCACTTTGCTGCACTGTTCACGGCTGTCTGAGAGGTCTCTGACTGTGTGTGAGTGCAGCTCACGCTGAGTAGTGTGTCCTGCAGCTACGTCTGGCTGTAGGACGCTCAGCGTGCGTCAGTGCCTCACACATATTTTTATTTGAGTGCAGCTCATTTTTTCTTCTATTAGTGTGCATCCATCCGTCTCCATCTACGGTGGTTGCAAACACTATATAGGAGTACACAGCGGAGCCTTTCTGCAGCCTGTCAGTGCCAGTGCCCACTTAGCTGCACTGTTGACGGCTGTCTGAGAGGTCTCTGACTGTGTGTGAGTGCAGCTCATGCTGAGTAGAGTGTCCTGCAGCTACGTCTGGTTGTAGGACGCTCAACGTGCGTCACTGCCTCACACATATTTGTCTTTGAGTGCAGCACATTTTTTCTTCTCCTATTAGTGTGCATCCATCCGTATCCATCAACATTGGTTGGTTGCAAACACTATATAGGAGTAGATAGAGGAGCCTTTTTTTCTGGCTTGTGCCCTGCCGGCGCAGCCAGATTAGTATTACCCAATTTTTTTGGAGCCTCATCTTTTGCATTGTAGGTTACCTGCCTGCATTGTAATAGCTCCAAAAAGTTGGTGATACTTTCAGTTTCAATTCTTTGTTCACATACTTTGAGTTTGTTTCCAACAAAGAAACCACAAAAAAAGTTCACCAAACACTACATTTGGAACTTGTGTAGGCCACATCAGCTCCTATTAAAGTGTAGTCCACACACACACACTTCATAAAATTAGTGTTTCTTGTACCTGTAACCAGCTGTTCAGGAATAAGCACACTAAGGCCCCCTGTTGTACTTTTCTGCCTATCTTAAGCAGTCTGGCAAGATGAAGAAGGCAGGGAGTAAGGCGCGTGGGCGTGGGCGTGTAGTTTCAGCAGGGAGAGGACGTGGGGATTCTGCAGGGAGAGGACGTGGGGATTCTGCAGGTAGAGGACGTGGGGATTCTGGGCCTGCTGCGGGCACCAGTGGATCAGCATCCCCCAGTTTTAGCAGGCAACAGTCCTTTATGCGCAGCTTTGTAGGACCTCAACGTACCCCACTGCTGCGGGAGGAACAAATTGAAGCCGTTGTCGGATGGATGGCAGCTAACGCATCGACTTCAATTACTTCCACAGCCTCTCAGGACCAGAGCACCAAAGAGCAACCATCTGTCTCTTCACCACCTGCCAAAGTGCCCAGGCAGTCAGAGAGACATGGACAGGAGCCATCACAGTCTCTACTTCTGTTCTCGGAATCTGTTGGCTTGGAAAGAGGGGGCCAGCCAAGCAGCATTCCTGAATGTGAAGAAGAGGGAGTATGCAGTGATGCGCAACTTCTTTGTCCCTCTGAATCTGAAGAGGCGAGTGGGCCAGTGCCTATGGCCAGCACACCTCAGTACGCATCAGATGATGACGAGACTCAGTTGCCACTTTCTGGTGCGTACGGTGCTGGCGAGACAACCCCGGAGAAGCAGCTGTTTGAAGAGGGGAGGGAAGATGATGAGGTCCTTGACCCATCATGGCGTGAGGAACAGGAAGGTGGTGGGAGCAGCTCGGAGGAAGAGATTCCCCTACCGGCCAAAACAGGAGGCAGAGGGAGGGGGAAGACTTGGTTGCCTGTACCCTCCACTTCGGCACCCGTTAGGAGCATTCCTCATTCCAAAGGCAAAACGGGCGCTCCCAAGAGTTGCAGTGCGTGGTCCTTTTTTGACACAGTTGCAGATGACATTTGCTTTGTCAAATGCAAGCTGTGTCATCAGATAGTCAAAAGAGGGAGAAATGTCAGCAACCTCAATACCACAAATATGTGTAAACATGTGCGCACCAAGCACGAGTTGGAGTTGCAGAGACACCCTGAAGACGTAGGCCAACGTACAGCACCACCTACCACCTCTTCAGTTCGTGTTGGGGCCTCTTCCTCCAGCTCACACACTGCTGGTTCGGCTTCCTCACAGGATCGCCAAGGAAGAACCTCTGCCACTGTTGTCTGGAGACCCTGTCAGATTCCACCCATAGCAGCACGTTCCCATCCATCACAGCCATCGGTAGCACAGGCATGGGATAAAAGGCGCCCTTACTCAGCAAACCATCCCCGAGCACAGTCTCTGAATGCTGGCATTGCCAAACTTCTGGCAGTTGAAATGCTGTCATTCAGGCTGGTGGACACTGACACCTTCCGGGACTTAATGGCATTGGCAGTCCCCCAATACAACGTGCCCAGCCGCTTTTATTTCAGCAGGCGAGCCGTCCCTGCCCTGCAGAAACATGTTGAGGGCAAAATAAAACATGCGCTACTAAACGCCGTTAGTAGCAAGGTCCACCTGACCACCGATGCGTGGACCAGTAACCATGGACAGGGACGATACCTTTCCCTCACTGCCCACTGGGTCAATGTTGTGGAGCCGGGTACAGATCTGGAGAGAGGCGCTGTACGTGTTCTTCCAACGCCATGGATTGCAGGACTCCAGTCTATACACATAGACTCCTCCTCCTACTCAAGTTCCTCAGAAACAGCAGAGCAGGAGCCTGTTACGACCGATATGAGCACAGCCGTGGCCAAACATCAACAGGCTGTACTCAAATTAATTTCTTTGGGGAACTAGTTATGGGAATGTGGACAGAGCAGGCGACATTGCCGGACACACATCAGGGGATTAACTGACCGGACTGAACACCTGTAAAACAGGAACAAGTGTGGATTGTGCAGACGCCACTTCGGAGCTGTAACTGGCGGGGTTGGAGGACAGGGGAAATACGAGTATCAGTGAAGCCACAGGCCTAAGTGGAGCTTGGTTAAAATTAGTAGAAGTCTACAACCGATCTTAAAATTTCTTCAATGCAGCCTCAGCCTGCTCCGTGCTTGTCCCTGGGCTTCAACACAGCCAGTTGTTGCTCGGAAGTGCCGTCTTCACAGAGTAAAACACTAGCTCCTGTGTTTGTGGGGTTCAGTAACGTCAGCTGTTCCCCTGCTGTTTTGATGGCAATCTGTCCTGCTGCCTCCCAATTGACAGCACATCAGGCCTCAGCCTGCTAAGTGCTTGTCCTGGGCTCCAACATCGCCAGTTGCTGCTCATAACTGACTTTGGCACGGGTACTCCCTCCTGCCCAGCTTGGTTCCAGCCCTGCCTGCTGTTTCCGGGAAGTGTCAATGTCAGTTTGCCACCCCAAGTTGCCATGTCGTTGTCATGTCGGACGCTGTTCACACCACAGCATCCGGCAGGCAGAGGTAGTTCCACCTCCAGCCACTATAGCCTCAGTGGCGCCGGTTTGATCTTCAGGCTCTCGGGGGTTAATCCTGCTGGAGACCAGGTTGGAAGGTTAGTCACGCCCACGGTCTTTAAATAGTCATACTGGCATATGGGCGTCGCCGATTATAGCTTGTGTTTCATACCAAGTGGTTCCGGTCTGGAGTGGAGGTGTTCAAGAGAGAGAGATTCATATCTGGTGTCGTATGATCCGTCGTTATCCTTTCTCCTTCCCATATTTGTGTTTAGTTGTGCCCTGTTCACATTACTGTTTATTCCTCTGTGTGTGCGGCGCAGTGCAGTTTAAGTTCTCCCTGTCTGTCATTATTTGTGTGGGAGCTTTGGTGGTGTGACTCCTCACTGGGTGGAGGGTGGAGGGTTAAGTGCAGGGCTGAGCAGGAGATAAGGAAAGGTCGGAGGCTCAGGCATTTGCACCTTCAGCAAAAACCCTGGGTTGAGGGTCAGACAGGGTTTCCCCTAGTAAAAGGGACACCACAGGGGCCCCGGGTATTTCAGCCTTAGTTGAACTAAGCCCCCTGTGACATTATAATCGGCCTTCGTTTTTTCAGGAGTCCATGGATCCATTAGATTCCATAACCCGCCAGTTGGCGGCGCTGTCCATACAGGTCTCCGAGTTGAAAGGGGCAGTTCAGCAGCAGGGCCTGGTAGTAGCAAAGGTGCAAACGGCATCTGCAGGTATCGGTGCAGAGCCGAAGTTTCCGCTGCCAGAACGATTTTCAGGCGATCGCAGCAAATTTGTCGTATTTCGGGAGGCCTGCAAATTATACTTCCGCATGCGGCCAATATCCTCAGGTAATGAGGCCCAGCGAGTAGGGCTGGTGTTGTCATTACTGAGTGGTGACCCCCAAGCATGGGCATTTTCCTTACCAGCTGACTCTGCTACATTTCATTCGGTCGATAATGTTTTTTCTGCCCTCGGGCTCATTTACGATGACCCTGACCGACTGGCTCTAGCGGAATCTAAAATCCGCGCCCTCCGCCAGGGGGAGCGCTTGGCAGAAGACTATTGTTCGGAATTTCGCCGCTGGGCTGTAGACACACAGTGGAATGACCCAGCACTGCGGAGCCAGTTTATTCATGGGGTATCAGGGAGGGTGAAACAAGCCCTCCTGATGTATGAGACTCCGGCATCATTGGAGTCTGCCATGAGTTTGGTGATACGTATTGATCGCCGTTTTCGTCAGGGGGCACAGGAGACGCTACCTCTGGGGGAAAACAGAGGTGCAGGTGTGGTTGAAGTAGATGAGTCCCCTGAACCTATGCAGATTGCTGGCGTGGCACAGGTTCAGCCTCGCGCTCCGGGATTCCGGAAGCCCGGAGCATGTTTCTACTGTGGTAAAGGAGGTCATTATGTTAACGTTTGCCCGGTACTACCTAAGAGGGTCACACCAGCGGAAAACTGTTAAGCTCAGAGGGTATGGAGGAGACCCAACTGAGCGTATGCATATCCTCCATGATGGTATCTCAATGTATGCTCCCTGCCAAGGTTATTATCGCCGGCAGAGAGCTACCTATATCAGTGTTTGTGGATAGCGGTTCCGCCACCAATCTCATAGATGAGGAGTTTGCACACACCGCCGGGTTTAAGATCGAAAAACTTCCTCACCCCATACAGGTGGTGACCATTAATGCTGTTCCCCTCCCTCAAGGGGAGATTACTGAGTTTGTGGCAGAGGTGAAACTCCACATTGGGGTCCTACATTCTGAGTCGGTTACATGTAGGGTCCTCCGTAATCTCCCAGCTCAAATGGTCCTGGGTTTTCCATGGCTGTCCAGGCACAACCCGGTAATTGATTGGAAAACTCAGGACATAGTACAATGGAGTGGTTTCTGCCAAGACAATTGCTTGGCCACATGTGTGTCCGCTGTGACGCCCAGCCTGCCGGAGGCTTTGCAGGATTTCGCGGATGTTTTCTCTGAGAAGGGTTGCTCAGAACTGCCTCCACATAGAGCCTATGACTGTGCTATTAGGTTAAAACCCGGGGCCAAATTACCTAAGGCCAGGATGTTTAATATTTCTGGTCCTGAGAGACAAGCTCTGAAAGACTACATCGCGGAGAGTCTGAGCAAAGGTCACATCCGGCCTTCGTCGTCGCCTGTAGCCGCGGGGTTTTTCTTCATTAAGAAGAAAGATGGGGGGTTACGCCCGTGTCTGGATTTCCGAGAGTTAAACCAGATTACTATCCGTGATCCCTACCCAATGCCGTTGATCCCGGATTTGTTCAACCAGGTAGCGGGGGCGAAATGGTTTTCCAAGCTGGACCTCAGGGGGGCGTATAACCTCATAAGGGTCCGTCAGGGGGATGAGTGGAAGACGGCGTTTAACACTCCTGAGGGTCATTTTGAGAGTTTGGTTATGCCGTTTGGGTTGACCACCGCGCCTGCCGTTTTCCAACATTTTATTAATGATGTATTTGCTCATGTCCTGGGGAGATTTGTGATTGTATACCTGGATGATATCCTCATTTATTCTAGCGATCGGGACACTCATTTGGAGCATGTTAGGCAGGTGTTACAGTTGCTCCGGGAGAACCAGCTCTATGCTAAGCTGGAAAAATGTTTATTTTTTGTCCAGGAGTTGCCCTTTTTGGGATATATTGTGTCCGCAGCCGGTTTTAAAATGGACACCGCTAAGGTGCAAGCGGTGTTGCAATGGGAGAGGCCGGAGAGTCTGAAAGCACTCCAGCGGTTCCTTGGGTTTGCGAATTATTATAGGAAATTTATAAAACACTTTTCGACTGTCGCCAAACCGCTCACGGACATGACAAAGAAGGGTGCCGATCTGGCGAACTGGCCTGAGGTGGCTATACGTGCATTTGAGCGTCTGAAGAATAGTTTTGCTTCAGCCCCCATTCTGGTGCAACCAGACGTGTCTAAACCTTTTGTGGTGGAGGTTGATGCGTCGGAGGTGGGAGTGGGGGCAGTACTGTCTCAAGGCTCGTCCTTGAGCGAGATGCATCCATGCGCCTACTTCTCCAAGAAGCTGTCGCCGGCCGAACGGAATTATGATATCGGCAACAGGGAGTTGTTGGCCATCAAACTGGCTTTTGAGGAATGGCGACACTTCTTGGAGGGGGCGGCTCACCAGGTCACAGTTATCACCGACCATAAGAATCTGCTCTACCTGGAGTCGGCCAAGCGTCTGTCTCCTAGGCAGGCTCGCTGGGCATTGTTTTTTACTCGTTTCAATTTTCTTGTGACGTACCGTCCCGGGGCTAAAAACACCAAGGCGGATGCTTTGTCTAGGTGTTTTCCGGGGGGAGAACCTCGGGAAGAGCCGGTACCCATCCTCCAGATAGGGGTAGTGGTCTCGGCTCTCACGACTGAGGTAGAGGCGGAGATTGCCGAGGCCCAAGAGGAGGTACCACCAGGACTTCCCGCCAACAAATCATTTGTACCCCTGCATCTTCGGCCTAAGGTGTTGAAGGAACACCACGATTCGGTACTGGCTGGTCACCCAGGGGTGAAGGGCACCTTAGAGCTGGTATCGCGTCGTTTCTGGTGGCCCAAAATCCGGCAGGACGTGGTCTCGTACGTGGCAGCTTGCATCACGTGCGCTAGGGCTAAGTCACCCCGAACCCGTCCTGCTGGCACGCTACAGCCTCTGGGGGTACCCAATAGGCCATGGACAGAAATCTCCATGGATTTTATCACTGACTTGCCAGCCTCGGCAGGGAACACGGTCATCCTGGTGGTGGTTGACCGTTTTTCAAAGATGGCGCATTTTGTGGCGTTGTCCTCTTTGCCCAATGCTAAGACGTTGGCTCAGGTATTTGTGAAGGAGGTGGTCAGACTCCACGGAGTACCGTCTGACATAGTATCTGATAGGGGTACGCAATTTGTGGCGAGGTTTTGGAAAGCTTTTTGCTCTAGGTTGGGGATCAAGTTGTCACATTCATCGGCGTTTCATCCACAGTCTAATGGACAAACTGAGCGCATGAACCAAAATCTAGAACAGTATTTACGATGCTTTGTGTCCGACAACCAGGAGGAGTGGTCTACTTTCCTTCCTCTGGCCGAATTCGCATTAAATAATCACCGCCAAGAGTCATCAGGAGAGTCTCCATTCTTTTGTGTGTACGGTCAACATCCTCAGTTTTGTACCTTACGTCAGGGTGACTCCGGGGGTGTCCCGGAGGAGGATCAGCTAGGAGCCCAATTGTCATCAGTCTGGAGGCGGGTGAAACAGCGTTTGTTGAGCATGAGTGCCAGGTACAAACGGGTGGCTGACAGTAGACGCGTGCCAGGTCCGGACCTGTGTGTGGGTGAATGGGTGTGGTTAGCTACGAAGAACATAAAACTCAAAATCCCATCTTTAAAACTGGGTCCAAGGTTTATTGGGCCTTTTAGGATTTCTGCCATCATTAACCCAGTGGCTTATCGGTTGGAACTTCCTGCGGTGTACAGAATACATAACGTTTTTCACAGGGCTTTATTGAAAAAGGTGGTAGGCTTGGTGGACACGACGCCGATGCCACCTCCAGTCATGGTGGATGGCGAGTTAGAGTTCGAGGTCGCCAAGGTGGTGGACTCTCGAGTAGTACGCCGTACTCTTCAGTATTTGGTGCACTGGCGGGGGTATGGTCCAGAGGAGAGGTCTTGGGTTCCAGCCTCAGACATACATGCGGATCGGCTGGTCAGTTCTTTTCACCGTCGTCATCCGGACAAGCCGGGTCCTATGAGTCTTGAGGGCCCTGGGGTCCCTCGTAGAAGACGGGGTACTGTCATGTCGGACGCTGTTCACACCACAGCATCCGGCAGGCAGAGGTAGTTCCACCTCCAGCCACTATAGCCTCAGTGGCGCCGGTTTGATCTTCAGGCTCTCGGGGGTTAATCCTGCTGGAGACCAGGTTGGAAGGTTAGTCACGCCCACGGTCTTTAAATAGTCATACTGGCATATGGGCGTCGCCGATTATAGCTTGTGTTTCATACCAAGTGGTTCCGGTCTGGAGTGGAGGTGTTCAAGAGAGAGAGATTCATATCTGGTGTCGTATGATCCGTCGTTATCCTTTCTCCTTCCCATATTTGTGTTTAGTTGTGCCCTGTTCACATTACTGTTTATTCTTCTGTGTGTGCGGCGCAGTGCAGTTTAAGTTCTCCCTGTCTGTCATTATTTGTGTGGGAGCTTTGGTGGTGTGACTCCTCACTGGGTGGAGGGTGGAGGGTTAAGTGCAGGGCTGAGCAGGAGATAAGGAAAGGTCGGAGGCTCAGGCATTTGCACCTTCAGCAAAAACCCTGGGTTGAGGGTCAGACAGGGTTTCCCCTAGTAAAAGGGACACCACAGGGGCCCCGGGTATTTCAGCCTTAGTTGAACTAAGCCCCCGTGACAGTCGTGTTGCGGTTGGGTTAGGCGAGGCTAGGGTGCCAGCAGTTTAGGTGCTTCCTATGTGGACTGCGGGTTCTGGTAATAAAGGCTTGTTCCGTAGTGCCAGTAGGACAAGCACCCCCTGTGATTCGGTAACTGCGGCCAGCTTGCGGCATGCCAACTTTGCTTTTCAGGGGTAACTTCTGCTACCCCTCCGGGTTCCAGCACCGTCAGCTGGTTCTCGTCAGAGCCTTTGGCCTAGGTGCCTCCATCTCGGTATCCGAGTTCCGGCAACGTCTGCTGGTCCTTGGTAGTGCTTTGTAGCACAGGTACCTCCTGCTTAGTAACCGGGTTCCAGCACCGTCAGCTGGTCCTCGGTTGTGCCATTGGCTCTTATTCCTTCTGCTGCCCCTCCGGGTGCCAGCACTGTCAGCTGGTCCTCGCTATTTCCATTTGCTCTTGCAGCTTATGCTACCCCTCCGGGTTCCAGCACCGTCAGCTGGTTCTCGTCAGAGCCTTTGGCCTAGGTGCCTCCATCTCGGTATCCGAGTTCCGGCAACGTCTGCTGGTCCTTGGTAGTGCTTTGTAGCACAGGTACCTCCTGCTTAGTAACCGGGTTCCAGCACCGTCAGCTGGTCCTCGGTTGTGCCATTGGCTCTTATTCCTTCTGCTGCCCCTCCGGGTGCCAGCACTGTCAGCTGGTCCTCGCTATTTCCATTTGCTCTTGCAGCTTATGCTACCCCTCCGGGTTCCAGCACCGTCAGCTGATTCTCGTCAGAGCCTTTGGCCTAGGTGCCTCCATCTCGGTATCCGAGTTCCGGCAACGTCTGCTGGTCCTTGGTAGTGCTTTGTAGCACAGGTACCTCCTGCTTAGTAACCGGGTTCCAGTACCGTCAGCTGGTCCTCGGTAGTGCCATTGGCTCTTGTTCCTTCTGCTGCCCCTCCGGGTGCCAGTACCGTCAGCTGGTTCAAGAGGACAAAGAACAGGAAGACAACCACCAAGATGCAGAACAACAAGAGAGAGAAGACAAAGAAGCATAAAAAAAACAAAGCAGAAGAACATTAAGCATAAGACTAATACTCTGAGCAAATGATATTATCTTATTTATAAGCAGAAGAAGACTAAGCAGTGTATGGGGGTGAGTCCGTTCCTCCTCGTGGTGCCCCTGGAAAAGGCGTGCTGCTGTAGGCCAAACTGAACGCGGACAAATCCTGTTGTAAATCTTTTGTGACAGGCAGAACGGAAGGTGTAAACTTCTAACTTTTCCAGATAACAACTACAGGAATGCCTGACACAAACAAGAATATGATGAAGAAGAATAGGAAGAAGATGAAGAAGTTGAATATGTAGAATAATAATTGTTGAATAAGAAGAATATGAAGAATGTAAGAAAAGGAAGAAGAAGAAGAATGTAAAAAAAGGAAGTAGAAGAATTTAAAAAAAGGAAGAAGAAGAAGAATGTAAAAAAAGGAATAAGAAGAAGAATGTAAAAAAAGGAAGTAGAAGAATGTAAAAAAAGGAAGAAGAAGAAGAAGAAGAATGTAAAAAAAGGAATAATAAGAAGAAGAAGGTAAAAAAAGGAAGAAGAATAAGAAAGAAGAAGAAAGAAGAAAGAAGAAGACATACATGTCTGGCAAAATATAAATGAGGCTAACATAGTCAATATCTTTGTAACTCCTAACGTCTTTAAAAAAAAAGTTTAATTCCTGCTATTCCATTTGATTGGGCTAAACCTCTATGGCTTTAATGTCTCCTCCACCTCCCACAATATATTCTACATTATTCTTAGTTGTTTTTCTTCATGTAGAATTAACCTACAAGGAAAAAAAGGGGTTTTTTTTAATTCCGATATTTTGGCCCCATTGACTTGCATTGGTTCCCGGTATCGGAATCGGCGATACCGATACTTTTTTTAAGATCGGCCGATCCATTCCGATCCGATATTTTCAAGTATCGGCTGGTATCGCTCAACTCTATCGGTAACCAAAAATGACGCAATTTTTTTAAAACAAACTTTGGATTTTTTTTCACAACTTAAGTGAAAAAGAACCTAGACATGTTTGTTGCCTATGAACTCTCAATGAGCTTAGGAAGGGGTTTCCTGAGTCAACCACTGACAGAAGAGGAAGATCATTCTTCGTTCCCCTAGAGTTTTTAGGAAGATTTGGGATGAGGCACTGCACCATATTGAACTGAGAACAACTGGACACTCTGCCTACAGAGGTGGTTTAAAGGGGTGTTTCACTTTTAAAATGCAAATCAAAAATATTGCATGCCTGACTTTAGTGCTCTGTTCTTCTACCTATCATTTTCCACAGCCCACTTCTGAGCATTACCTTTGCCCCAGCCTAACAAGTTAAGCATCCGCACCCCAACACCCCCAGAACCATCCTACAACTTGTCTCTTCAGCCTTACTTTAGAACAGACTTACACATTACCTCTCCTTTCTAGCCACTCAGGTTCTAACAAATCTAGAGCTCTATCTTCTGGGATTTTGCCCGTACCCACTGAAGCTTCTTCTTTTTACTGCTTTACCATCTATATGCCCAGATCTTCTGGCTGTATTAGGATCCAAACTTCTTCTTCTCTTTCCAATTACAGGGCTTGCTATCTCAGAAATCTCTTTCCTTACTTGCTAACACACCCAATATGAAGCTAACTTCATGTCTTTGCCTATTCACCCCATACTGAAACTGACTTGGAAAAACAATTAGCGTTCTATATGTAGACTAAATAAGCTACACCTTCCCATTTTTCCCAGATGGTTCTGGATACTCAATGCTTAGCCATTCCTCAAGAACCATCAATGAACAGTAGATGGCCAAAACCTCACCCAATAATGCCCAAATTTCATAAACATGCACTACAATTACAGGACAGGTACTTCCGGGGACCATAGACGTAGATGAAGACTACACCAACACCACCCCTAGAGACTGACAGGAGTCTCCCCAACACATAGAGATTGACCAATTAATCACCTACAGACGTTCTGACTAAGGGTGGTGCTGTTTTAGTCTCAGGCTACCTTCACCAGCTGGATCTTTGTTTTTGTTTTTGATGAAACATCATTTTTTTCTGTTGCTTCAGTAAAAAAAATATACACTTTGCTTCAATAAGGGAGCCAGACTCTCCACTGCCGGCAGTTTTGGCAGCATGAATCAGTTGACAAGTTCAAGTAATAGCAATATTTAATGCAGCAATTCACTGATAATTTATCACAGTCATAAAATCACATAAAAAACATGGTATTATTCTATATACATGATCACTGATGAATTCTGTTGTGAATTGCAGCACATCAGGGGGTGGCGAGCATGTTACGATAATGTAAAATAAAAATAGTATGAAATCTGAGTCCTTAAATAGGCACATTTTCATACAAACATAGAGTCAAAGGCAGTAATGCTGTAACCCCTTCCCAACATGGATAATATATGTTTTGTTTTGTTTTGTTTTTTTCATTTTTTTCTTCTTCCAAACGCTACAACTTTTTTATTTTTCTGTCCACATAGACATTTGAGGGCGATAGATGTATGAGGGCATTATTTTGCATGATATCATATATTTTACCTCACGGTGTACTTGTAGACAGGAGGATAAATCTAAATGCATTGAAAAAGAGAAAAAAATTAAATTCTGACATTGTGTTTTGGAAATAGTTTTTATGGTGTGCCGTGTGTGGTAAAAATGACCTCGCATTTTTATTTTTCTCATCAGTGTACTTATGGTGATATCAATCTTGTCCAGCTTTTTTATTTTATACACAAAAAACTATAAAGAAATGGCCTAGCTGTAAATGGCACTTCCACAACACCAATGCACCTATAAACAGACGGAAGCATAAGCCAAATTGATTAAAAAATATTGTAGTCTTTCTTTAACACTTATTTACAAGTTAAAAAGAATTATTTGCTTTTAGTGGGCAAACACAAAGATGGATCTGAACACACAGGGGTATATGCAAATAAAGAGCAGGAAATCAAATTCCTTGACAGAAGTAACGTACTTTGAGCTTACTGACAAACAAATCCATAAAGAAATTTTTTTAGTCCTTTTGAGGCACAACTAACAATTAGTGCTTATGAAGTTTGACGTATGCAAAAAAGATATTCATAAAGTTCTCAATAATGTTTAGTCCAAATAAGGTTAGATCAATTGCTCATTAAAGTCAAGGCAACTTATAGCCTGTAAAGTATTTGAAAATCTATTGAAAAAGTATTTAATTAGCTCACAATGCTTGTTGCAACAATGGGCTAAAAGAATTGGTCATATGGACTTTTCAATATTGAGAACGAGGATATTCAATGAAGCTTAATTATAGTATATCTATTGCTCTTAACTTATGCAACAAACTACTGCTCACAAAATTAATATATATTGCTATTCTATATTTCCATATAGTCAAGATATAATAGTCAGTGCATATTATTTCTAAGAATACTTGCTGACAATAAATTAATGCCTAAAATAAATCCCATAATATCAATAGTGTATAGCATTTAAAGTGCACGAGTGCTACTCAGTTATTCAGCATTTAAACTGATCCCCCTAAGGATGAAGCTAACGTGAAACGCACGTCGGGGCGCCATTCTGCAACCAGGTCATGTATAACCCTTAAACTTAAGCACTCTTAACCTCTCTCTCACCATTTAGTTAAATAATACGTTAATGTGCAATAAGATAAGCACTTTATTTTACTGAGGATATACTTTTCATCAAATAATGATATCCTCAGAATAGTGGCAAGATACAATAACCTTTGAGTATTGCCATTAATAATTGTGAATGAATTACTATACTCCTAAAATAAGGGCAGAGTGCAATAATTGTGAGCATTATTCTCCTGGAGGGATATTTAGTAGTATATGGTGATACTCCCATTATGCCATTAAAGTGGTAGTTGGGATTGACCAAAGAGAGAGATTAATTTCAGAGTGAAGTAATATATTTAATATAGTGTCATATAGATTTTTCATTTATATTAGTGTCCTTCATATATCCCCTTTTAAGGGGTTTAGTGGACGGACTGCACACAAGCACGGTGGATATTTTTCACTTTTTTATTATTTATATTAATAATAAAAGTTAAGTTTTATCTATTTATTTCCACTACAGTCAGTGATTAGTTATAATTGGTGGGACATATATTAGGCTCTTGGGTGCCATTTCAGTGATACCTAGTATGAAGATGCCTGGGGTTTCAAAATGTGGCAGTGGTAAGAGAGGTGCCGTAGCGAGTATGATAGATTGCGAGAAGCGTTAGAGCGGTGTGGTGAGTATTAATCTTTTTTTTTCTTCTACATCTTACATTTATCATGACCCTATATTATAACAAATGAGATTTAATTTGTGGGGAATGAATTTAAAAATCTAATTTTCAAGTAAAATCTTTCGGAACTAGTGAATTCAATTTTGTTTATCCATGCAAAGAGAAAAGGTCGCACTCATCGAGATGGAAGTTTCACTGATTTATTGACATATCATGAACATGTCAAGTCGGGGGAGTGACATAAGGAGTGCAAGGAAGGCTGACAACGGCTGTTTTGCGCTGCTCGATTGCTTCAATGTTGAAGCGCTCGAGCAGCGCTAAACGGCCGTTGTCAGCCTTCCTTGCACTCCTTATGTCACTCCTCCGACTTGACATGTTCATGATATGTCAATAAATCAGTGAAACTTCCATCTCAATGAGTGCGACCTTTTCTCTTTGCATGGATTCCCAGGATTGACTGTTTCCAGGTCTGGCACCCGAGATTCCCAGCTGTTGGGCTTCTGCATGCCGCACATCATTTGAAGTTACATGGTAACAGCGGTGCCGTCCGCTTTTTATCTTGAGTTTTGTGATTCAATTTTGTTTATATTCACTTAACTCTACAAACTGCCATTCAGAACTCATTCATAATACATATTTCAACTTGTGCAGAGACTATCCATTCACCACTCGTGCTAGATCACGGGCCATTTTGCTTTGGCCCCTGTATTTACTTGAACAATAAACTGAACCTTTGCTTCAGGTGAAGGAAAATCTATCTATCGCAACAGCTTTTGGATTACATTTTTACATAGCGCCAAAAGTTATCAACAAATTAAAATTATATTCGTAAACACATTGGCAAATGTAAGGGCAATTTTACATAAAAGTCATGTTAACTAACCAATGTTAAGAGAATCAAATATTAGTTTATTGAAGGATGATCTTTTGGAACTCCCTTTAAGAAAAATCATAGAAGATAGAGGAAAAGGCATGTTGGATTCCTGCAGAATATTTAGTTCCTGTGAAAAAATAAAGGGTGATTCACTTGCTACTTTACCAAGAAAAATTGCGGCGACCTTCTAAGATAACACAAGAAACTGTTTGTTTTTTTTAAATCAGGTGTTGAAAATGTGCGCTGTTCGCATCCAGCATGCCTGCATTCAGCATGCCATATTGCTGAATGTATTCCGCAGGATGTCTGGGGTCATAGTCTGAATTTATTGTTGTATCTTCTCTGGAAGTGCATTTAATGATCGTGGCATGTTAATGGAAACCTGACCTTTCAAAAGGCCCCAAAGGAGAAAAAAATCTGGCAGTGCTAAAGCAGTATAGTGACTTAGTAAGGATCAACACAACCTTTTTTGACCGCTCTTTGACATGTGGAATATGGCGTGCCTGTCTCCTGTGAAAGTCTGTGCACCAATTTACACGGCGATGTAAGAAGGCGCTGTTTCACATCTTGAATTGTTTCCTCAGACATTTTCAGATGTCTTCCATCATGCCTATCCAGTAATGTTCTTTTATGTTCCAGCTTGTTCACCAATAACAGAATATACCATTTGGAAAACGTATTTTGAACTTCAAGCTTCATTGGAAACTAAGTTTGGCACCACTTTAAGGAATCAGTTTTCCAAAAAGTTTTCTCAATGAAAACACGCAGAAAGGCATGCAGCAAGTCTATCTTGTATTGGAGATGACCATCAAGATCACTCGGCTCGAGGATGTTTCTCGTTGATGTGTCGCTGAGGTATCAATTCTCATGAACTGTCTGCACAATACAAATTCCAGTACGGTTGACTATTTCTTTTATAAGCTATAGTAAAGTAGTGAGTGAATCACCCTGTATTAAAAAGTTCTCAGTGTCTGTTACTAGAGATGAGCGGATCGATCTGCTAATGATCGCGTTCAAGTCAAATTTCCAGATAATATGCAGTTTCACATGAATTTGAACATTTTGAGATTTGATTCATGGTTTGCAAAATGAAAAATAACATTTCTCACACTGCTGAAGCATCAGAGTGGGCTAATGCCGTTTTTCATTGCTGCACAGACTTCCTCACAATGCTCTGCAGCTATAATATCTTAAAGATTATATCTTGTACAGTGGTGCAGTTTCTGGGGGGTTCTCAGTGAAGCACAGTTTGTATGGCAGAGTCATTTTCCATCTCCAGAGTCACTAGGTATATTAATTTCTCCTGTAGTGTGAAAGGTCTTCTGTAGAGAGTAAGCTCTTATGGACAGAAGGTCCTCTATTTATCAACTGTAAATGTAAACTCTTATCAGTGGGGTCTTCTCTCTATTTTCTGTAGAATGTAATCTCTTATGATCAGTTGGGTTCTGTAGAGTGTGACCTCTTATGGACAGCAGTGTCCTCCTTATGCTGTACATTGTAACCTCTTATGTTCAGCGAGGTCCTTTCTCTCTCTTTTTTACTGGCAGAGTGTTAGTTCATATGGTAAGGGGGGTCTTCTATTTCTCTCTCTTGCCTCTAAATTGTGAACTCTTATGGACAGTAAGATTTTCTCTCTGTCCTTTCCCCATGTATATTTTACAAGCAATTACAAGCTTTTCATTATTTAAGTTTGCTGAAAGTTATTTCGAGGCAAATCAATTTTGGGGGGAAAATAATATGTCACAGATCAAAAGATCTGCTCATCTCTAGCTGATACCTCTTAATAACTAACTGAAAAGATGATAACAAATAGCAAGCTTTTGGGACAGCTCAGGTCTCTTCATCAAGCATTATTTAACACAAAATCTGAAGAGTGACATATATACACACAACAATACATGAATAAGTCGCTGTAAATATTAGTACTGTTCATAGATAAGAAGTGTGAAAGCTTTATTTTTCCTGATTGAGGTCGTGTCCAGGGTTGCCATGCCCTGAAAAGGTCTGATGAGTACATTCCTTAATTGATGTAGAAAGACATTAAATTCATGTGACACATTCATTCCTATTATGAGTGTGTCAAATCATGTAATAAGTTTGTACTTTCAGACTCTTCTGTCTCTTTCGGATTTGAAGTTAGCTTACAATACTAGCATTTTTATGTTTCTGTGGGAGATTCGTGACAGAGGTGTTCTATATTCTTGTCACCCCTTCTTATAGGCACAGCTCAGCTAAGCCTATATACTCATTGCAGGGTTCCATGGGATACTAATTAACCAAACGAAGTTTCCTAAGACTCCATTCCATTAACAGAGCAATACTGTTGTCATGGTATAGGACATGGTTAATGTCCAGCTTTCGCAGGGTTAACTTTTGCTGGCCTCCCTTTGGATCTGGGAGGGGTAATTATACCCACTCCAGACTAGGATTCCCTGTCAGCTATACTGTTGTTCTGGGTGTGTGTCTGACCCCCCTGGTGTGCGTGTATACTGCATTGCTTGTTTGCTTCCCATGTATGACCCGGTCTGTCCCCTCACTCTGCTCTCTGTCTCACGTTTCGGTACTATTGTCTTCTTGTCTTCTCTGGTTCTGACCTCCTGACTTGGCTATCGCTACTCCGTTACCGCTTGCCCCTATTGTACCGTCTATTGCCCGTTCTGGTTTACTGATCTATTGTTTTGTCCTGACTATCCATTCTGCCTAATCCTTTGGTACTGTTGTGCTATCTCATGCTTTGACTCCAGCCTGATCTGTTTTAAGTCTCTGTCTATGCCCCTTGTAACTTCGCCCATAGTTACCTTTCTAGGAGTTTTCCTTCAGCTCCTAGCTCTAGAGCTTAGGCCACGCCCCCAGCAGCCACGTGCTTCAGGTCCTGTTAGTCTGGAGCACGCATTGTCACCACTGCTGCCTTGCTCCACAGGTATCTTTGTGCACAGTTTTTGTACTCAGGACATGCACACTGGCTCAGTGAGCAAGTGCAGTGCAGTGTTCCTGACATTATAGCTGACCATTTCAGTTTTTTTATTTCCCTCTGAGGAAAAAAAGTGCTATCCTCATGGATCACATGCAAGCTTTGGCTGATCAGGTCAAGCACTTGACCCAAATGTTCCATAAGCTCAATGTGGAACAGTGCACGATGGCCCATACCCAGCAACAGTTGATGGATACTGTGCAGGGGACTGTTGCTGCAGGGGCTCCGAGTTCTGGGGGTAGAGATGTGTCATTAGCATCCCCCGAATCTCCGGTCAAATTGCCAGACCCTTTCTCAGGGGATAAAAGGGAGTTCAGGTCCTTCAGAGAAGGATGCAAGCTTTTTTATTTTAACCTGAGGCCCCGCTCCTCCGGGGACGAGTTCCAGAGGGTTGGGGTTGTCATTTCCCTACATCGGGGGGCTCCACAGGCATTGATGTTCTCTCTCTCTTCCTCTGCTCCTGAACGTATGTCTGTGAACCTGTTCCTTGAGGCTCTGGGGCACATCTATGATGAGCCTGATATAGTGCATCTGGCAGAGGATGTGGTGATGAGTGTGACACAGGGGAGGAACTCTGCTGAATGAGTTTAGACATTGGGCCGTTGAAGTATCCTGGAACGATGCCTCCCTGTGGGGGTTGTTCTGCAGGGGCCTGTCTGACCGTCTGCAGGACGCTCTGTCAATACATCCTCCTCCTGATACCCTGGAGGATTCCATGATGCAGGCGGTCCGTATGGACCGGAGACTCTGTGCCAGAGGAATGATGCAACAAGAGTCTCCCTTGTACTCCAAATTGTGTGACACTGCACCTGTATCTGAGCCCATGGAGATTGGGTCAGTCTCGGTTAAGGAGAAAGAGGAGGCACCGTAGAGACAACCTACTATGCTTTTACTGTGGAGCCTCTGGACATTGGAAAAGGAATTGCGCCTCCTGTCATTCTTCAGTGAAACCATCAGAGAAACGACTAAGTCTGGGCAACAATTGGGGAGGTTGTCCAGACTCCCAGGTACATTTTTTCTCTCTTACAAAGATAGTGCTCCAGATTGAATTGGGACTTGCTGGCGGTCCTGTTATGACCACCGCCTTTGTTGAATGTGGTTCCTCCATTAATCTGATTGATGCCCAAGTTTTGACTCTTAGTAAGATAGGGACAGTCAGGTTGAAAGACCCTGTTAAAATTGTGGCTGTGGATTCATCTCTCCTTACCCGGGACGGAATTTGTTTTATGTCCGAAGTTTTTTCTCTGAAAGTGGGTTCCACTCACGTGGTCTTTCATTATGAATAATCTGCCTGCAAGACAGGTATTGGGGATGCCCTGGCTGCAACGCCACAATCCTCTCATTGATTGGGTGAAGGGGGAGATCACGCAATGGGAATGTAATGATAATGGTCTGTGTTGTAACCCGATTCCTTTTGTCAATCCGATAAAATCTGTATCTGTGTCGTCTGTTAGTCTGGAGGGTATTCTGGAGTACCTGAGAGACTTTTAAGACATGTTTTCCAAAAGCGAGGCTTTGGCGCTCCCACCACATAGACCGTATGATTGTGCCATTGATTTATTACCTGGAGCCAAATTACCCAAGGCTCGTTTGTTTAATTTGTCTGGGCCTGAGCGTCGAACTATGAAAGAGTACATCAAAGAGAGCCTTTGCAAGGGGCATATTCGGCCCTCAGTCTCAACCGTGGCAGCGGGATTTTTCTTTGTAAAGAAAAAAGATGGTGGGTTGCGACCGTGCCTCGACTTTCGGGAACTGAACAAAATTACCGTTAAGAACACGTACCCTCTCCCGTTGATTCCCGATTTCTGTAACCAACTCACAGGGGCCAAATGGTTTTCTAAGCTCGATCTACAAGGGGCTTATAACCTTATAAGGATCCGGGAGGGGGACGAATGGAAAACAGAGTTCCTTATGACTGAGGAGCTGTTTGAAAACCTGGTTATTCCATTTGGCCTCACTAACGCCCCTGCTGTTTTTCAGAGCTTCATTAATGTTGTTTTCTCTGACCTGATTGGGCGTTATGTAGTAATTTACCTGGATGACATCTTGGTATACTCTGAGGACAGTCAGTCACGCTTACACCATATTTGGACGGTTCTTGTGAGACTACGGGAGAACCATTTATAAGCTAAGCTGGAGAAATGCTCGGTTTTTATGCAAGAACTGTCTTTTCTGGGTGTAATTGTATCTGGGGAGGGATTCCGCATGGTTCCAGGGAAGGTTCAGGCCATTACAGATTGGGTGCAGCCTCATGATCTGAAGGGGTTGCAGCAATTTCTGGGCTTCGCTAATTATTATAGGAAGTTCATTAAAGGGTTCTCGCAAGTGGTGAAACCCTTAATCGACTTCACTTTTAAAGGGGAAGATGTAAAAAATTGGTCCGAGGCCGCAAAAAATTCCTTCCTTTCATTAAAGAAATGCTTTACTTTAGCCCCTGTGTTGGTGCAAGACCTTTTATCATGGAGGTCGACGCTTCGGAGGTGGGGGTGGGGGCAGTGTTGTCCCAGGGCCCCTCTACCCTGACTAACCTCAAACCCTGCGCCTTATTTTCTAAAAAGTTCTCTTTGGACGAGAGAAACTATGATGTCGGCAACAGGGAATTGCTAGCGGTTAAATTGGCATTCGAAGAATGGAGGCATTTTTTGGAGGGAGCCACTCATTCCATTACGGTCATCACTGATCATAAAAATTTGGCCTATATGGAGTCTGGTAAGAGATTGACAGGCTCAGTTGGCACTTTTTTTTTCTCGATTTCATTTTACAATTACATTCCAACCAGGGTCTAAAAATGTATCCCAAAGTTTTGATTCTGGGCCCGGCCTGATCTGTTTTACGTCTCTGTCTATGCCCCTGGGTAACTTGGCCCGTAGTTACCTTTCTAGGAGTTTTCCTTCAGCTTCTATCTCTCTGGAGCTTAGGCCACACCCCCAGCAGTCACGTGCTTCAGGTCCTGTTAGTCTGGCACATGCATCGTCACCACTGCTGCCCTGCTCCACAGATATCTTTGTGCACAGTTTTTGTACTCAGGACACGCGCACTGGCTCAGTGAGCAAGTGCAGTGCGGTGTTCGTGACAACTCTAACATCAGTTTGCCTCTATTAGGCTTCCAATTATTTTTAATGTTTAGAATGGGATAGCATGCATGACTTGTGGTAATATCAAAAAGGTCTAGAAGGAACCGATATGGAAGTAATAATGTGGCCGAAACTTGACTGGAACTAAAGAGAAGTTGTTGCAAATACTGAAACCAGTAGTTAACATAGTGTTTAACCACATACCAATGTGGCACAATTATAGCAGTTTTGACCAGAATATGAGCTAAATTTCAACAGATATAGCAATTTATAGCAAGTATTTGGCTTGCAATTATTCTAGCTAATGGTAGCGCAACCAGTTATTAAGTTAAGAGGCTAGCTGTGTTCATTCAGCTGCATTTAATAGTCTATTAAATGTGGTCAACTGGTTGAGTTACGATCTATAGGGCACATTGCTTTTCACACTGGTTGTTTGGATATTAGACACATCTAATACAGTAATTCAGTGATTAAAAAGATGCCTTAACCTACACTGCAGTAGTCCAAAACCTTGTCTGCGGGTGGTGGCTAATGGCTGTGCAAAATTGTGCAGTAATTAGTTTATTTTATTATTATACAGCATCTCTTGCTTAAATAAACTCAACATATTCCAGATATTTACAAATTGTCACTCACTGTCTCCAGGGGCTCAAAACTAGAGATGAGCGGATCGCTTCAGGTAGTCCCGGTCCATGGTCAATGTTACTCATCTCTTGTCATTGGATCTGAACTGTGTATATGTTCTGAACTTCTTGGTTTCCCAGTGTGGCATTTGATTCAATAGCCTGATGCAATGTCATCTGTGTTGTTTGCAGCGCACAGGTGATGACCTGCCAGCCCAGCAAATCATAAGTGAAGCAGAGACTTGGACTTTGGTGCGGGGTTATACGAAACCTGACCACCTAGAGTCATTTATGCAAATGTTGTCATTAGGCAGATGAAAAACTGGACCACAGTGCTGGAGGTCAACAGTGCTAACCACTGGTCTGCTGTGTTGCACAACGCACCCAATATTGATTCTGCCTGTTTGCAGCAACTATATATCAGAAACTAAGCCTTCATGGAACTACTGTCTATACTTTTTTCTGTGTAAATCTAGCAGATTGCTCTATCATTTTTATTAAATGTATGTAGGTTCAAACTGTTCTTTTTTAATAATAAAGATTGCTCTGTTATCATGTCCTGCAATGTAGGCATACCTTTGTATATCTTTCAATGTACAGTATATTGAGGAAAATTGTGCTGTGTCTATATAACCATACAAGATAGAATAGGCACAACAAATATTAAAATTTATTTCACACACATTATCTTAACTGTCCCTGATGGGGCTCACAATCTAATTTCCCTATCAATAAGTCTTTGGAATGTGGCAGGAAACCGGATTACCTGGAGGAAACTCATGCAAACACGGGTAGAACATATAAACTCCTTGCAGATGTTGTCCTTGGTGAGATTTGAACCCAGGACTCCAGCGCTGCAATGCTGACCACTGAGCCACCATGCTGCCCCACATTTCATTGGTGTTATCTCTTGCAACTCTCAATTACTAATTTAAATATCTTAGCATTTTGGTTAGAGGCCTTGCACACATATTTGTTATAGATAGAGACTAGCAGATCTTTTGAAATTCTCCAACTGCACCAAAATTTCTGCAAATTTTAAAATTGGAAAGCTTGTAATTACTCAGAAAATACACATTGGAAGAAAAAAGAGACAGAGAGAACTCTGCTGACCATAAGTGCTTACATATTATGGAAGAAAGAGAAAGAGTACTCCGCTGACCAGAAGAATTTAGACTTTAAAGTAGAAAGAGAGGACCCAACCAACCATAAGGGAAGAGTCAGACGGTCATATAACTTAGACAAGGATCGCAAAGCAATGCTCATACTGGCCATTGACAGCTGCATTGAAATGCATGCTCTCATACTTGGGTCAGGAGAACTTACTGCCAGTCCAAGCATTGCATTACAATCCTCATCTGAGTAATATGGCCATCTGAATCTTCCCTAAGAGTTTATACTCAACAGAAGGCAGAGACTTACCCAAAGACTCTGGGGAAGGAGAATGGCTGACAAACTGTGCTCCACTGGGAACCAGTGATCTGTGATGGCCCGCCCAGGTGCTGATCACTGCTGTACAAGGTATGATAACCTGTAAGATGTCATAGCTGCATGGCTGTAAGGGGAATTCCACACGGACACGCAAAAAAACATTGGTCTGTTCTCTGATACTTCAGCAGGGTGAGAAATGGTGCAGGACAAGTTTTTTTTTGCAAACTGCAAATTGAAGCTCAAAGTATTTGTATTTGCGTGAAACAACGAATTTCAGGAAATTCAACTCAAACAAAATCCTCTAACACAAACAAACTGCTCATATTAAAGTACAGCTCTGTACAACCTTCAGAATATAAGGAACTATAATATCGCTTTTTTTACTTCTGTGTCTTTTTAATTTAAAACATTTGTCCTGTCGAATTCCAACCAAATTTCGTGGAAATTAAGTGGATTAATCAGATTTTGTATGCATGCATTACTACATGACATTTCAGCACACAAAGACCAAGGCTATGTACACACACAGTGTTTCTGATGTAATTTTTCTGCAGTCAACACCAGCAGTAGAAAAACTGCATTTTAAAAGTATTTTTGTGGTGTTTTGACGCACTTTTTGCAGCTGTTTTTGGTGAGGATTAGGTGTCACTTGCTTACAGTACTTGTCTAATAGTACCTGTTAGTTTTATAAATCAAAAATCCTTAAATGATGCTAAAAAATCCATAAAAAAATTTGTTACACTTTTGCAGCATTTTACACTTACACATTACTTTCTATGGGTGAAAAACACAGCAGAAATGCTGCAAAATGATAATGCAGTTCACAAGTTCAGTCAGAAAAATTAAATCTGTGAAGGAGATTTCTGAATTCTCATAGCTTTTGCTGGTGCAGCAAAAAGCAGCTTTTAATTTCCATAACAAATGCAGCAAAAAAAACCATGCTGCAAAAATGCAGCATGTGAACATAGCCTTTGAAAGGGATCATCAGTTTAATTACCTTATAACTAGAGTTGAGCGAAACGGGTTGGTCAAATTCAGAAACAGCCGACTTTAGCTAAAGTCGAGTTTCGCCGATCGAAACCCGACCATAGCGTGAGGTCGGCCATGAGGTCGCTGATCAGCACGCCAAAGTCGCGATTAAAATAATGCTTCCAGCGCCTTTTCTCAGCCAATGATGGAGGATGCACACTGTGGGCAACGCGATGACATGGACAGCGGCCACCACCATCTTAGAGAAGGGCATTGAAGTGATTGGCTGGCTTTGTGTGGCATCACAGTGGGTATAAAAGGCCGTGACCGCCGACCGCCATCTTACTTCTGCCGATCTTAGAATAGGGAGAGATGCTGCTGATGATTCTGAATAGGGAGAGCGTTAGGCAGGGAAGAAGAACAAAAAAATTGCTTCTGCTGATAGCGCTTTTCACTGTACAGTTAGTGTGCAGTGAAAGGGGAGGATTTTTGGTTTTGTGCAGCAGCCCTGGTGGTGATTAGGCTGCCTTTTAAGGCTACCTGATAGCTGCATTCCTGTTTGTACCACACTGCTGTTCAAACTGCTTTTTTCAAAGCACCCCAACTTTTATTATTTTGTCCTGGTGAATTACTGAGCATTCATTTTTTCACACACCATATACCGGTGTACGCTCTTAATACACTACTGTGTACCGGCTGGTATCACAGACAAATAGAAGTTATCTGGGTGTGACTCTGGAAGAAAAAGCCGAGGAGTTTTTCCGTTTTTCCAGACCTACACCTTAGAGTGCTGTCCGCTTTTCAAACAGTTTTGTATATCTGCTGTTTGATAACGGTCAAAACTAGACAGAGACGGTGTGTGTCAGTCCCTATACAAATAGATGGAGATTGACAATTTTCTGTACAGACACCGCATAGCAGTGTACGCTCCTCACACACTACTGTGTACCACCTTGCATCATGGACAAATAGAAGCTATCTGGGTGTGACTCTGGAAAAACAAGCCGAGGAGATTTTCCATTTTTCCAGACCTACACCTTATAGAGCTGTCAGCTTTTCAAAAAGTTTTGCATGTCTGCTGTTTGATAACGGTCAAAATTAAACAGAGACAGCGTGTGTCACTCCGTATAAAAATAGACTGAGATTGACAATTTTCCATACAGACACAGTATAGCGGTGTATGCTCCTCACACACTAGCATGTACCACCTTGTATCACGGACAAATAGAATCTATCTTTGTGTGACTCTGGAAAAACAAGCCGAGGAGATTTTCCATTTTTCCAGACCTACACCTTATAGAGCTGTCCGTTTTTCAAACAGTTTCATATATCTGCTGTTTGATTATGGTCAAAACTAGACAGAGACAGCGTGTGTCACTCCGTATAAAAATAGACGGAGACTGACAAATTTCCACACAGACACCGTATAGAGCTGTCCGATTCTCAAACAGTATTGTATATCTGCCGTTCACATTACAGTCACCGTCTATTTTTATACGGAGTGAATACATATACGGAGATTGCTAGTTACACAAAAAATGCATACAGCTGTACACTTCTGATACAATTCAGTATATCTGCTTGTTGGATAACGGTCAAATACATACTGGGAGAGCGTCTGTGACTAACAAAATATATACGTAGATTTAATTTTTTTAATACACCTTACACAGCTATACCCTCCTCATACAGTACCATCTCTCTGCTGGTATTTTTGGTACATTTTCCCAAACATGAGGAAGTATGGTAGAAGAGGCCGCAGACCAGGGCAGGTGGGCGCAGCTGGTACTGATGGTGGAGGTGCATCGGCTGGTTCTGGTAAAAGCACAATAGCAGCTAAGGCAGGAGGTGTTGAGCCTGCGTCATCGTCTGGCCCAAGAAGGCCTGTAAGGTTCCCTTTTCTTGGAGTAGAAAAAACGTTTTTAAAGCCGGAGCATCAGGAACAGGTTTTGGCGTACATTGCCGAAACAGCCACCCGCTCTATTGCCTCCTCTTCTGAACGTTCAAAACCTACAAGCACGGAGTCGTCAGTGCAGGGTTCTGGTCAGGAAAAACACCTTTCCTTGTGTCTTTCACCCCCACCAAAAGTTAAGGATGCGGCAGCCCACACTTCAGATTACTCTATGGAGCTCTTTTCACATACCATGCCTGGGTTATCCAGTCAAATCCTGAATTCCCCAGTCCAAGATGAATCTGACATGGAGTGCACTGATGCACTGCCGCTGCTAGATGATTCTGCAGATACATTGACCCAGAGCACTACATTGCCCTCTTAGTCTACTGAGCCAGAATCTGACCCTGATGAAACTCAGGTGCCCCTTCCCGCATACTATACCACCTTACACGGTGACACAGAGGAAGGTAAAGAGGAAGATGCAGATGACTTTGAAGAGGAGGTGATGGATGACCCAGTTCTTGACCCGGATTGGCATCTATTGGAGAGGAGGGTGGCGCTGGCAATAGTTCAGATAAGGAGAAGGATTCACAGCAGGCATTGACATCGCAGCAGCGGTTATCTGGCAGGCCCGCAGTTGTCCAAAAACGTGGACCAAAAACTAAAAGAGTTGCAGGACAGCTTGGCCAGTTGGTCAACTTAGCACAGCGTGCAAGGCCAGAAAATGTATACCATAGTAGGAAGAGTGCAGTGTGGCACTTCTTTGTCCAAAATCCTACTGATGAGGCAAAGGTTACCTGTAAGATGTGCGGAAGGACCTTTAGCCTAGGTAAACAGCTCAGAAATTTGAATACCAGTTGCATGCTTAGACATGTAATGAACATGCACTTGCAAGCTTGGACTGACTACAAAACCTCAGGAACCACATGTGCACCTGCTCCGATTGAAGGTAGCCAACAAAGTTCCATCGCTTCCCCCACTGTAAGACCACCGCCACCTTTAAGCACACCACCAGCACTAAATGTGGAGGTGTCGTTGCAAGGCCAAAGCACTCAGGGAATCACAATGCTTTTGCAATATAACACTGAATCTAGGACATCACCACCAATACCATCACCAACCCCCTCTCACTCTGTCCGGTCCACCGCTACTTCCCCCATATGCAGCTCTCCAGTCCAGCTCACCCTACCAGACACTCTGAGTAGGACAAGAAAGTACTCATCCTCTCATCCGCATACACTGTGTTTGAACGCCTACATTGCCAAACTAATCTCATTAGAGATAATGCCCTACCGTTTGGTTGAAAGCAAAGCTTTCCCACGCTATGACCTACCCAGTCAGCACTTCCTTTCTCGAAAAGCCATCCCTGCCCTCCACCGGCATGTGAAAGACCGCATTGTCCATGCACTTAAACAGTCAGTGAGTGGAAAGGTGCACCTCACAACTGGTGCATGGACTAGTAGGCATGGCCAGGGCAGTTACGTGTCCATCACTGCGCAGTGGGTTAATGTGGTGGATGCAGGCTCCACAGGGGACAGCAGCGGTTGAACAGTGCTGCCTAGCCCACGGTATAGGAAACAGTTGGCTGTAGGCTTTCAACCCTCCTCCTCCATAAGCGAAAGCTCGTCCACAGAGCGCAGTCGCATGAGCACTCCATCCGCAGCTGCTAGTGTTGCACATGAGGTGTCCCACTATCGAACAGCTAGTGGTAAGCGTCAGCAGGCTGTGTTAAAGATGATGTATCAGGGTGACAACAGACACACCGCGGAGGTACTGGCTGACTACTTGCAGCGACAAACTGAGTCATGGCTGGGCAGTCTACATCTTGAGGCAGGCAAGGTAGTCAGTGATAACGGCCGTAATTTTGTGGCAGCCATAGCCCATGCAAAACTCACACACATACCTTGCCTGGCTCACACTTTGAATGTGGTGATGCAGTGCTTCCTTAATAAGTATCCGGAGTTAATATCACTGCTCCATACGATGCGAAGACTGTGCTCGCACATCCGTCGCTCAAACGTCCACTCTACTTGTATGCAGAAGCTGCAGCGATTGCTCCACCTCCCCAAGCACCGCCTAATCATACACATTGCAACAAGGTGGAACTCCACACTGCACATGGTTGAGAGGCTGTGCAAACAGAGGCAGGCTGTAATGTATTTGTGGGAGGATGCACCGGCAGGCAGTTTGAGGGAAGACATGGAATTGTCGGGTGTGCAGTGGTCAAAGCTGAAAGACCTCTGTAAAATCCTTTAGTGTTTTGAGCAATGCACACGGCTGGTAAGAGAAGACGACGCCATCATAGGCATGAGCATCCCACTTATGCATCTGCTCATGCAAAGTTTGATGCACATTAAAGATCTTGCGTCTGCAGTGGCAGAGGAAGAGGAGGAGGAGGGAAGCGTTACTGACAGTCAGCCATTGTCTGGTCAGGGAACTGTCCTGGATGAGGTGGAGGAAGAATAGGAAGAAGAGGAGGAAGAGGGGAATGATTATTTTGGCAGGAGGATGCTTCTTAGGGGGCAAGAGAAAATGTTGGCATTCCAAGGTCAGGTACAGTGTTTGTGCGTGACTGTAGGGATGTGGATTTGCCAGAAAGTGCTCCTCCACCCAGCAGTGGCAGTGCATTATTGACACCTGGAACATTGGCCCACATGTGCGATTATGCCTTGCAGATCCTAAAAAGGGACCCCCGCATTGCCAAAATGATGAAGGATGATGACTACTGGCTGGCCAGCATCCTCGATCCACGCTACAAAGTCAAATTACACAACATCATGCCACAGGAGAACCTAGAGATAATATTGGCTAACATACAGGCAACTCTTGTAAACCGTTTTTTTGAGGCTTTCCCAGCACACAGCAGCGGTGCTGGATCTCCCACGAGCCGTAGTGGGCATAATGGAAGAGGTGTACATGGTGCACACAGCCGAAGTGGCATTAGAGACAGGAGTTTAATGACGATGTTGTGGAATGATTTCTCAAGTACCGCTCACACGACTGCTAACACTGCATCGATTAAAAGTGACAGGAGACAGCAGTTGTCAACTATGGTTACAAACTACTTCTCCTCCCATATCGATGTTCTCCCTCACAGGTCATTCCCCTTTGACTATTGGTCCTCGAAACTGGACACCTGGCCTGAATTGGCACATTATGCCTTACAGGAGCTCGCTTGCTAGTGTGTTATCTGAAAGATACTTCAGGGCTGCTGGATAAGTCCTGACAGAAAAAAGGACCCGTCTGTCGACCCAAAAGGTTGATGATCTAAGATTCATTAAAATGAACCATGCATGGGTTTCAAAGGATTTTGTCCCACCTTCCCCTGATGACACATAGGTTGCCAGAAAACTGCCTCGCTTTTTTCCTCCTCTTCCTCGGACTTGCCCAATTCTGCCATTTGCAGCAGCTGAATGTCCAGCCTACGCATATGCCATTTTTTAAACCTCCCTTACTGGGCTGCCCACCCCCCCAAGTGCTGGGGTCTACACCTGGCGCACCCGGGCAAGTGTCATTGCTCTGAACAGGTGGATGGGCCCACTGATGGCCGATGGCACTGGCACAGGGCCCCTCATAGTACAATACAGTGTCTCTGATGGTGGGGGGGCCCACTCGCAGTCAGACACACCAGCATACTATGAGGGGCCCTATGCCAGTACCGTCGATCATGAGTGTGCCCCCCCTGCTTGGACATGGCAACAGCACTTGCAAGTTGCAATACTTACCTCTCTCTGCTGCACCGCTGTGTAGTCTGGGAAGTTAAATCCTTCACAGGGACGGCCACTAGAAACTTGGTGTATTGATCGATGATGGTTAAGATGTAGCTATGGCCTGTCCTGCTGGCCTCTACCTTCAGATGATCAATGGCTACCATTTGTAATTGACGTCAACTTACAAGCAGATGCAGTGGTGCTTTATGATCACCTTTCACAGTTGTGATAGTCACAGATGTGTGACATTCCTGCCAGCATTTTTCAATGTCTCCTCTCATGCCAATTCAATAGAATCACCTACGGCCGGTGGCTTCTGTCTTTTGCACTCCAAAATGACCAGACACATCATGATAGGCAGTGAGGACCATGTCTACATCTCTCCCTGTGATCACAATTTGATGGAGACGAGTAACTGTGATGTGATCCACGCTACTGCGATAATGCAATCCTTTCTTCATAAAGAACCATTTTCGCTGTCTCCACAGACACATTAATTGACGGTCTGCATCGCCTCTGCAACATCTACCGGGAGGTTTTCCAGCAATGAGTAATTCCCAAATTTCTGATAACACTCGACTTTCGGTCTCTACTTGTATCCATGTAGTTTCCAGTAGTGCTGAGTCTAGACTGGCTTACTGAGATTGAAATATAAACGAAGATTTAAAAGTACCACAACACTCTATACTGTTCTACGCTTCGAATACCTTTCCCTTTTTCTACTTTTAAAATTCCGGTGTAATATAGTGAGCCTGTGAGTGTATGTGTCTGACTCTGGAAGTATAGACGGAAATTTACAATTACCCCTAGACTGGATACACCTGGTATGTGCTGATACAGTACCTTATATTCAAAATTTTTTATTACAGTATCATCCATTGGGAGTGAGCGTGTTTAGTTTACGCCTTCTATATATACGGTGAATCTGAGATACCAATTTTTACTCTATACTCGATACAGCTTGTATCTTGTTATACAGTACCTTTGTTTGACATTTGGTATATGGTCAAATCCATACTTAGTAAGCATCTTAGAGTGACTACGGGACAATGTATACGGAGATTTCAATTGTACCCTATAATATATATACTTGCTAACTTGTTATCCAGTACCTTTTCTACAACATTTTTTATTATGGTCAAACCCAGACTGAGTGAGCATCTGAGGGTGACTCTGGAAATGTATACCGAAATTTCAAATTTGGCCAACACTGCTATTTAGATTCTGGTGTAATCCATAATGAGCCTGTGAACGTAAGTCTGTTACTCCGGAAATATATTTGGAGCTTTAGGATTACCCCAACACTGTATACAGCTGTGCGCTTATGCTATATTATCCATTTACAGCCTTTCATATTCTTGTGTAATCCATACTGGGCCTGAGAGCATTTGTGTCTGCCTCCTGAAATATATCCGGAGATTCCTAATGTTTACACTATACTATAGATACCTTGTATCTGGTGATACTGTACCCTTTTTCAACTTTTTATTTTATTGTGTACTCCATACTGAGCCTGTGATCGTCTGTGTATGACTCATGAAATATATATGGAGATTTACTGTTATCCCTAGACTGTATAGAGCTGTACGCTTCAGATACAGTACCATATTTCTGCTGGTATTTTGGGTCCATTTTCCAAAACATGAGGAAGTATGGTGGAAGAGGATGCGGATGTGGGCGTGGGGGGCCACCTGGTACTGATGGTAGTGGTGGTGCATCTGCTGGTAGTGCCAAAAAAAAATAGCAGCTAAGGCAGGATTTGTTGAGCCTGTGTCATGGTGTAGCTCTGGAAGGCCTGTAAGGCTCCCTTTTCTGGGAGTAGGTAGACTGCTTTTAAAGCCGGAGCATGAGGAACTGTTTTTGGCTTACATTTCTGAAACAGCCTCCAGCTCTATCGCCTCCTCTTCTGAAGTCTAAAAAAATGCAAGCACTGAGTCATCAGTACAGGCTTCTGGTCAGGAGCAACCCCTTTCCTTGTGTCCTTCACCCACACCAAAACTGAAGGATGCGGCAGCACACACTTCAGATTACTCCATGGAGCTCTTTTCACATACCATGCCTGGGTTAAGTAAAAATGGGGTCCATCATACACTGGAGCATTCCAAATGGGGGACATCAGACACTGGAGCAGCATTTACGGGGCTCATTATACACTGGAGCATTAGAAATGGAGCCCATTATATATGGAGCGTTATTTAGGCCCATCATACACTGGAGCATCATCCATGAGGCCCATCATACACTGGAGCATTCCAGATGGGTTACATCAGACACTGGAGCTGCAGTCACTGTTAGCCTATTACCTAATGTATTGTACTCCAGTTACACTCAGAGCTGCTGTCACTGTTCTGCTGTTATCTAATATATTGCACTCCAGTTACACCCAGAGCTGCAGTCACCATTCTGCTCTTACCTAATGTATTATACTCCTGCTACAGCCAGAGCTGCATTCACTGTTCAGATGTTACCTAATGTATTGTACTCCAGTTACACCCAGAGCTGCTGTCACTGTTCTGCTGCTATCTAATGTATTGTACTCCAGTTACTCCCAGAGCTGCAGACACTGTTCTGCTCTTACCTAATGTATTGTACTCCAGTTACACCAAGAGCTGCAGTCACCGTTCTGCTCTTACCTAATGTATTATACTCCTGTTACAGCCAGATCTGCAGTCACTGTTCAGATCTTACTTAATGTATTGTACTCCAGTTACACCCAGAGCTGTATTCACTTTTCTGCTGTCACCTAATGTATTGTACTCCAGTTACCCCCAGAGCTGCAGTCACTGTTCTGCTGTTACCTAATGTATTGTACTCCAGAATATGTACAGGACTGTGCCTGTGTAATGAGCGGCGCAGCAGTGATGCCTTTAACGGCTGTAATGTGCCTGTACAGTAAGCAATGCAGCCGTGTTGCCATGACGACTAAGCAACTGTCGCTGATTGGTCGCAGCCTAACTGCCACGACCAATCAGCGAGGTGGGATTTCCATTACAGACAGACAGACAGAATTAGACAATTATATAGTAGATGGATAAATATATGGGGCTCATTATTCTGTATGGCGCACAATGTGGTGGCCATAATACTGTTTGAAGTAATATACTATCCTTTTTTGAGCTATTGTACAATTTAAAATAGATCAGTCATGTCATGTAAGCAGTGAAGTATGTGTCATTGTACTATACCTATATTTCTGTGCCGTATCGGAGCATCATGAGTTGTGGTATGTGTTAAAGGGGCGCACTGACACTCTTTGGCCCAGGGCACACGAAAACCTGGAGCCAGCCCTACCCCCCCACAACTTTAGCCAAATAACCCCCAGTTTTCAATGTGTAACTATTATTATGAAGTAAATAAAGGTTGTCAAGCTTCAGTAATAAGATTTGATGTCGTTGGCATTGAAATGGGCACTGTAGGTGTGTTTACTGTCCTCCACTCCCTGCCGACTTTGCTTCCCCATTGACTTGCATTGGGTTTCGTGTTTCAGTCGGCCTCTGACTTTTCCCTATAGTCGGCCGATTTCGTTCAACCCGACATTTGTGAAAGTCGGGTTTCATGAAACCCAACTCAACCCTAAAAAAGGCAAAGTCGCTCATCTCTACTTATAACTGGCAAATAAAAGTAACAATTTTTTTGTGCCACTAATATTTGAGCAAAAATGTTGTGCCTCTTAAGCCCCCTTCACACACAGGGAGATTGCTAGCGATATCGCTAAAGCATCACTGATTTTGTGACCCAACAGCGATATTGGTAGCTATCTCGCTACATGTGACACTTACCTCCGACCTTGCTCCCCGCTGGATATCGCTGATCGCGCGAGATCGGCCTGGTCCATTTCTCGTCGTCGGCTTCTTGCTGGCGCCGATGAGCGACTCCATGGACGCTGGCGGAAGACGTCACCCTCGCTGTGTGTGACAGGTAAGTATCGACCACCGACCACTGCAGCATCGCTAGTGAGATCTGCCTGTTTGGCAGCTCACTAGTGACCATTTAGCGATGCACCAGCGATCCTGACTGGGTCATATCTTTGTCGGGATCGCTGGTGCATCGCTAAATGTAACAGGACCTTTAGGCCACTCTCACATTCAGTATTTGGTTAGTACTTTACCTCAGCTTTTGTAAGTCAAAACCGGGAGAGGAACAATCAGAGGAAAAGCAAAATGGAAACACATCTCCACTTCTGTATTTTCCCCCAGTCCTGGCTGTGGATTACAATTACCAAGGTAAAAATCTTAGTAAATGTTCAATGTGTTCATGGGGTCTTAGTGTTGCACATCAGCACCGCCACTGTTTTGAAATAGTGCAGAGCTGATTCCTTGTGCTATCCTTGTGCATAGCTTTATGTTCATAGAGCATTAAACTGCTGCTCCTGTGCTTTCATTCAATATTCTGAAATCAGTCGCTAATGAACCAAATGTGGATTCCGACATCCCTGCATGGGGCTTCTCAGTTGATGAAAAATGGATATTATTTAACTCTAATCATACCAGGGATGTCATAGTTTTCCTAAAACATGGAGTTAGGGTCGAAACCATATGTTAGGTACAATAGTTTAGGGGAAGGCATATCTATGGTGCAATATGTGCATGAAGTTAGAGGACCACATCCACCTCCAAAGCAGGTAAAACTGTACATTATATTGTGCTATTTCACTGCAAAGAGCGTATATACTGTTCAGTCACGGGGGTACACATTTGTCTGTGTCCTCCCCTGGAGTAGTAAACACTGCATTAAAAGTTGGAAAGTGGTGTATGATGCACAAAAGATTCAGGACTAGTGATGAGCGAATTTGTTCAGAAAACGATCTCTAAACATAAATACGGCACGAAAATGGCATATTCAGATTCGTGATCAGAAACCCGAGCAAAAATTTATAACACCGGTAACATTCGGTAAAAGTGCGGGAAAATATTTGCGATGCCACAAAAATATTTTCAGCACTTTAGCAACGATAATGGTGGTGTATCATGAGTGTTTGGGACTTGTTTGATGAGGGGAGGGGGTTTGCAGAGCCCAGAGGCAATGCGTTCTTGTAAGTACAACACAGCAGCCATTTTTTTCAACTTTATGTGTGGGCATTGCCGCTAGCCAATCAGGGCGCAGGAAACACTCACAATGTCGTGACACAATGGCTTGTGTCATTGGCTGCTGAAATCACGTCCCTCTCCATATAAATAGCGGATATCTTGTTTTAGTGCCATTTTGATACTAACAGCACAGAGAGGCTGCTCCTGACACTGCCACTCCAAGATGTTACCTACTTAGTTAGGCGGTTGTATATCAGTCAAAGAGTGTAGGTAAATAGTGTCCAGTGTGGATGCAAAACTTACCTTCCGGAATTTTTTTTGTGGGGGGCATTACTGAGGTTCACAGATAAAGCCATCAGGGCACATGTCCTACAAGTGTGTTGTGCACTGCTTCATGCACAAATACAGCATTCTAAATAACCTTTTTTCAGCAGCTAAATGTGAAAACGCCTGCTGTATCCCACCTTGTCATTTATTATTGTGTTGATGTGAAACTGTCAGCAGACCAAAGGCACATTAAAAAAGTAGAATATTCTCTGCTGCTAAATACAGCCTGCTGTATCCCATTTTGCTATCACAACCTGGGGTCCACCGTGGAGAGATGGTATACTGCTGCTATACAATAACGGACGGCGAGTAGTAAGGTGCTTGCTTGACATCGGCGGGTAACCACTGAGCCGGTGTGAAGGGAAACAGGCTCTGTTACTGCAGAGAGTCTGCAGAAACCTATGCCGAAGCCTGTTAAATCTCACAGGCTATGGCTAGAGGAGCGCTAGCATGAGGTCACAGGACACTGCTTCTGAGACACGAGAAGCGTGCCCCACTAGACCCGCTAGCACCTGGAACCGCTACTGCCCTGTTAAATGTCACAGGGTGCAGCAAGAATTAGCTAACTGCTCTGAGCGTGTACTGTGATGCCTGTGCTGACTGGCACCCACTGGCGCTGACGGATGAGAGAGCTGAATGCACTGCGGCACTAGGCAATGCCAGTACTAAGTGCTGACTCTAACCTCTAAACCTTGCTACTACATGTATTATAGGGAAGGGGTTTCTTAATAAGTCATTCACCTGTCTCTTACATCCATCATCACACACATCACCATAAACTTAAGAATTAATGTCTATCATAGCGCATGGCGGGGCAGCAATGCGAACCTTTTATAGCAGCATCCCTTCGGGACCTTCCTGATGGTCCAGTCCGAGCTGGAGAAGGACCTGAACATGTGATCTCTGATCTCCAATGAGAGATCGTCACACGGGCATGCTCCGTGGACCAAAAGGGGGACTTCGTCACTGGAGTCATACGCTGTAGACCAGCATGCATTGCTATAGCTGGACTAGAGGTGGCAGCAACCAAACCCACAATGGAGGTGTGAGCAGAGCGCTGGGATCGATGAGTCTGCTGAGCAGGCTCCACTGTGGCTGGAGAGGAATGAGAGACCGCCGAAGGCAAAGCTTGGGATTCCTGCTGTGCAGCGGCAGGTACCCGACGCTTAACAATATGAAGCTGTTGGGAGACCTAGCGTGCATTAAAAAAATTCTAAATTTTTCTTTGCCTGAATGACATACAGCACACAATCTCCCACATTGTCATGATGTGGCAGTGATATGAACCTGTTTGCAGACCTAATGCACATTAAAAAAATTCTAATTTTTTCTGTTGCTGAATGTGATACAGCTCGCCGTATCCCACATTGTCATGTTGTAGCGGTGATATCAACCTATCTGCAGACCTAACGCGCATTAAAAAAATAGAATATTTTCTTTCGCTGAATGAGATACAGCCTGCCGTATCCCACATTGTCATGTCATGGTGGTGATATGAACCCTTCTGCAGACCTAACGTGCATGCAATGATAATGTATGATATGACTGCTCAGGAACATTCCAGAATCTTCTATTCTCTACAATACAGATGAGACTTCTGCCTGTCAGCATCTGCGACCCCCCTTCCTCCCGCCACAGCTCACACACACCAGTGTAACTTCACTGCTTGCAGCTCTGTGTAATCTGAGATCCCAGTGAGGATTCTTCCTCCCCCTCCCCTCAGCTCACACATAAAGCCAGGAAAGGATTTCTTTTGTTTGAAGCAACATGAGCTTGGATAAGTATGGGAAATATTAAAGAGGCCGGATCTCGGAAACAATTCGTGACAGAGATGAAAATTACATATTGGTAACATGCACTGATTGTGCTTCACTACAATGGTTCTTGCTAAATCCTAGTATCAACAGAACCAGAGAAACGGAGTTCTCCTATACAGAGTGGAATAAACAGCTAGTGTTTGATGTCATTACAAAGCTAATTTCAATATAAGATGAATGATGTGTCTGGGGATACCCTGCTAGGTTCTCAAGCCCAGTTATATATCCGAATAGGTTTCAGAACCAAAAGTGTAACTTAGAGAAAAGGGGATGAGCCCGGTAACACGGCCCCTTTTATGATGTCATGACCCAGAACTAAAGAGCACACTCACTCAGTTGGGAGGTCATTCGAGCTGGAGATTCCATGACAAAAGGAACTCAGATGAGTGGAGATGTTTGGCTCCGCCTTCTCCCCACATGGTTAGCCTAAGACCATCTAAGCAAATGTAAGTGTTGATTTCTGCTTTTAAACCTGTTTATTTTATATTTGCATTGAAAATATCTAATGTCTCAACTTTGTAAGATCTTTTATCTCTGTAAACACTGCCTATCTTTAGAGAATAAATTATAACTTTATTAGTCTGTCTTCATGTTCTAAAAACAAATTTACATGCCTTTAAGATAATTACACTACTAATTTGGGGGTTTGATAAGGACCCTCTTAATTAACTCATTGATTAAGAGAATCATAGCTGGTGGCAGCGAAGTGTGATTTGGCCGGGTGGCTAGCTGGCAGTGACGGAAAGGGTTTTATAAGATGATTGTGTTGCTGCAGCCAAAACATTTATAATTCCCTCACTGCAGCGGCCTAATCGCCAGTGTACAACAAGGAGCCCGGTCGGCGACCAATTATCCTAGGTATAGTTCCCTGACTGACCTGAGGATAAGGAGGGTGCCGGAGAGCTGCGAGTTCCAAAGTGGAACTGAGAAAGTGGGATACTCATAAATCCCGACAGCTTGTAACATATTGAGGCAGTGATGGGATAACCAAAATAAACCCCCTGCGGTAAATTGTTAGGGCAAGACTAGCTTGCTGTTTTTTATCACATGGTGCCAGCGGTGGGGTAACTAAGATAAGCCCCTTGTGCCTGTGATAGCTGTGTATCGGCAGTGCGTCGTGTCCCCCCGTCCGTGACATACCAGTGTCAGCGGCGGGATTGTGACATATTGGTGGCAGTGGTGGGATCGTGACAGCATATTAAAAAAAATTCTAATTTTTTCCTGTTGTTAAACGTGATACAGCCCGCTATATCCAACCTTTCATTTAGTAGCGCTAAAATTGTTCTGTGTGCAGAGCTGTTGCACATTAAAATTCATTTATTTTATTATTTTACAAACGTGGTACAGCAGGTGAGACCTGAGTTTGATATTGTTTAGAGCCTATCTTCTAGAATATGTGCTCTTTACAATTTCTCACAGGCATCTTTTATACCTAGTTTGATACATGCATCTGCTACACCTATCTTCTGATGAGCATCAAACACTCTCTGGTAATTGATGTTGGGTAGATGAGTAATAGTTGTAGGCTGGATCTTGGATCATGCACTTCCCATAGCCGCCCTGTTATTGATCCTGTTGTATACTCCCAATACCACCCCCAAAAATTCTTCTGCTACTAACGTCATACAGTAGGGGACATGTCACTTTTAAATTGTTTGGTGCATCCACTCAACCTTATATAGGCCTTATCGACAGACCCCAAAAATTCTGTTACTAACTGTTTTGCCAAGTACTAAAAGGGCTCAGACACAGCTTTAAAGAAGGTGAATAATTTTATTTGAATAATTAAACGATGACAGAAAACAGTCAAAGTGTAATTGCATACACTTTTGCATAATATAAATCACAAAGGTAAAGTACTTGCATTGCACACTACATAAGCCACAAGCATAACTTCACCAGGAATAGCGACATCATCTGTCCAGAAACATCAACTGTGAGAAGAGAAACGGTGAAGACAGAGAAATTCCCGGGATATCCACACTATAGACCAACACGGGGGTCCCCGCTGATCTACAGGTTAACAGGCTTTTCTGTTAGCTGCAGTCTTTTCCAACTTATGTATTGTTTAGAAAAAACAATGATTGCGCAACCAAGCGTTACACACACTCTAACAAATTCTATTTGTCCAATATAATATCTCTCTTCTGAGTGGCCAGCTCTTCAGATGTCACACTACACCGGACAAATACCTCATCGGATATGACATGCCAAAAACCCTCCTGTTTATCTGTTTATGGATGTTCTACCATTCAAAAAACACGACATTTCTCAACAAACATTAATAACAAAACTATGCAGTAATTGGATAACTATTATAAACATACGCTTTCTAACTGAAGAATATAAACATACACTGTTCTCACTAAACAGTGACAAAAGAACTATATGGTAAATGGGTGAATACTATAAACAAGCTGTCAGGAACACCGCACTGCACTCGCTCACTGTGCCAGTGCGGGTGTCCTGAGTACAAAGACAGTACTCACAGATACCTGTGGAGCAGGGCAGCAGCGGTGATGATGCATGCTTCAGAGTATCAAGACCTGAAGCACGTGACTGCTGGGGGCGTGGCCTAAGCTCCACAGATCTAGGAGCTGCAGGGAAACTCCTAGAAAGGTAACTACGGGGCAATGTTACCAAGGGGCATAGACAGAGACAGAAACCAGACGAAGCCAGGGTCAAAGCACCAGATAGCAATACAGTACCACGGGGTTTAGACAGAAAGGATAGTCAGGACATAGCAATAGGTAAGAAAACCAGAACGGGCAATAGACGGTATAATAGGGACAAACTGTAACGGAGTAACGATAGCCAAGCCAGGAGGTCAGAACCGGAGAAGACAGTAGTACCAAAGTGAGAGACGGAGTACAGAGTGAGGGAACAGGCCGGGTCATACACGGGAATCAAACAAGCAACGCAGAATACACGCACACCAGGGGACGGACACACCAGAACAACAGTATAGCTGACAGAGAACCCTGGTAAAGAGTGAGTATAAATGCCCCTCTCAGATCCAGAAAGAGGCCACAAACACTTAACCCTGTGAGTGCAGGGCAAGAACCCTGTTCAAACCATGACAGTACCCCCCTCTTAATGGGGGGCCACTGGACCCCCAGGCTTGTCTGGGTATCTGGCATGGAAAGCCCGCACCAGACGATCGGCATGCACCGAACTGGCCGGAACCCATGACCGATCCTCCAGAGAGTACCCCTTCCAGTGTATCAGATACTGGAGTCTCCAGCGCACCCACCGGGAGTCAACAATGCGCCCTACTTCATACTCCAGCTGCCCCTCTACCAGCACTGGCGGAGCATTTGATGAGGGATCCTCTCTCACCGTCCCCACAGGCTTTAACAGGGACCTGTGGAAGACATTAGAAATTTTAAAGGAGGTGGGCAGCTGCAGTCGGTAGGCTACTGGGTTAACAACCTCCACAACTTTGTATGGGCCAATAAACTTGGGGCCCAGCTTTATAGAAGGTATCTAAAAGCTTGATATTGCGGGTGGATAGCCACACCTTCTCCCCTACTGCAAATGCTGGACATGGCCCCCTCCTCCTGTCAGCAAACCGCTTATAGTTTGCCTGGGCCTTGGAAATATTCCTCTGAACCTCCCTCCAAAGAATTCTAAGACGTTGTGTCACATCCTCAGCACCAGGACAACCTGAATCCATACGGGAAAACTCTCCAAAATGTGGGTTAAAGCCATAGTTGACCTGAAAAGGAGACTTCCCAGTAGACTGACTCACACGACCGTTGAATGCAAACTCTGCCATGGGCAATACCTCACACCAGTCCTCCTGCCTGGAAGAGGCCAAGCATCTCAGAATCTGCTCCAACGATTGGTTCGTGCGCTCCGTCTGTCCATTAGACTCTGGGTGGTAGGCAGAGGAGAAGGACAACGAAATCCCCAGCTTTTTGCAAAAAGCCCTCCAGAACCTGGCTACCAACTGTACCCCTCTGTCTGACACCACATTCATAGGCACTCCATGTAACCTAATTATATGCTGCATAAATAAGCGGGCCAGGGTTTCAGCAGATGGTAACGCGGAGAGAGGTACAAAGTGAGCTTGTTTTGAAAACCTATCCACCACCACCCATATCACCGAGTTGCACCTGGAAGGGGGAAGATTTGTGATAAAATCCATGGACAAATGTGTCCATGGTCTATCCGGAATTGGCAAAGGCACCAATTCCGCGACCGGCCGGACCTGAGAACTTTTAGAACGAGCGCACACCCCACATGCAGTCACAAACTTTTTAATATCTGTTACCATAGAGGGCCACCAGAAATCCCTCGCAATTGCCCCCCGGGTAGCTGCAATCCCAGGATGAGCACTCAACACAGAATCATGAAATTCCTGCATAAGTCCGAGATGGAAACGTTCCGGTACAAACAATTTACCCGGGGGTTTACCACCAGGAGGCGAGCCTGGGCCTCCAAAATCCCTCTCTGTAACTCAGATGAGATTTCGGCCACCACTACTCCTGGCTGAAGAATGGAGGAGGGAGGTTCTGGAGGGGACACCGAATCAAAGCTTCGGGATAAGGCATCAGCCTTGATGTTTTTAGATCCCGGGCGGAATGTGATGGTAAACTGAAAACGAGAAAAAAAAAGTGCCCACCAAGCCTGTCTGGGGGTCAATCTCTTGGCAGACTCGATATAGGCCAAATTTTTGTGATCAGTGATGACTGTAATGGGATGAACAGACCCCTCCAGGAAGTGTCTCCATTCTTCAAAAGCCAACTTTACCGCCAACAACTCTCTATTGCCGACATCGTAATTTCTCTCAGCAGAGGAAAATTTTTTAGAGAAGAAGGCGCAAGGCCTCAGGTTAGTAAGGGTAGGAGGGCCCTGAGACAAAACTGCCCCCACCCCCACTTCCGAGGCGTCAACCTCCACGACAAAAGGTCTTGACGGGTCGGGTTGTACCAATACAGGGGCTGAAGAAAAGCACTTTTTTAATGTCATGAAAGAGTTTTTTGCAGCTACAGACCAATTTTTTACATCAGCTCCCTTGAGAGTGAGGTCCGTTAGAGGCTTTACCACCTGCGAAAAGCCCTTAATAAATTTCCTATAACAGTTGGCAAAGCCCAAAAATCGTTGCAACCCTTTCAAGTCATGAGGTTGCACCCACTCCGTAACAGCCTGGACTTTCTTAGGATCCATGCGGAACCCCTCTCCTGACACAATCAACCCCAGAAAGGATACTTCTTGCATGAAAAATGAGCATTTTTCCAGCTTGGCATACAAATGATTCTCCCTCAGTCTCATGAGAACCATCCGCAAATGGTGCAAGTGAGATTGACTGTCCACCGAGTACACCAGAATGTCATCCAAATAGATAACTACAAAATGACCGATTAAATCAGAGAAAATTACATTAATAAAATTCTGAAAAACAGCAGGAGCGTTGGTGAGACCAAAGGGCATAACCAAGTTTTCGAGCAGCCCTTCAGTCGTCAGGAATGCTGTTTTCCATTCGTCCCCTTCACGGACTCTTATAAGGTTATATGCCCCACGTAAATCCAGTTTAGAGAACCACTTGGCCCTGGTGAGTTGGTTGCATAAATCAGGAATTAGGGGGAGAGGGTATGTATTTTTCACAGTAATTTTGTTTAATTCCCGAAAGTCGAGGCACAGCTGCAAACCACCATCTTTTTTCTTAACAAAAAAGAATCCCGCTGCCACAGGTGAAACAGAAGGCCTAATATGCCCTTTGCGGAGACTCTCAGTAATGTACTCCTTCATGGCTAGACGTTCGGGCCCGGACAAATTGAACAGGCGAGCCTTGGGTAACTTGGCTCCAGGGACTAGATTAATGGCACAATCAAAGGGTCTATGTGGTGGTAGCGCCTCAGCCTCACTTTCAGAAAATACGTCTTGAAAATCTTTCAGGCACTCCGGAATACCATCCAGATCGACAGACGACACTGACACAGATTTTACTGGGGTGACAAGGGTTGTCAAGTTACAACATAGACCATTAGCCATACAACCCCACTGAATGATCTCCCCTGTGACCCAGTCAATAGTAGGATTGTGACGTTGAAGCCAAGGCATACCCAGTATCAGTCCAGCCGGCAGATTATTTATGACAAAACATCTTAATTTTTCCACGTGAGTGGAACCCACTTTCAGAGAAAAGGTATCAGTCATGAAACAAATTCCCTCCTGGGTGATAGGAGAAGAATCAATTGCCACGATTTTAACAGGATCTTTTAACCTGACTGTCCCTATCTTATGAAAAGTCACAACTTTGGCATCGATCAGATTAATAGAAGAACCACAGTCAACAAAGGCGGTAGTCCCAACCGGGCTGCCTGTAAGTTCCAGTTCCACCGGAAGCAGAATTTTAGTAAGCTAGTAAAAGGGTACCTGGGCGTCTGGGCAACCTCCTCGATTGTTACCCAGACTCAGTCGTTTTCCTGACGGCTTCACTGAAGAAGGGCAAGAAGGACAGTTCCTTCTCCAATGTCCAGCGGATCCACAGTAAAAGCACAATTGGTTGTTTCTTCGGTGTCTCTTCTCTTTTTCCTCCAATGACGTGGCACCAACCTCCATGGGCTCAGGACTAGATGCAGAGTCTCTCAGATTGGAGAATAAAGGAGTCTCCTGCAGCATGACCCCTCTTGCCCGCAGCCTACGGTCCATGCGGACAGCCTGGATCATAGCGTCCTCCAAAGAATCCGGTGGAGGATGAAGGGCTAGGGCATCTTTCAAACGTTCGGACAGGCCTCTACAGAACAAACCCCGGAGGGCAGCGTCATCCCAGGAGACCTCCGCTGCCCAGCATCTGAACTCAGAGCAGAACCATTCAGCAGAGTTCCTTCCCTGTGTCACACTCATCACCATATCCTCTGCCAGACGCACTCTATCAGGCTCATCATAAATGTGCCCTAGAGCCTCAAAGAACAAATTCACAGACATGCGTTCAGGAGCAGAGGAAGAGAGAGAGAAAGCCCATGCCTGTGGAGCCCCCCGAAGTAGGGAAATGACGACCCCCACCCTCTGGAACTCATCCCCGGAAGAGCGGGGCCTCAGAGAAAAAAAAAGCTTGCATCCTTCTCTGAAAGACCTGAACTCCTTTTTATCCCCTGAGAAAAGGTCTGGCAATTTGACCGGAGATTCTGGGAATGCCAATGACACATCTCTATCCCCAGCACAAGAATCCCCTGCAGAGGCAGCCCCCTGTACCGTATCCACCAACTGTTGCTGGGTCTGGGCCATCATGTGCTGTTCCACATTAAGTTTGTGGAACATTTGGGTCAGGTGCTTGACCTGATCGGCCAAGGCTTGTATGGGATCCATGAGGATAACACACTTTTTTTTTTTTTCTCAGAGGGGGAAAAAAAAAACTGAAATGGTCAGCTATAATGTCAGGAACACCGCACTGCACTCGCTCACTGTGCCAGTGCGGGTGTCCTGAGTACAAAGACATTACTCACAGATACCTGTGGAGCAGGGCAGCAGCGGTGACGATGCGTGCTTCAGAGTATCAAGACCTGAAGCACGTGACTGCTGGAGGCGTGGCCTAAGCTCCACAGATCTAGGAGCTGCAGGGAAACTCCTAGAAAGGTAACTACGGGGCAATGTTACCAAGGGGCATAGACAGAGACAGAAACCAGACAAAGCCAGGGTCAAAGCACCAGATAGCAATACAGTACCACGGGGTTTAGACAGAAAGGATAGTCAGGACGTAGCAATAGGTCAGAAAACCAGAACGGGCAATAGACGGTACAATAGGGACAAACTGTAACGGAGTAACGATAGCCAAGCCAGGAGGTCAGAACCGGAGAAGACAGTAGTACCAAAGCGAGAGACGGAGTACAGAGTGAGGGAACAGGCCGGGTCATACACGGGAATCAAACAAGCAACGCAGAATACACGCACACAAGGGGTCAGACACACCAGAACAACAGTATAGCTGACAGAGAACCCTGGTAAAGAGTGAGTATAAATACCCCTCCCAGATCCAGAAAGAGGCCACAAACACTTAACCCTGTGAGTGCAGGGCAAGAACCCTGTTCAAACCATGACACAAGCATGTTCTCACTAAAAACTATGCAGCCCAGGTGAAAATACAAGGTTAATATGAGCTGAACTCTTGCTTTCTAATATTTAAAGGGATGTTCAAAGACAGGCTATCTTAAAGGGGTCTCTAATGACAGGCTACCAATATGGGTTCCCGATGGTCATTAACATCCTAGCACTACACTAACGTCATACAACAGGGGACATGTCACTTTTAAATTGTTTGGCGTATCTATTCAAACTTATACAGGCCTTATCAACAGGCCCCCAAAAATTCTTCTGTTACTAACATCATGCAGTAGGGGATATGTGACTTTGAAATTGTTTGGAGCATCTAACTCTAACAGGCCTTATCAACAAGTCCAAAAAAATACTCTGTTTCTAATGTCATACATTAGGGGACATGTCACTTAAGTTGTTTGGAGCATCTACTCAATCTTATACAGGCCTTATCGACATCCTCCAAAAAATACTTCTGCTACTAACATCATACAGTAGGTGACATGTGACTTTTAAATTGTTTGGAGCATCCACTCAATCTTATACAGGCCTTATCAACAGACCCAAAAATTATTCTGTTACTAATGTCATACAGTAGGGGACATGTGACTTTTAAATTGTTTGGAGCATCTACTCAAACTTATACAGGCCTTATCGACAGGCCTCCAAAAATGTGTGTGTTACTAAAGTCATACGGTATGGGAGAGCTTAGTTTTAAATTGTTTGGAGCACATCTTCTTTGACATATAGGTCTCATCCACAAAGATTTTTTTTTTTCTGTGACTAACTGAAGTCAGCATGCCATATTTCACATTCTCATTTAGTGCCACTGAAATTCAACTGTTCTGAGGTGGTGCAGAGTAAAAAATCTTTTTTTAACTTGCTAATACTGGGTTCATAGCACACTATGTGAGCAACATAACTGGGAAAAAGTTAGGTCGTGGTGGAAGGGGGATTAGGCTTTATCGATGCCTGCCACTAATTTTTGGAAATGTGTACACTTTTGTTTGAGTGTCCATTTGCTGGGTTAACTGTAGTGGAAGATGCATCTGTCCCTATTACACTATTTCTACTCTCTTGTCTCCAACTAATTTTTGGAAATGTGTGCACTTGTGGTTGGGTGTACATCTGCTAGGTTAGCTGTATTGGAAGAGATGATGCTCCCCGTTATACTATTTTTACTCTTGTGAAATTGATGCCACTTTCGTGGTGTCTGCCACTAATTGTTTCAAATGTGAGCACTCCTGGTTGGGTGTTCAACTGTACATCTGCTGAGTTGTGTGTAGTGAATAACCTGTCGGTCCCTATTATACTATTTCTACTGTTGTGAAATTAATCCACTTTTTTGGTGCTTGCCACTAATTTTTGGAAATGTGAATATTCCTGTTTGGCTGTCCATGTGCTAAATTGGGTATAGTGGACGATGTGTCGGTCCCTATTATACTATTTCTGCTGTGGTGAAATTGATGCCACTTTTTTGGTGTCTCCCACCAATTTTTATGATGTACAATACAAAATAATATTGTGGTACTGTGTTAGCCAGAAAAATAGATGTAAATACTTATGTCCTCAAAAAAATTGAGAAAAGTTTTCAAGGAGTGATACCTTTATTGGCTAACCAGAGAAATTGTATTTGCAAGCTTTCAAGGCTCAGAAGGCCCCTTCATAAGGCAATTACTGAGAAGAGATAGCACCATTTATTTAGGAATTATACAAGCACATGAGAGATGCTTGCTAGAGATAGGCCAAGGAAATCAAACTAAGGTTTTTGTATACATGTAGATGAGGTGGAAGTGTTCTATTAGACATCTGAAGATCTTCTTGTAGAGGTGTGAGCTGGAAGTGTTCTGTCAGACATCAGGTCTCCTGATATCAGGTCTCCTCCCCATTGACATACTTCCTGGCAAGTTTTATAGAACCTGGGTGTAAACCCATTAAGCCCCGGGCTTTTTCCTGCTTTCAAGTTCTGAATAGCCTCTTTCAATTCCAAATCCAAGAAGACCTGTTCTAGAGAATGTATTACCTTCTCCTGAATAGCACCCGGGGAGTACTTCTTCAAGTACTCCACCAGATTCCATTTTGCAACTGGAGTATATGTATTATTTTGGTAAGGCAAATTATATAGGCCAGCATAATATGTTCTGAATTCTTTGAGAATTTCAGATGTGGAATGCACTAGAGTTCCATTAGAAGAATTTATATTAAGGATTGGGTACTGTGCGAGCCTAGGATGAAGCGATCTCACTAACAGACGTCCACATTTGTCTCCAAATTCAAAGTAATTTTTATGAATTTTTTTCTCTCATGCATAGGGACTTTTGTTCCAAAATAGATAAAGCTTGTTGCCTTAGGACTGCCCGACTTTTTACCACCCTCCCTAGAACTACTGAATGGAGTCATTTTGACTCCTGCCTTATTTTTGCTTATTTTTTTTTAATTTATAACTTTATAGAATGGTTTAGAATGCAAAATAGCAAGAATATTGCCAGGCTTTAGCACACTTCTTCTAGCCATGTTAGCAATTGGCAAAACTGTAGGCCGTATTCTACAGAAATTACGTAATCCACTCGAGAGTTCACTGGTTCACTGACGGATGTCCTGTATATGTCCTGTGTATGTCAAGTATATTTGCAAAAATGCTAATTATTATAAGTCTAAGCCAACACTTATTCTAAACTTATTCTAAACATACAAGCAAATGAAAACTAAAAGAAATAATAACATTTAGTGACAAAGGCTAGCAAAAAAAAGTGTACTTTTTTCAAAATTTACCTTCAATAATATTTATAGTAGGGAGTCAAAATGACTCCCTTTGGTAATCAAAGGTAAGTTTTGAAAAAAGGTACTCTTTTTTTTAAATTTATTTATTGTCACAAAATTTTTTTTTGCATCCTAAATAAGTAAAAGTCATGGAGTCTCAAGTCGGAATTCGGAAAAATGTAGTCACAGAAGAGACATAAAAATTACGAAGAGTCAAAATGCCTCCATCGGTAGTACTAGTGTTAAGCATATCATTTGATGCCGCTTTATTAGCTACCTCTTTGGCCCCCAACAGAATAAGAGTATCCTTCAATTTTTGGGCCCTTTCTCTTTTTAGTCTAGATCCATGAGTTATGAAAATTTCCCTTAATATACAGAGCCTCCCATTTGATAGGTTTTGGTGTGTTGTCATTAGAATGAGCTATTAGAAAGGTATCAACAGCTCTCTTGATGTGTGCCATACATAGTTCATCCTTCATGAGATTATCATTCAGCCTCCAAGTGTATCTCCCACCCCCTGCCTTCTCATGCACCTCCAGTTTTTTGTATACCGGGGTGTGGTCTGACCACAACATATTATCTATTGAACAACCCAGACTATTGTCTAACACATCATGTGAAATAAGTAAATTATCTAGTCTAGAGTAACTATTATGTGCTAGCGAGTGGTAACTATAATCCCTGTCCCCCGGTGTAGCACCCGCCACATGTCCACAAATCCTTCTTCAATTTACGTAGTGCCGGGAGAAAGACAGGGGACCTACCCAAAGACTAGCCATCTGCAAAGTCCGTCAGTGCCCACAGAGTTCCATATCCAAAACTCACTTGACCCTGATTTGGGAAATACATGTTTGCCAATGTATATACAGAGTTTAAGAACGTAAGTTTAAGAATTATAAACCTTCCCTTTGAATCTATCTTTATGTCAATTACCTTAGGTTGGAATGTTTTATGAAAGGCGATCGAAACCCCGCAAACCTTACTTTAAGGATGGGAACAATGGTACCAGAATGGGTAAAATTTAGAGACACATTTAGGTATATTGGCGGTTGCAAAATGGGTCTCCTGAAACATGACTATTTTTATTTTTTTTTCCTATGAAAGCGATATAACACTTGTCTCCTTTTTTCAGGTTTGTTTAAACCCCTAGCATTGTATGTGCATAATGTTAATCTCGACATCCAAAGAAGTAATCAAGAATAAAGAGAGAAGCAATAAAAAAAAAATATGGGGAAAAAGAGAAAAAGAAGAGAAGTGAACAATAGGTTGTCTTAGAGTGATAACCCAGAAAAATATCTAATACATGTACAGACAATTGTCTAGTACAGCTCTTATGCTGTGTTCCCTAAGTGAGGTATCAAAGCACATATGGTGGGAAACAAGCTCCTCGTGTCCCAATCCATGGATATGGAACCCCTTGGGTCCTCGATATATAGAGACATATATGGATATGTAAATATAACATAATATAAAAGGCTTTGTAACTTTGAGAAAAAAACATTGTAAGAAACAAGCAAAAACTACACTGGAAGTTGTCTTCATAGCTCAGTCACCAGGTGATTGACAACCTATCATAAACGCCATTCCCTAGCTAGTTGACAAGGATCCTCTGGTGAGTTTACCTTTACTCCTCTATACCTTAATGACATACTGACAAGAGATGAAAAAGAAAATGAATAAAAGGAATGTAAACCAAACCAGAATGTATCAAAATGGCAGGGTCTATTTCCATCATCCCTGACCCAACTTCACTCTGAAAGCGCTGCTCTCAGAAAAAAAAGAGAAATAACCTCAAACACAGGTTAGACTGGCATCTTCTCACGGAACAGCTGGGGAATGAACACCACCAGCTTGCTTTGATCTCGAAGATGCTGGTTGCCACTGCTTCCTGGGAGGTAAGGGTTTTGGGTAGTTCAATACCTGCCATTCTGAAAGTCACACCATAGGTATTTTAAATGTTTCTAGAAATTTCAGAAGGTCACCCAGATGATGGAGGACTGCTGTTTTCCTTCCTTTTTTTGGCAATGAGTTGAAGATGATATCCCCAGCGATACTGGATATCCCTGTCTTTAAGTGAGCTCAAACAAAGGCTTCAGAGCCCGGCGGAGTTGTAATATTCTGCGTGCTAGGTCAGGCAGTACAATGAGAGGGGTATCCTTATATGAGATGGGACCTTTATTCCTGATTCCCCCCAGGATTGCCTCTTTTTCCGTGTAGAAATGAATCTTGCATATAACGTCCCTGGGTCTAGTTGGATCGGTGGATTTGGGCCCCAAAGCTCTATGTAGCCGATCAATTTCAACACTGTCTTGTGCTTTATTCTGCAATACGTCACAGAAGAATTTTTTTGCCCTATTTTCAAGCTATGCAGGCTCCACTTCCTCACTAAGGCCACAAATGTGCAAATTATTTTGCCTGTGTCTATTTTCAATGTCATCTAGATGAGTGAGAATATCAGTTATCTGCAGAAAGTGATCCTGCAACGACTGTTGATGTGCATTCAGCTGCTTATAAAACTGCTTCTGTGTGGCCTCCATGTCTGCCATGTGTTGTCCCACATGTTGTATCTCTGCTTTAAGGACAAACATGTCTTCCTTATGAGAAGCCTCTAATTTGCTCTTTAAAGCATCCATCTCCTGCCTAGTCAGGATGGCCTTTATGTGTACCTTCCAGTCCCATTCCTCACCCACTAATGGCTCCGATGTGGCAGGCTCATGCCGCGAGGAGAAGCTGCGGGGGGATGATGATGATGACGGGCATTCCCTATAGTGTCCCAGAGGTTGCTCCCGTCTTGATGAAGGGGGTGAGGTGTCTTTATGAGCGGTGCCTCCCCGTCTGGCTCCCGCTCCCTTCCCCTGCCCAGTACCTGTTGATTCACCACCACACTGAGTTTCCATCTCACTCTCCTGCTGCGTATGAGGAAAGCTGGTCGGTGCCATCTTGGAAGCTATGTCCATTGCTTGCTGGGACACACAAAGCTCAAAAAAGTGGATAATATCACATCTTTCTCTTTCCAAGGGTGATGTTGTCGATGAGGATCTCCATCTGCATACCATTCTGGAGATTTGCTTCCAATTTTGTTCTTTCTGCTGAAAGCACATTGGAGGTCTGTCTCTCTGCTTCCTACTCAGTCATTGGCCAACCAAGCCCCCTACTAGGGTCCTTTTTACTTGTCTCTTGTATTCAAGCATTGGATTATCTCTGGTGATTGTCCAACAGTAGTCTGCAAACATATAAGGGTACCCTGATATCTGTTTTTCCATAGTTGCAATTTCCTGGTGAAATCGCTCACCATGCTTGTCACTCACTGCTCCGTAGTTTGGTGCAAAGAAATCTAGATGCGAATGCAAGAGATGAATCTTTAATGACATGCTGCAGCCAAGATTATAATATGCCTGAAGAAGATTTTCCAACAGCTCTTTATAGTTGTCTGACTTGGTATTTCCAAGGAAATTTGTCACCACTAACTGGAATGCTACCCATATGGCCTTTTCCTTGCCACGCAGTAAACGGTGAAACTCCTCATCTTGCAGAAGAACACATATCTGAGGACCAATGAAGACTCCTTCCTATATCTTTTCTTCAGTTAAACTTGGAAATTTACAAATGAGATAATTGTAAGCTTCTGCATTTTTGTCCATTGCCTTTACAAAGTTCTTCATGAGGCCCAACTTGATATGCAATGGAGGTAACAGAATTTTCTGAGGTTCAACAAGTGCTGGATGAAGAACATTTTTAGTCCCCAGCTGCAGTGCATTTCTGAGAGGCCAGTTTCTTTTCTTGGAGGGTTCTTGCCTTGTTCGACTGTCCCATTCACATAGGAAACAAAAGTACTTTGTGAATTGTTCTTTATGAGCTTCTCTGCGTATTGCAGATGGAATATGTGGGTACTGTATAGTCCACTTCTTTTTCTTAGATATTATTTTCCCATTTGGAGGCACAATGCAGAAGTAACAATCGGTAGTATGGTCAGTTGGCTCTCCATACCATTGGCACTGCAAAAGGTCTATTCAACCACTGTGTGAAGTGTGATGAACATCGATTACAGCATGTATGTGCAGCCCAACTCTTGCTCTAATCTCCTATTTTGCAGCCAAAATACAGGTTGTAGCCTTTCTTAACCATATGAGTCAAGTTTCGCTTTTGTGACACAAAGTCACCTCAAACACAGATATAGCAGAAATTATCTGCTTTATTAATGCAAATCTGAAGCACCACTGAATAGCTGAATGATGATATCAGTCAACCACTGAAATTGCTGTGTGACTGATAGAGGGAGAACATGCGCCTTTTATAGAGTTGTGTGATGCATGTTTAATTAGGATTGCATCATCTTTCTTTCTTTGATATCTATCATTGGTCATTTAGAGATGATGAAATACTGATGACTCAGTTCATTAGTCATTTGGAGATGATGCAATATTGATGAAGCAATCCATTAGACAGTTGGATGGTGCAAAACTGATGATGCAAGGCTGATGATGTATTCCTTGCCTAGCGTTGTATCAAAGGCTGTGAGAAACATCATTGCACCCCTGTATCATAAAAACTAGAGCCAATTTTAACATTTAAGCATCATTTTCGTTTTCAGCACAACAAAATTAGTTAAGTTGGACTGTTTTCATGTCAGAACCAATTTTGCTGTTGACTAGTGTTATCTTAATCTTGGTATCTTTTAATTGTTTTATATGAACTGCTGACTCGTAAAGCTATGCATAATGTGTTTATGATATATAAATAAAGTTTATTATTAGTTGTAGATTGAAGATGGTGAAATTCAAACTGTTAACAGTGACATGTGTAGGAGTGAAGAATCCTTTATTTGAGCACAACTGCACAAATGAGGGTTTGCTGCTGTGCCAACATAGGGTGGAATAGGGTGAACATGACAAGCTGCTGCTGGACTGTGAGATGCAGGCAGGGATGTTACAGTGGATTGAGAAAGATGAGGTGTGCTTTGTATGTAAGATTAGTCAAAAACAGCAGGCATGTCCAATTCCGTACCAGGTGAAAGGCTATCAATCATCCCAACAGTTGGGGGGTAAACAATTGGAGGCATTTTGGCCAGAGACCTGTGTGACAATTAATGCATGTTGATCACGCATGTGCCAGGTCATGCATGTAGTGGTGAAATTCTTTTTTTTTCTACTCTACTAGGTTGTTTTTAAAAAAAGTTCACAAATAACATGATTTTTTAGATTTTTGCCAATCTAAAAAAAAAACCCAAGCTAGGCAATTGCAGAACCACAAATGCTACTGTCCACTGCCAGAGTTGGGCATCAGGATTCATTGGTTGTTGTGCTTGCATGACTGTGTCTACGTAACCTCATCTTCCTCCTCTGCTGAGCTACTCAGCTGCATGCTTGTGGGTTTACACCAAGTGTGATCTACTACTTCATCGCCCTCCTCTCTGTTTTCCCATTCCTCGCCCTGAGAGTCATCCTCCTCCTCTTAGTGCTATGACAGCACATTACTGTTACGGTTCTGCAGCACAGGACTAGGGTAGGAGGGGGAAAACTGACCCTGCACTGTGACCAGGGGGATGTCCTATGTTGTAGTGGGCGACCCATTCCCTGTGAATAGACCCACCGATGATCCTAGGCTAATCTCAAGCAAAGGTCTATAGATAGGGGGTCCCTGAAAGATATAAGGACTGAATACAAAAATGGGTCACCTCCTAACAGAAAACACAAATAAGGCTGCAGAAACCAACTGAAAACAGAAACTAAGACTAGCAAAAGCAGAGGTCCCAGAACTGCATTAATTAAACAAACAGAAAGCAAGGCAAGGCTCCAAGCCAGACTTCTAGTGGATTAACACTGTTGTCCAGCAAGTAATCGGAGACAGGTGCAGGTAAATAAAGGTGATACAATCACCTGACCAAAGGCAAACCCAGCACCAGGGGAAAAAGACCAGCAGCCAGAACACTGCAAGAAACTGGCGGATAGTCACAAACTGAGCAGATTCTAACAGTACCTTCCCTTTAATGAGGATCCCCCGGATCCTATAGGCCGAGCCTTATTCAGAAATCTCCTGTGAAAAGCCTTAATTAATCTTGAGGCTGAGACATCCACAGCTTTCACCCAGGAATTGTCCTTGGGACTGAAACCCTTCCTTGACACGAGATAATTTAAGCCTCCTCTGTGCCACCTTGAATCAAGAATGTGCGAAATCTCAAACTCACAGTCCTCATCAATTGGAGGAGCAGATGGCATAGCCACCTTATCAGGTGTGACAACTTTCTTCAGCAAAGATACATGAAAGACAGAATTAAATTTCCAGGACAAAGGAATGTCCAATCTGACCGCTGCAGAATTGACAATCTGAACCACTTTGAGGGGTCCTACAAACTTAAGGCCCTGTCACACTAAGCGATATCGCTAGCAATATTGCTATAACGTCACTGGTTTTTGTGACGTTATAGCGATATTGATAGCGATATCGCTATGTCTGATAATTACCTCCGACCGCTCCCCCGCTGGTTATCACTGATCGCGCAAGAACGTCCTGGACTGTTTCTCGTTGTCAGCTTCCTGCTGACGCCGACGAGCGACCCGTGGATGCGGGCAGGAGGATGTCAGGATCGCCTCGTCTGACAGGTAAGTAGCGACCCCCGACCACTGCTATGTCGCTGGGTGAGATCTGCCTGTGTGGCAGCTCAATAGCAACCACTTAGCGATGCACCAGCGATCCTGACGGGGTCATATCGCTGGTCGGGATCGCTGGTGCATCGCTAATTGTGACAGTACCTTTAGGTCCCAGTTTTTTAGAAGGGATTTTTAAACGCAGATTCTTAGAGGACAACCAAATCATGTCCCCAACAACAAAGCTCGCCTCCCTTCTTTTCTTCTATTAGCCTGATTCAGATTATGGTGCACATTGGTCCAAACCCTTTCCAAATCTCCAGAAAAACTCTCCTCCTCAGGCACCGCTACCCCAATCCTAGAAAAAAGACCAAAAGATGGATACTTCCCAGTACAACAAAAAAAAGAAAAACACCCAGACGAAAAAGACGTATGATTATTGAGAGCAAACTCAGCTAATGGTAGATATTCCGACCACATCTCCTGATTGTCTGCTACAAAACATCTCAAAAACTGCTCAACGTCCTGGTTCTTCCTTTCGGTCTGTCCATTGGACTCCGGATGATAACCCGACGAAAATGACAAATGAACCTTAAGTCTGTCACAAAAGGCATGCCAAAATAGAGCCACAAACTGTGGTCCCCTATCGGAGACAATGTTCGTGGGGACACCATGGAGTCTGACAATCTCTTTCACAAATGCCCTGGCAAGTGTCTTAGCACAGGGTAATTTATTTAACGGGACCAGATGACACATCTTACTTAACTGGTCAACCACAACCCAGATGACAGAAAAACCCTCAGAGACCGGAAGGTCGATGATAAAATCCATTGCAAGATGCGTCCATGGGGAACTAGAAACCTATAATGGGCACAGCAACCCAGCTGCTGGGGCATGAGAAGCCTTAGACCTGACGCACTCACTTGATGACTTCTCTGGCCACTCCAGCCACCAGAAATTCCAACCGTCTCACTTTCTAGTCTCGGCAATCCCTGGATGACCCCCCCAAACAAAATTCATTACATTTTGCAAACAAAGCTCTCCTCAGGACTTTAGGCATAAATAATTTCCCTTACGGAGTGTAGGTTGGTGCTGCATCCTGGGCTTTAAGAATGCTATTTTCCAACTCAGAACCTAAAGCTGCCACCACCACCCCTTTCTGCAGAATAGATTCCTCCTTTTCAGTATTAACCGCTGGGGAGAGACTTCGAGACAGAGCATCAGCTTTAACATTCTTTGTCCCAGGCATATATGTCACAGAGAAATGGAACCGGGCATAAAACAATACCCACCTACCGTATATACTCGAGTATAAGCCGACCCGAGTATAAGCCGACCCACCTAATTTTGCCACAAAAAACTGGGAAAACTTATTGACTCGAGTATAAGCCTAGGGTGGGAAATGCTCCATAGATTATTCCCCCATATACTGCCCCCATTAGAAGCTCCATATTGTTCCCCCATATGCTGCCCCCATTAGAAGCTCCATATTGTTCCCCCATATACTGCCCCCATTAGAAGCTCCATATTGTTCCCCCATATACTGCCCCCATTAGAAGCTCCATATTGTTCCCCCATATGCTGCCCCCATTAGAAGCTCCATATTGTTCCCCCATATACTGCCCCCATTAGAAGCTCCATATTGTTCCCCCATATACTGCCCCCATTAGAAGCTCCATATTGTTCCCCCATATACTGCCCCCATTAGAAGCTCCATATTGTTCCCCCATATACTGCCCCCATTAGAAGCTCCTTAAGATTATTTCCCCATATGCTGCCCCCATTAGAAGCTCCTTAAGATTATTTCCCCATGTGCTGCCGCTGCTGCAGCATGTAAAAATAAAAAAATGACATACTCACCTCTCCGTCGCTGGGTGTCAGATACTCACCTGTCCTGCGTCCATGGCTGCTCACCGCTATCTGCTACGTCATCAGTCAGTGACGTTCAGACTGCAGGGGGCGCGGCGCGCACTAACCACGTCACCGCGCCCTCTGCTGTCTGAAGTCACTGACCGATGACAGACACAGACAGCAGCAAGCAGCCATGGACGCAGGACAGGTGAGTATCGCTATACTTACCCGTCCTGACGCTGTGTCTTGAGCCCCCAGCTTCTCCCCGTGCTCTCTCTTCCTGCCTTCAGCGGTCACGTGGTGCCGCTCATTAAAACTCATGATATGCGCATATTCATGAGTTTTAATGAGCGGCACCACGTGACCGCTGAAGGCAGGAAGAGAGAGCATGGGGAGAAGCTGGGGGCTCAAGACACAGCGTCAGGACGGGTAAGTATGACCTGACACCCCCGCCCCCCCTCGCACTCTGACCCCCGGTGTATATGACTCGAATATAAGCCGAGAGGGGGACTTTCAGCCCAAAAAAACGGGCTGAAAATCTCGGCTTATATTCGAGTATATACGGTAGCTTGACAAGCATTCAAACATTTAGCAGCATCCAGATAGATCAGATTTTTATGATCAGTGAAGACTTGTATAGGATGCCTAGCACCCTCCAAAAAATGTCGATAATGCTTAAGCGTTTGCAAGCTTAATAGCCAGCAATTCTCGGTTCCCAACATAGTAGTTGAGCTCCGCCTCTGAAAATTTCTTACAGAAGAATGCACAGGGATGTACCCATCCTCTCCCTCCTGTGACAGAACAGCCCCAACTCCTACTGATGAGGCATCCACCTCTACCAGAAAGGGCTTAGTCTCGTCTGTCTGGATCAACACAGAAGCAGAACTAAACTTTTCCTTTAGATGCTCAAAGGCCTTAACAGCCTCAGGGGACCATTGGACAGTATTGGCACCCTTCTTAGTCAGATCAGTAAGGGGTTTGGCGATAACAGAAAAATTCTTTATGAATTTTCTGTAATAATTAGCAAACCCCAAGAATCTCTGAAATAACTTCAAGCATTCAGGTCTAGGCCACTCCAATACCGCCTGAACCTTCACTGGGTCCATCTCAAACCCATCACTGGAAACAATGTACCCCAAAAAGCTAATTTTCTGTTCCGCAAACTCGCATTTCTCCAGTTTAGCAAAGAGTGAGTTTTCTCTCAGAATCTACTGAACCTTGCGGACTCTCTGCCAATGCGACTCCAGATCGGGCGAATAGATCAAAATATCATCCAAATAACCGATAACACTTCTACCGATCAGCAGCCTTAGAATGTCGTTGATGAAATTTTGAAAGAACGCCGGAGCATTTGTAAGGCCGAAAGGCATTACTAGGCACTCAAAATCACCTTCTGGGGTATTAAAGGCAGCCTTCTATTCATCGCCTTCTTTGATCCACAGCAAATTATATGCCCCACGGAGATCAACCTTGGAGAACCACTTGGCTCCTACCAATTGGTTAAATAAATCCGGAATTAGCGGCAAGGGGTAAGGATTGCGCACAGTGATCTTGTTAATCTCCCTGATATCCAAGCGCAGCATAAGACCCCCCTATCTTTCTTTTTGACAAAAAAGAATCCCACAGCCACTGGGGACTTGGAAGTTCTTATATGACCTGCAGCAAGACTAGTCTGCAGATATTCCTTTAAGGCTTTCCTCTCAGGGATCGTCAGATTAAATAAACGACTCTTAGGGAGAGTAGCACCTGGGACGAACTCAATAGTGCAATCGTAATCTTTGTGCGATGGTAGAGCTTGTGACTCAACTTCAGAAAAGACTTTCCAGAATTCCTGAATGGGTTCAGGTAGCTCATTTTTCACCACCGCAGCGATGTGTACATCACAACATTTCCCATAATACCCCTGACCCCAGAATCTTATAGTATTTGCTGACCAGTCTAGTACAGGATTGTGCACTTTTAACCAGGGTAACCCAAGGACGACTGGAAAAGGCAATTTATCAAGTACAAACAAATCTAAAGATTCCTGGTGTTCCATATTCACAGTGAGTGGAAACTCAGTGACTTTTCGGGAAACGCACCCATGCTCTAGCAGAGTGTTCTCAATTGCCACTACAGGAAAAGGGGATGACAAAGGTAAGGACTCAATTTTATACTTGTCAAGAAATTGTTGATCAATCAAATTCAGTGCAGACCCACAGTCCACCATCACTTGAAAATCCATAGTATGACCATGACAGATAGAACTAGCAGAAAAAGAGACTCCAGCAGACTGAAAAAATGCAATACGAATGGGAGGGTTACTCTGAGCCCTTTTTTTTTCTTTTCCTGATTCATGCGACCCTCACATTGCTTGATAAAATTGTCTTACCACAATAAAGGCACAGCCCCTCAGAGAACCTTCTCTCCCTTTCCTGGGAACGAGCGGACATCGCCCCAAGTTGCATCAGTTCTTCGTAGTCCACGGGGTTCTCTTAAGAGACAGGACCCAGCAGAATTGAATCCTCATTCTGCCTGTCTCTCAATCTTCTATCCACTCTGATGGCTAACTGCATTGCAGCCTCAAGTGTACCAGGTGCAGAGTATGCAATGAGTAAGTCTTTAACCCTGTTATTCAGACCTGCTAAAAACTGACTTCTGAGTGCTGGGATCATTCCAGCTGACTTCTGCAGACCATCGTCTGAACTGGGTACAATATCTCTCAGCGTCACCAGAACCCTGTTTTAGCCATCTGAGTTTAGCCTCGGCTGTAGCGACCTGATCCGGGTCATCATATATTAAGCCCATAGCAGAAAAAAACCTTTCTAATGACCCCAAACAAGGGTCATCTGGACACAATGAAAATGCCCAAACTTGCGGCTCCCCTCGCAATAAGGACATAATAATCCCGACATGCTGTAATTCCTCCCCTGAAGACCTGGGTTTAAGCAAAAAATAAAGAAAATATGCATTTTTGAATGAAAAAAATTCCTGCCATTTACCAGAAAAACATTCAGGCAAACTCACCTTAGGCTCTTCAGGGTGGACCCCTGGGCAATTACTCATGTGCTGTTGTAAGCTGGAAACTTCCAACGTTAACCGTTGCAGGCGTTGAGCGAGATCTTGAACGCTGTTCATATTGCAGAACTCCAGGAGGAATTTTTTTTTTACTTTCTCGGGCTGGACAAACTGTTATGGTTTTGCAGCACAGGACTAGGTGTCTTGCTAAATTTTCTCCCAAATTAGGTTATTTACCTTAACTTACGTAGCGCTCACTGGCATCCCAACCAGGCAAAGATTATTGACAATCTTTTATTTCAGCAAGCAATCATTTTGTTTTACATAGCACATGAATAGTCTCAAGATTTAAAAAAAAAATGACAGTTATGACATGAAAGATTTCAGCATCAATAATAATTACCAAGTTATTGTAGCATCACCCTTCGCATCGGGGGACCTCGATCAGCGGGAAGGGGTTTTCCTCGGTCAGCATCACAGACTAAGTGCGTCCACTTGAATCGTCTGGAAAGTCCCTACCCGCTGAGGAGGTCAGTACTTTTTATAATATTAATTGGAATGATCACGCACTGACATGCGCAGTAACTTGTTTCTTATTCACATTCCTCCTTTATCTCAGTTGGTTTGGTTCTCACATTCCTCCCTTCCAACTCCCACAACAATGCCTGAGCAGGTGGTTGCTTTTCACATTCCTGAGTGTGTGCTCTCCTCATGGTAGGAAAAGTTCAGATTCCGGTCACAATACATAGTATCCAAATGGATGTTTCAATGTACTGCAATCACTACCTTATTGACTGGATGCCTATCTATACCAGTCTCTCACTCATGCATATCCCATTTGTATCACACTAGGGTAGGAGGGGGAAAACTGACCCTGCACTGCAACTAGGCTGATACCCTACGATGGAGTAAGCAACCTATTTCTTGTGAATAGACCCACCGACGATCCTAGGCTAATCTCAACCGAAGACCTATAAATAGGGGGAAGGTGGTCCCTGAAAGATATAAGGACTGGGTACAAAAAAGGGTCACCTCCTAACAGAAAACACAAATAAGGCTGCAGAAACAAACTGAAAACAGAAACTAAGACTAGCAGAACCAGAGGTCCCAGAACTGCATTAATTAAACACACAGAAAGCAAGGCAAGGCTCCAAGCCAGACTTCAAGTGCATTAACACTGTTGTCCAGCAAGGAATGGGAGACAGGTGCAGGTAAATAAAGGGTGATACAATCACCTGACCAAAGGCAAACCCAGCACCAGGGGAAAAGACCAGCAGCCAGAACACTACAAGAAACTGGTGGATAGTCACAAACTGAGCAGATTCTAACAAGCACAGTTCGTGGGCACCTCAAATATCTGAGTGTAGTCACAAATGGATCACCTTCACCCAAAGGGGTTAACATCTGTTAAAGATGGTTTAGTTTATGCCCGGACAAAACTTCATCTGGCCATAGATCTAAGTCTTCTTGACTCTGTGAATCTTTAGAGCAGACCTCTGATACCCATGGAATAGAATGTGTGAACAACTCTGCAGAATGGCCCACCTGTGGTTCCCCACAGTCAGTTGGGTGCTTGGAGAGTTGTGATGTGGTGGGAGAAAAAGGTTATTTCGGGTGCCACCACTGATGACTGTACTGTGTGTGATGTTAAGGTGGAGGAAGAAGAGCAGAAGCCATTTGATGTAGCACTTGCCATCTACTGGAGCACATGTTCTCTTTGACCCTCATCTACAAAGCATACGTTTCTATTGATGCCAAAGAATTGGAGTGAAGTTGCCTGCCCAGTAAAAGAAGTTGTAAAAATGTGCAAATTCTGACTGCAGAAAAACAAACCGACTTCTCATCCCTCATATCATACCTGTCTCACAACCCTAAACAGCTATTCAGTACTTTTTGATTTTCCTGCTTCCACCAGTTCCCCTCCCTCTCCTCTCATTTCAGCTGAATACTTTGCCTCACCACCTGTAAACTTGACATAATAACGTCCCACCTCATTCCAAACTTTAACACAGTCTTCATCACAAGCATAACCACCTCTTCAACCTGTCACTAACAACTGGTGTCTTCCATCCTGATTCAAACATACCTCGATCACACCCATCCTCAAAAAGCTAACCCTTGACCCATCCTCTGTGTCTACCTATCGCCCCATATCATTTCTCCCCTATCCCCCATACTCTAAAACACTCTACCCCAACACATCAGACTTTCCCCTACCAGGGAAACCTTCAAAAGGAACCTGAAGACCCACTTTTCCGAGAAGCCTACAACCTGCAGTGATCCTCAGTCTACTGAACCGCCACAGGACCAGAACTACCCTCTCCTAGTATATCCTCACCCATCCCCTGTAGACTGTGAGCACACACGGGCAGGGCCCTCTCTCATTCTGCACTTGTGTGTGCCTTGTATTGCTCATGTTTATTGCACTTGCATATATATGCCTCATTTCACATGTAAAGCGCCATGAAATAAATGGCGCTATAAAAATGAATAATAATAATATGCCACCAAACGACTTGAACAACATGTCCATTTTGAGCTGTCCTCCCACCTCTCCTCTTGCTCCCTCTTTGACTGCATACAATCTGACTTTAGACCACACCCTTCCACTGAAACTGCCCTGACTAAAATCACTAACGACCTACTAACTGCCAAATGATGTGAGTTTGTCCTCCTCATTCTTACTGACCTGGCATCTGTCTTTGACACAGTGGACCATTCCCTCTTACTACAGACTTTCTGGTTTGTTGACATTACAGACTGGTCCCTTTGTTGGATCACCTTGTACCTTGCAGACAACATTCAGTGTCTCCCACTTACACACCACCTCCTCATCTCGCCCCCTATGTGTCGGTATCCATCAAGGTTCAGTTGTAGGACCAGGAACTATGATTAGAGGGCACATTCACATGCTCCCTCCCTTTTAAGATAAGATAAGATAATCCTTTAATCGTCCCACCATGGGGAAATTCAGAGCATTACAGCAGCAAGGCAGGAACAAGTACAGATACAGATGCATAAAGGCATTACATTGATGGTAGGTACATATACGAAAAAAAAAAAAAATGTAACCGGACTGTCACAACTTTGGATCTATCAGTTCTCTGTTTGGGTCGTTCTCCGTTTTGGACAGTGCTGGTTATACAGCCTAACTGCAGCAGGAAGGAAGGACTTTCGATAGCGCTCCCTCTCACATTTAGGATGAAGTAGCCAGTCACTGACAGTACTGCATATCTTTGTCACGGTCTCATGCATGGGATGGGAATCATTCTGCACCATGTAGCTCACCTTGGCCAGTATCCTCCTGTCGCCTACTTCCTGAACTGGATCAAGGGGGCATCCCAGGACAGAGCTGGCCCTTCTAATCAGTTTGTCCAGCCTATTCCTGTCCCTGGTTGATATGCCACTACCCCAGCACGCCACACCAAAGAAGATGACTGATGCCACAACAGAGTTGAAGAAGAATGCAAGGAGTGCCCCTCTAACTCCGAAGGCTCTCAGCCTTCTGAGCAGATAAAGCCTACTGTGGCCCTTCCTGCACACTGCATCCAAGTGATGGGCCCAGTCAAGCTTATTATTGAGGATCACACGAAGGTACTTATAGGTGTCGACTATCTCAATGTCATTTCCCTGAATGTTCACCACTACTGGTGGATTTTTGCCCTTGCGAAAGTCCACCACCAATTCCTTGGTCTTCCCGGAATTAACCCTAAGGTGGTTCCTCTGACACCACTCCACAAAAGCTTGGTTAGTATCTCTGTACTCTCTTTCATCTCCTCCTGTGATGAGGCCTACTATTGCAGAGTCATCAGAATACTTCTGCAAGTAGCAACTAGATGAGTTGCACCTAAAATCCGCAGTGTACAGTGTGAAGTGAAAAGGGGCAAGAACTGTACCTTGAGGTGCCCCTGTATTGCAGATCACCGTGTCTGACACACTGTCCCGAACCTTTACAAACTGAGGTCGGTTCGTGAGGTAGTTAAGGATCCAGGTGGAGAGTTGGAGGTCCACACCAACAAGGCCCAGCTTGTCTCTCAGTAGACCTGGCTGTATGGTGTTAAAAGCACTAGAGAAATCGAAGAACATTAGAGTCCAATCTAGAAGGTGGATAATGGCATCATCCACACCAATGCCCGGCCTGTAGGCAAACTGGAGAGGGTCCATATCCGAGCTCACTAGAGGACGGAGACGTGTGAGAACCAATCTCTCTAATACCTTCATCAGGTATGATGTCAATGCTACAGGTCTATAGTCATTAAGGTCTTTCGGATAAGGTTTCTTCGGAACTGGTACCACACACGATAATTTCCACAGTTGTGGTACTATACCCATTCTCAGGCTCATATTGAACAGATATGTAATGATCTCACTCAGCTGGTGCCCGCAGGTTTTGATTAGCCTTGCACTGATGCTGTCAGGACCTGCAGCCATCAAAACTTTGATCTTATTCAGTTCTTTTGCAACCTGGGTACTTGTGAAGAACAGACCCTGGCTCAGTTGACAAGTTGCAGCAGGGGGTGAGGTTATTGTAGCAGAGAGGTGTTAATGGTATGCAGGGGCAGGAGCAGCCAGTGTGTGATTAAATCTGTTAAAGAATAGATTAAGTTCATTAAGCCCCTCTTTATCTACAACCATCCTGGAAACAGTGTGTCTATGCCCAGATATAGACTTTAGACCCTCCCAGACTTCATGGATCCTTTTCTGTGACAATTTCAGTTCAATCCTTCTCTTATAATTAGCCTTTCCCTGCCTGATTAGATACTTCAGATCCTTCTGAACCTCTCTCAGCCTGCCCTTGTCACCTGATCTGAAGCCCAACTTCTTCTCTTTGAGAAGAGCCTTTATTCCGGGGCTGATCCATGGTTTGTTGTTAGAGAAGCACCTCACTACTTTTGTGGGTACCGTGTTGTCTACACAGAAATTAATGTAGTCCGTTATACAGTGTGTGAGACCATCCATGTCATCACCTTAGGAATCTTGCAGCACTTCCCAAGTGGTTGTTTCAAAGCAGTCTCTCAGAGCATCATCACTCTCCTCAGTCCATATCCTCACTGTGCGAGTGACAGCAGGTTCTCTCTGTACAAGTGGCTTGTACACGGGTTGGAGGTGCACTAGGTTGTGATCCGATCTTCCAACGGGCGGTAGGGCTGACGAGGCATATGCCCCTCTCACATTGGCAAAGAACAAGTCCAATGTTTTGTTGTCTCTAGTGAGGCAGGTAACATACTGTGTGCAACTGGGTAGTATGGATGCTGGAGACACATGATTGAAGTCTCCCGAAACCAGAAGGAGTGCTTGGGGGTGAAGGGCCTGCATCATGCTCACTGTGGATTGTAGGACCTCAGTGGCGGCATCAGCTTTCGCAGAAGGGGGGACATATGCAGCTATCATGATTACATGCGATAGTTCCCTCGGTAAATAAAAAGGTCTCATGCCCACAGCTAATAGCTCAATGTCCTTACAGCATGTTTGCTCTTTGACCACGATGTGCCTAGAGTCACACCATCTATCATTCACAAATATCGCCAGCCCTCCGCCTTTCCTCTTACCGCTCTCCCTTGTCCTGTCCGCATGAATGAGTTTAAAGCCATCCAACGAGACAACAGTGTCCGGAGTACCTTCGGTGAGCCAGGTTTCTGTAAACAGCAACATGCTGCTCTCCCTTAATTCCCGATGATGTCTAGTCAGCGCCGACAGTTCGTCCATCTTATTCCCGAGTGACCTCACATTGCCCATAATGACGGAGGGAAGAGCAGGTCTATAGCGCCTTCTTCTAGCTTTCCTGAGGGCTCCAGCTCTGCAACCTCTTCTCTTAGTCTTCCTTATTTCTGGTGGAATGTCCTCTGGTCTATTAGCAGCATGCTGCCTTGCTGTGTCCCTAAGCAGCAGTATAGCTTCTCTGGAGTAGACAATAGGGTCTTGTTCAGTTCCTGGATTTCCCAACACAATAGATCCAAGTAAAAACAAGGTAAATAGTCCATCAAAGGTCTAGGTCCTCTTATGGTTTTCCATAGTGCAATGTCCCTTTGGAGTAACAATAAAAAAGAGAAAGGAAAAATAGAAGATAGAAAAAAAAAAAAAAGAGAGCAAAGAAGGAGCTACTGTAACAGGCTGCCACTCCAGTGGCGCCAGGGACTGCCCACATCATCCTAAGGTATTACCAACCTATAGCTGGTGACAACTTCTATTTAAAGCTTCTCCTCCAATATGGAGTTGCCTGAGTTATGTTGTTAGTTTGCCTTGCATGCTTGCTAGTTGTCTGAATCGCCTGGCCCATCTGTCTGCTTGTCTATCATGTACACATCTGCTATTGCCTGTCTGTGCCTGTCTGCTCATACCTGTCTGTGCTCTCCTGTCTATCAGCCAGTCCATATTGCACCAGCCAGCACCCATCAGTCTAACACCTGGTTCAGCCTGCAACTGCCAGTGCTTTTTTGTTCCTCAGCTGGTCCCATCTGCACCCATGGTTCCAGAGTCCCTACAGTGCTTGCCTGCATTTTTAATCCCACCTTTGGGCTTTAGCAGCTTACCTGCTGTAGGGAGTCAGATGCCTCATTCTGTAGGTCAGCCATGGAGTACCACCTGGTGCCACCTCTCTGTACCTCCTTGGGTCGCAGTTTTCACCTGCTGCCACTTGTCCGAGCAGGGATTTGTTAGGCCACATAGTTACGCCCCTTCCAGGCTTTCAGAGAGATGCAGAACAGTGATTCCACTACCTTTTCTGTTACAGTCTCCATCTGCTGGGTTGGCTGTAGTGGAAGATGTGTCAGTCTCCACTATACTAATTCTACTTCATTGCAATTTGTGCCACTTTGTTGGTGTCTGCCACTAATTTTTGTAAAAGTGTAGACTCCTGTTTTGGTCTCCTTCATGTGTGTTAGTGTAGCAGTCGACCTCCAAGACTGTCAGGCCTCCCCTTCCTTGGACTCAACTACCCATGTTACTATCCTTAAATTTTTCTGACAATAGTAGTCTAGAAAACTGATATTTGTGCCACCTGAGTGTGGTTCAGCATGAAAGCAGGTAGCAGGTAGTGTTGCATGTGATATCAAGGCTCCCAGCAAAGGGGCCCTACAATGATCCCTTACCCACCTTGTCTTACTGTGATGTTCAATTGAAAGCAGTAAATGCTGTCCATGACCCCGCTGTCTCATGCCTTGCTGACTGCTGCAGTGCCAAGCTAAAATCTGTACTGTTGGTGAATTGAGGCCACTTCCCTGGTGTCTTTTCCTCATTTGATGTGTTTTGGCAGCATTTGGGGTCGTTCAAAAGTGTTATGCATGCGCTTGCTTTTGCCTCCCGTTGAGGTGAATGGCGCTCGGTAATGTTCAGTGAATATTCTATGAATCAATCAGCGAATATTGCAAATTCGGCGAATACTATCCGAACCAAGCATTTAAATATTCGCTCATCTCTACTCAGGACCATGACTCTGAGGTAATGGTGAACACCTGGTCTACATTTTTCTTTATACTTTCTTTCATTTCTTGAAGATTGATACAATATGAGGAAAAGGGAACATATTGTAATACATTTGAAACCAGTAAACATCAACAACAAGGCAAAATATCAAGTTATATAATTTGATTAATCAATGATTGATGAGTAACTCAATTCGTACGAGGGCGGTATAATATCTTCAGGTTTCTTTCTTTTAAAAAATGAGCTTGGATATGGCATGCATACTTCCAAATGATTTATCAGTCTCCAGCATGGCAGATATAAGCTTATCTTTTTGTTCTTCCACCTCCTTATCACAAATCTTAATTTTTCTTCTTTCCTTTGATCATTGCTAATCGGTTGGATGTTTGAAAGGAACAGAACAGAAAGGCTAAAAATCAAAGCATACGTTCACAGAAAATGTAAATAAAACATTTGGGCATAAAATTTACAAACTTTTGCAATAGAAATTATAGCCAAAATTAATGTATCATTTTTTCCTGCAATTATTTTGGCATTTTTAGACTATTGCTAAATTAAAATCATAATACACCTGAGATAGGAAAAAGTTAATAAGAAATTAACCAAACAAATGCTGTGACAAACTTACAGATTTCTGTATTATTAACAAACAGTATTTTTAAATTTATTTATAATGTTTGATGAACTTATAGCATTTATTTTACTATTACTCCCATCAGCCTACTCCACTGCTACTAATATCAATGACAGCAGGAGCGGTTGATGGGGGTATTCATCAGCAACTGCCTGCGCTATACATAAATAAAGAAATGAAAAGCTGTCAGCTTCAGCAAGGTTGGTTATCAAGAATAGAGGGGTCCCCAAGCTTTCTTTCTATTTGTTTAAATAAATAATTAAAAAAAACGGAGTGGGGTTCATACCATTTTTGACAACCAGCCTTGCTAAAGCTCAAAGCTGATATTAGGCTGATATTCTCATCCTGGTTAGAGGCCATGATATTGACCCCCCAGCCTAAAAATAGCAACCTGCAACTTCCCAGAAAAGGCACATCTATTAGATGTGCCAATTCTGGCTCTTTGTCTGGCTCTTCCCACTTGCCCTGTAGCAGTGGCAAGTGGGGTTCATATTTGTGGGGATGATGTAACCTTTGTATTGTCAGGTGACATCAAACCCATGGCTTAGTAATGGAGAAGTGTCTATAAGACACCTCTCCATTACTAATCCTATAGTTACATGGTAAATAAAGACACAGCCAGAATAAAGTTTTTTATTAGAAATAGAACAAAACACAGTTTTACTTTTTTATTTAAAGGGAAGGTGCCATCCAAAAATTTTTTTTTCAGCAATTGAAAAAATGTAAAGAATTAATGTTTACATTTTCTTAAAAAATATTATCATTTGTTTTTAATTTTGCAAAATATGAAAAATAATTTTAAAAAGTTTGGCATTTCCACTTGTTAACACTAGGGGGAGCAGCTACTGAAATTTGGCACAAAAACCTAGTGTACAACTAGCTCACATTACTGCCCTGCAGTAATTATGGGCAGAATCTGCTGATGTGGGTGTGATGTCACTCCTCTCCTCCCCTTCTGGGTGCTTGCTAAGTTAAAAGAGAGGATGACATCTAGGAACACAGTGAGCAGCCATTTTGATGGGGACTGCAAAGTTACTGACTGTCTTTGCTTGCGAAGTCTGGATCAGAACAGGCCATCAATCAGCAGAAATGTGTCCTGGATTTCTGTGGAGCAGACAGTCCATCCATGTGTATAAAACACAGCACTCTATGTACAATCCCTGGCACCGAACAGGGTGCCCCCCATAGACCAGCACACTGCACTCCTAAAATACTCTGTGCTGCTGTCACCCTGCTCCTTCCACCATACATCAGGCTCCTGTCGCCTCGCTTTCACACATCGCCAGGACAGGATCTGATGAGAGGAATGTGGTCTTTGGTCACTGAGCATGGCAGGCAGCAAGGATTCTGGGAGCAGGGTGACAGCAGCACAGAGTATTTCAGGAGAGCAGTGTGCTGGTCTATGGGGGGCACAGAGGGAGATATATGGGGAGGAGCAGGGTGACAGCACCACAGAAATCCAGGAAACATTTCTGCTGATTGATTGCCTGTTCTGATCCAGAATTTGCATGCAAAGACCACATTCCCCTACTCAGATCCAGTCCTGGCGATGTGTGAAAGCGAGGCGATAGGCACAGTCTGGGGTGACGCTGGGAAGCAGGATGGGGGGAAATGTAGCCATTCAGTAGCAATAAAAATGAGACCCCTCTCTTCAGTTGCCTCACCAGCCCTCCCCTGACTGCACCTAACTATTACCCCTGACCCGTGTGCAGGTGCTCAGTCAGAACCACCCTAGAATGGGTCCCCTTTTAGCAGATAATACTGCCATAGTGTTCCCACATAATACCACCATATACTTCACACATAATACCGCCATATAGTTCATACACAATACCACCATGTAGTTCACACATAAATCCAGCAGGGTGACAGCAGCACAGAGTATTTCAGGAGATCAGTATCACACTGGATAGGATTAGATACATGGCTCAGCAGTCAGTATCACACGGGATAGGATTAGATACATGGATCAGCAGACTGTATCACACAGGATAGGATTAGATACACAGATCAGCAGACTATCACACAGGATAGGATTAGATACACAGATCAGCAGACTGAATCACACAGGATAGGATTAGATACATGGCTCAGCAGATAGTATCACACGGGATAGGATTAGATACACGGCTCAGCAGACTGTATCTCACAGGATAGGATTAGATACACAGATCAGCAGACTATCACACAGGATAGGATTAGATACACAGATCAGCAGACTGAATCACACCGGATAGGATTAGATACATGGCTCACCAGATGGTATCACATGGGATAGGATTAGATACACGGCTCAGCAGACTGTATCACACAGGATAGGATTATCCTCGTCCTGGTTCCTCTCCTGCAGCTGGTATGTGCAGAGTGAACATCCAAGCCGTTATGCTGGAACAGTACAGCATCCAGGGCTTGCAATGGAGTGTAAATGGAGCTAAAAGGAACGCACTGAGCTCTAATAAGATGGTGCCTGGCCACACCTACAGCTGTGAATTGAGCTGCCCACAGAGGCGTGCCCAGTTCACGCCTGATGCTGCTGCAATGAAAGAGATAGGGTCGGGAGCCGACTGTTATGTCTTATGCCCAGGGACTGCCGTAAATAAGCATGGAAAGTGTCGTTCAGCAGCCAGCAAGGTAAGATGGCAGCCCCCAGTGGCTGCATTAATACCATACAAAAAACAAACCATACACACCACTGAGTCAAGCTTAGGGGACAATATCTTTTTATACTATTTTCTTTTTTACATTAAATTATGAAAAAACACGGCACCTTCCCTTTAAAAATAGCAAACACAGCTATACTCACCTCCTGGCTCACAGTGCTAGTGGGGATCTCACTGGATCTCACCACAGTTCAGCCCCGCTTGGAATGAAGCCTCAGTGATGGGAGGTAACATAAATGACGTCATCCCCAGTCACTGACTCTGTGTTCCAAGCAGCTCATTCAGGTACTCAGCCTGGACGGTCGCATCTTTGCACCATCCCAGTTGAAAACTAATTATACCCCAGACATGGATTATGGCATGGGACAGAATGACAGACAGGTGTGGTATATTGTTGTTTTTATTTTAGTTTTATTATTTGAGAACAAGGGCCTAGGTGGAATAGATGTTTGGTAAGTATAACTGTTTGTTATTTTTAAATAAAAAGTAAAACTGTGTTTTATTTTATTCCTTAAAAAAGCCTTTATTCTGGCTGTGTCTTTATTTACCATGTAACTATTGGATTAGTAATGGATAGGTGTCTTATAGACACTTCTCCATTACTAAGCTATGGGCTTGATGTCACCTGACAATACAAAGGTGACATCAACCACACAAATATGAACCCCACTTACAACCGCTACAGGGCATGTGGGAAGAGCCAGGCAAAGCACCAGAATTGGCTTATCTAATAGTTGTGCCTTTTCTGGACAGTTGCAGGCTGCTATTTTTAGGCTGGGGGTCAATATCCATGGCCCCTTACCAGTCTGAGAGTGCCAGCCCGCAGCTGTGAGCTTTAGCTAGGCTGTTTGTCAAAAATTGGGGTGACCCCATGCCGTTTTTTTAATTATTTATTTAAATAATTAGAAAAAAGCAGCATGGGGACCACTCTGTTTTTGAGAACCAACCACCTTTCTGAAGATGACAGCTGATTGTTGCAGCCCCAAGCTGTGAGTTTTGCCTGGCTGATTATAGAAAATACAGGGCAACCCACGCCGTTTTTTCATTTATTTTTTTATTTACAGTGCAGGCCGTGGCTGATGAATACCCCCATCAACCGCTCCTGCTGTCACTGATATTAGCAGCAGCAGGAGTAGGCTGATGGGAGTAATAGTACCATCAGATGCCACCTGCTGTCTGATTTATCACTTAAATATAATTCTCATCATTCTCCCCTGCTCGTGCTGATCGCCAGAAGAACAGGGGAGAATGATGAGAGCTGCGTTCAGCACCCGACTCTAGGGATCAGCGTTTATTGTAATGCTTCTTCCCTGGTGCCCGTCAGTGTGGTACTGATGCGGCACAAGCATTCCACATGTGTGCCACAAGTATTACAGACAGACATGGACACTGACTTCTCTGGTACCAGAAGTATGAGGACATGTGACGCCTTATAGAGGCCTTATAACGGGTTTTTATATTTGGCTGCTGTCACACACTAAAAGAATATTTTTATTGCAAAAAAATAGTTTTTGCATCACCGCATATTGAGAACTTTAATTTTTCCATATTTTGGCCCAGAGTCATGTGAGGTTTTGTTTTTTTGCGGGATGAGTTGACATTTTTATTGGTAGCATTTTGGTACCATTTTCGGGCACATGACATTTTTTGATCGCTTTCTATTCCAATTTTTAGGAGACAGAATTAACTAAAAACAGCAATATGTGAATTTCTTTTGGGGATTTTGTACCGTGTGGTAAAAGTGATGAAGAAGTTTTATTCATTGGGTCAGTACGATCACAGCGATAACCCATTTATATTTTTTATGTTTTGGCACTTTTATACAATAAAAACTGTTTTATAGAAAACATTTTTGCATCACTTTATTCTGAGCGCTATAACTTTTTTATTTTTCTTTTGATGGAGCTGCATGGCAGCTTGCTTTTGCATTACAAGATGACATTTTTAGCTGAACCATGTTTATTCATATCTGTCTTGTTGATCGTATGTTATTCCATTTTTTGCTCAGGGGTATGATGATAGAGCATTGTTTCTTGCTTTGTTTTTTATTTTTTTATGGTGTTCACTAAAGGGGTTAACTAGTGAGTTAGTTTTATAGGTCATTGTGGATGTGGTGATACCAAATATGTGTACTTTTATTGTTCAGATTTTGTTCATTCAAATATTTATTCAGTATTCTTTATTAGCATATTTGAATTTTTTTATATTTTTACAATTATTTAAAAAATTAGTTTTACTTTTTTCTAACTTATTTACTTTGTCCCATTATGGGACTATCATTTTTTGCAGGCTGATCGCTTCTATAGCATATAGATGAAGCACCATCTGCATGCTAGGGAAAATGTCAACTCTGCACTGACAGAGAGACTTGCTGATCATAAACTCTGCATGACCAGCAATTTTACTAGCTCTGGTGACCCAGATGTCGTCATGACAATATTGGGTCACCATGGCAAAAATCGGGACCCCACATCATGCCACAGGGTCTCCGATCCAAAGGCAGAGGGGCTGTCAGCTCTCTGCAGGCTTCCAGAATGATGCAATCATGTTCGATCATAGCATTTCAGGGGTTAAAGTGCCTGGAGCGGTCTGTGACCACTTCTGGCACATAGTGCCGGGTGTCAGCTGTCAGAACTCGTGTGCGTGGGTGATCGCGATGACGTAATGATCCGTACCTAGTCAGATAGGCCCAGGTCACATGTACGGATCATTACGTCTGATGTCAGAAAGGGGTTAGTACTGTTTCAGCACCTCACGAGCTCTGCATATGTGGCATGGCGTGGTTTCCACAACTTATTCCAGTCAAAATTTCCAGCCTTGTCTCTAGTGCCAAAATAGCAGTTTTCGACCACATATGGAATATTGCCGCAGTTGGGAAAAATTGTGTAGCATAAAATGTAACTTTTCAAGTTTTCTTATGAAACTTTATATTCGTGTGAAGAAATTGAAGAGTTAACAAACTTTCTGACAGCAGTTTGGGATATTTTGAGAGATACAGTTTTTACCACGGTATCACTATTTGTGTTAGTTTTTTCAGTAAAGATCACTTCAAACCTGGTATGAAAAAAATAGGATTTGTAAGTTGCCTTGATAAAATGTGAATTTGCTGCAAAGATTTTTAACCCTTCTAACATTTTAACAAAATGAAAGATCACTAAGATCACTAGAAAAGTAATGCTAACAAAAAGTAGACATACAGAAAATGTTATTCATTTATTATTTTACTTGCTGCGATTATCTGCTATAAGTGCAAAAATTAAATATTTGAAAGTTTGTTTTTTCTAAATTTTTACCAAGTTTCTGATTAAAAAATAAATGAAAATGTATTTACCTAAATTTACCAATGTTATAAAGAACAATGTGTCTCGAAAAAATGTTTGCAGAATCACTATGCTATGTACAAGCATTTCAGAGTTATGGTTGCATAAAATGACACATGTCAGAATATAAAAATGGGTTTGATCATTAACGAAGAGGCTAAGTCCTTAAAGGGGTTATGTTTATCATAGAGTTGTGCTCAAAAGTTTACATTCCTCTGCAGAATTTTTGCTTTCTTGGCATTTTTTCAGAGAACATGAATGATAACACTAAAACTTTTTCTCCACTTGTTAGTGATTGGGTGAAGCCATTTATTGTCAAACTACTGTGCTTTCTCGTTTTCATTTCATAATGACAACCCAAAACATCCAAATGACCCTGATCAAAATTTCACATTCCCTGGTGATTTTGGCCTGATAACATGCACAGAAGTTGACACGAATGTGTTTGAATGGCTACTAAAGGTAGCATCCTCACTTGTGACCTGTTTGCTTGTAATCAGTGTGTGTGCATAAAAACTGAATGAGTTTCTGGGATCCAGACAGACTCTTGCATCTTTCATCCAGCCACTGACGTTTCTGGATTGTGAGTCATGGGGAAAGCAAAAGGATTGTCAATGGATCTATGGGAAAATGTAGTTGAACTGTATAAAACAGAAAAGAGATAAAAAAAGATATTGAAGGAATTGATAAATTGATATTGCCAGTTCAGCAGAGTTCAAACTGTGATTAACAAATGGAAAATCAGGGGCTCTGTGAAAATAAATCAACGGTCAGGTAGACCAACAAAAATTTCATCCACAGCTGCCATGAAATTTGTTAAGGATGCAAAGAAAAACCCACAAATAACATCAGCTGAAATACTGGACTCTCTGAAATCTAGTGATGTGGCTGTTTAAATAAGGAGGCACTTGAAGAAAAAATGGACTGCATGGTCGAGTAGCCAGAAGAAAGCCATTACTGTGCAAATGTCACAAAGTATCTTACCTACACTATGCAAAACAGCATAGATACAAGCCTCAAAACTTCTGTAACAAGGTAATTTGGAGTGATGAGACCAAAATTCAACTTTTTTGCCACAACTATAAATGTTACATTTGGAGAGAGGTCATGAAGGCTTATGATGGAATGAGCGCCATTCCTACTGTAAAGCACGGAGGTGGATCGCTGATGTTTTGGGGATGTGTGAGCTACAAAGGCACAGAAAACTTGGTCACAGTTGAAGTAAAGATAAATGCAGCACATTATTAGCAAATACTGGAAGCAATTTTGCAATCATCAATCCAGAAGCTGCACATGGGATGTACTTGGACAATCCAATATGACAGCAATCCAAAACATGAGGCCAAGTCAACCTGTCATTGGCTACAGCAGAACAAAGTGAAGGTTCTGAAGTGGCCATCATATTCTTCTGACCTTGATATCATTGAGCCACTCTGGGGAGATCTCAAGCGTGCAGTTCATGCTAGATAGCCCAGGATTATACAGTAATATATTTGATGAACCATTTTTCTACTAGCAGTTATTAAAGAACACAAAGATGTCATCACAGTTTACAGATTTCTTAACGGGAATCTATCATCAGGATTTCACACCCTAAACTATATGTTCATATTTAGTTCCTTAAAAGAAAGTCCAGCAATACTTTTACATGGTCAGTTCCTTCCTCCATTTCTGAAAAATCAGCTTTTGAGTTGATATGCAAATGAGGCTGAAGAGCTACTGTAAATCTGAAACCTCTGTCACTACAGCTCTATTCCTTAGCCAGCACTGCCTCCTCCCTCTGCTTGAATGACAGCCCCTAAGCTGTGTGGCTTCAGGCAAAAAAGTCATTAATGAAGCAGGTGTAGTTGACCTTTCAATATGATTTTTATTGAACAACATATTAAAGGCAATCTGTCAGCAGGTTTTTGCTATGTAATCTGAGGGCAGTATAAGGTAGATGTTAAAACATTGAAATCAACAATGTGTGATTTACTAAGCTGTGTGCTATTGTTTACTTACACTGAAGGTTTTATCACTAGGAGGTTATCTTTGCCAGGTCTGATGTGCACTTGACTGTTAGTTACACTCCTCCCCATCCAGTAATAAGCAGCTCACTGTCAATAGACTTTCAACAGTCCAAATGATAACCGCCTAAAAGGCACTAAAAATGGTAGAATGCAAAAGCACAAAAATTAGAGTAAAAAAAAAAAATTTCCACTGCCCTCCCAGGCAATATGTTTCAGACCTACCAGGTCCTTTGTCAAACCTTATTAACCCTTATACTACTGGATTAATAAAGCAATACTTTTAAGATGTGAGTGCAAGCTATAGTTTGGACTGTTGCTATTACTGGAATATTTTGCCATGCACCTGGACCGGTAAGCTGATTGCTCCTTTTACTCATTGTCAATACAGTATGTACCTAAAGAGGCTGGTGTGGGTGGGATTAGCTTTCTCAGTTCTGCTGCATTCTACATCTATAAACTCTGATGGTGTCATATTTGCTGCATGCAATAAACTAAGTTACATATAATTGAAGTCAAGGTCTCTAGGACAGACTCTATTCAACTTTATTTGGGGAGAGGGGTACATTTATATGAAATGCACAAATACAGTAATGTCTTGACTATTAACTTCTTGTATACTAACCTATATTAACTTCATTTTCACATTGTACTAATAATATAGTCAATGTTTGAAAACTGCTTTATGTAAAATAAGCTATAAGAAAATTACTTCATCATGAATTATTTAAGCAAATTAAGAAGCTTTGCTTGATAATTATGGATTTTGCTTCATCAATCCATTAAGCATCACTGCTTTTATTGTTCAACACTTTTTTAATTCCACCACTGATTACTCGATGCTGCAATCTAAGACTATTTTGTAGCGTAAAATTCTAGCATTTCTTTCTTGCACAGTTGTAAAAACAACTGTTATGTTCAAAGATTATCATATGGTGCAATCTACTGGGATTTGGAAAGTAGGACACTGAGATGCACCTTGAACATTTCCTCTGTGAAGCTCAGACATCTACTGTAATAAGGAGTCTTTGGATTAACCATAAGTAACAATTGAAAATATGGTATGTACATAGCAATTTCCTAGTGTCTATAGCAAGAAATCATGATTTTCAAAACATTCTGAGTTATAAGCTATGTAAAATACAGCAATTATAGCTATAAAAATATCTATCTATTCTATTATTTCTAAACACTGTTTTCGGTGATTCCTTTGTATCCCTGTTCATACTGCACCTAAAGACACATACTGTATGTTACACCATTTGAAAGGTAAACTTGCTCCCTTCAGCAAGAAAATAGCCAAACAAACCACACATCCAAAATTTGATCACAAAATACAGTTTAAACATTAATTTTTATAAACCTGCAGTAAGGAAAAATGACCTGCAGGTGACACCACAGTACCCGAAAGCACACTATCAACACATTTTTAAACATGCACTGCTTTTGTGCTGATTACTTCACCCCACACACACACATGATACACCATTTGAAAGGTAAACTTGCTCCCTTCAGCAAGAACACAGCCAAACAAACCACAAATTCACAATTTTATCACTAAATACAGTTTAAACATTCATTTTCATAAACCTGCAGAAAGACACATTGACCTGCAGGTGGCACCTCAACCGGAAAACATTTTTGGGCCTCTACTTATCAAAACAATTTTTTTGTATTACTGTAGGGTTCGTGGGACGAGCTGGGGGGTGGTTCCTCTCTTACCGGGCAGAGATGTAACAGAGACACGATGGAGGCAGATATCGGGTACAACAGGTCCAAGTTTTATTCTCTTCGCCGTCCACCTGACGGCCTCCGCAGTACACCGCACTTCAATACACTTTACCTCACTTGACTTCACTTCACTTATCGGCTCTCCGATTCCAGAGCCATTTCCCGCACACCATACTTTACACCAGGGATGTACATATACCTACCGGCCCCTCTTCACTCTTTGACGCTCCTGTCAGATCCGTCGCTGTGGCCGCCTTAAGCCCATAAACCAACAGTACTTTTACTGAACAGTCGTCTCCCTCTTTCAATACGGTATGCTTTACCTCGGTGCCTCGTCTATACTGCGGTATTTTCCTGTTAGGGCCACCCCCTGACGTTCTCTCTCCTCAGTCCCCCTGGTTTGGTTTTCCTCAGAGTGCACAAACTGTCATAGTCCTCCTGTCACTTGATCTCCCCCTGGGGACTGGAACTTTCTGGAACCCTCCCTTAGTATTTATATCATTCCCGATTCCCTGTAACTCCGCCCCCCATGACCAACGGTTTCCTAAGCCCTAAGCTGATGTCAAGTCCTTTGCTCACACTCCTCCCTGCCCTCTAATGGTCAATCCAAGGTACTACACTTTCTCAGCTGTTTCCCCACTGTAGTAACTGACACCTATCTAAACTGAGCAAACCTTCCTTTCTCTATTCTGTCAAGTCTGTCCGTCCATCAGGTCACCTTCCCTACACTCTCCCTTCCTTTATCTATTGTCATCCTCGACAATCATCATCCCTGCCTTTGTTGTTCTGAAGCTTCACCTACATTCTGTTGTCGGACCAGTTGTTGGGCAAAACCCACTACCCGAGGGGGCCGAACCATACCGGGAGCACCATGCTCTGAGCAGCCTACTGCTACTCACCAGCGCGCACTCCACATGACAACGTCTTTCAAATTGGGCTAGGTACACCCATATTCTCTCTATGGCGTGTACCTTCCCCTACTCTCCCCTTCTGTCACCTTCCACTGTCCGGTATGCCATGATCGAGGTCTCACACCTACCAGATCATTGCCGGCATCTACCTTCCTCCTGCAGGGGTGTCCTTGGTGTCGGGGACCTGACCTACGACAGCTGTCTTTCTCACATCGTCCATCTCTTTTACCTTTCTTTCAATTACATGTCATGGTCGACGTCTCGGTCTCCCAGACCCTCTCAACTCATAGACACCTTCAGTCTCACGTTTCCTTCGGTCACACAGACCTTCTCTTACCCGGACCTGTTGCATTTACTTTTGCATATTACACAACAAAACAACTTTATAATAGCATAAGTACCCCTTTTTCTATCTTTTTTTTCATTTACCATTTCTTTTCAACCAACAAAACAAAAAAAAATATATAACAGGCTTTCTCGCCCTTCCTTTAACTTTGACACTTTTCCTTTTGCATCCCCGCTATGTCAGGCAAACCAATTTCAACACTTATAACAAGAAAAACATTTTTCTTTAACCTGGACGCAAACTGTCCCAATTATCTGCATAACGGTGTAGCGAATTCCCAACAGTCCAAGCCATCTCCTGGTGGCTGGTAGCATGGGACCCCACAGCCGTGGAGCTCCCAGGATGCAAGAAGTGTCTCTAAAATCCTTTCTGCAAGTTACTATATACGAGCCTTCCCAGGGATCGTGCAGCCGCCATGCCAGCCTCTCCCCTCTCATGGACCAGGTTCCAGACTTCCTGTTCCCTGGCCTTCTTCTTCTTTATAACTTCTGTGACCCAAACAGAGGGTCCGGTACGAGCCCTGGAGTCCGGTGGGCTGGACTTAACCGAGGGTGATGGCAGGGCAGAGGCGGCTGATGATGTCAGCAGCCGATCAGCCGCTGGGGCCGGGTGGCGGGCAGGGACAGCCATATTTCTCGCAGATTGGGCCACAGGGCCTGACACATAGGCCGCAGCCGGCTCCAACGCCGGCATAGCCGCAGCCGCGGGGTAAGCCGCACCCGGAGTTCCAGACAGCAGGAGTAGCTGCCGATTCTGGGAATGAGGTCGCTACTGGAAGGGGACACGCAGCAGCGCCTTTTGTAGACAGGCTCCGCACTGGCGACACCAGGCGTGGCACCACCGGTCATGATAAATCAGGAACGGGAATGGAGGCCCTGCTCAGCTCAGCATATACAGTAAGGGCCTCCTCAACCAGGCTTTCGGATACACAGGGGGCCGCGTGCTGCAGCTGAGTAGCGGAGACTTCTTGCGGAACTCTCACCTTCCCCGACGTCGCAGCCTCCATCACATTTTTCCACGGCTTCTCCCGCAGTCTCTGTTCTTCACCACGCCATCCGGCGGGGCTGGCCTCCAGGCTCAGGGGCTCCGCTGGGAGGCTTCCCGGTGATGTCTTTGGTGGCCGCTCCTGTAGGGTCCACAACCGCTCTTCTTCTCCGCCTGAGATCTGGAAGACTGTCCATGACTCCCAGCGGGACTCGATCTCCTGACGCCATCGCCACTCCAGGCGCCCGAGGCTTCCTGGCACATATCGTTTCCCCCAGGGGTACGTTGGAGGGGGCCCCAGTCCATCCGGAACAATGGCAATCACCCGGATCTCTCTCCTGCGTTGGAGTAATACCGCCATCTTGGGCAGAATCAGCTGCTGCCTTGGATCCTTTCCAAGCAATGCAGATCCGCCATAGCATCCCAATTTGTAATCCACAGGTCAGTAATTGGTAGTCCACAGGTGTTTATAATCCAAAATAGAGCAGTCGACGTTCTTCTCAGTCCTTCAGACGCAGGCCTGCTGCAGAAGATAGCGTATTAGCGGCGGCGATCCTGCCGACTACGCCAAGTGTAGGGTTCGTGGGACGAGCTGGGGGGAGGTCCCTCTCTTACCGCGCAGAGATGTAACAGAGACACGATGGAGGCAGATATCGGGTACAACAGGTCCAAGTTTTATTCTCTTTGCCGTCCACCTGACAGCCTCCGCAGTACACCGCACTTCAATACACTTTACCTCACTTGACTTCACTTCACTTATCGGCTCTCCACTTCCAGAGCCGTTTCCCGCACACCATACTTTACACCGGGGACGTACATATACGTACCGGCCCCTCTTCACTCTTTGACGCTCCTGTCAGATCCGTCACTGTGGCCGCCTTAGGCCCGTAAACCAACAGTACTTATACTGAACAGTCGTCTCCCTCTTTCAATACGGTATGCTTTACCTCGGTGCCTCGTCTATACTGCGGTATTTTCCTGTCAGGACCACCCCCCTGACGTTCTCTCTCCTCAGTCCCCCTGGTGTGCACAAACTGTCGTAGTCCTCCTGTTACTTGATCTCCCCCTGGGGACTGGAACTTTCTGGAACCCTCCCTCAGTATTTATATCATTCCAGGTTCCCTGTAACTCCACCCCCCATGACCAACGGTTTCCTAAGCCCTAAGCTGATGTCAAGTCCTTTGCTCATACTCCTCCCTGCCCTCTAATGGTCAATCCAAGGTACTGCACGTCCACTACACTTTCTCAGCTGTTTCCCCACTGTAGTAACTGACACCTATCTAAACTGTGCAAACCTTCCTTTCTCTATTCTGTCAAGTTTGTCTGTCCGTCAGGTCACCTTCCCTACACTACCAATCTACATATATAAATACCTGTCTGTGTTCATCAGCTCATAAAATACATTTACATTTGACCAGCTTGCTTTTTCTAAAATTGCCTGAACCCCTGACGGCCAATGTGCGAAAATTTTGCACAGGCCAAGCTAGTCTATCTATATATCTGTACTGTATATATGTATATGTGTATCTTTTCTCTTTATCTTTAAAAGCTTCTTAAGTATATCTATACTCAGAGTTTATGATTAATATGCTTAAATGATGCAAATATATTGTCTACTATTTTGTTTAATACTGAGGACCATATCTTTAGAAATTCAATTTAATTCCAAAATTTGATATTCGCAGTAGCGATGGAAGGATCTATCCATGAAGGATCGACTTTGAGTTGGATTTCCTGAAATTCTAAGGTTACAGCAAATTGAATACTCTGCGATTAGATTTGCGATGATGGCTGCCCAAAAAATATTTGGCACCACTTCACATTCTGACTCAGAAAGCACCATAGTCATGTTGGCTTCACTATAATGCCCTGCAGCTGTCACATTACATGATTTAGCACAGTCAGCCAGGGAAACTATCACAGGCAGTATGAAACATGGGGGTCATCCCTCACTTTTTTTCCCCCCGGATATATAGCGTTTTTTTGAATAGCTAATTAAAAATTTCCAGATATTCACTTATCTCTGTTGCTAAACCTTTAGTTTTTCATACAAGATGTATAACACTATTTCTTAGCACTGTAATGAACCACTTTTAAACTCTTTTTTGCAAACAAAGAATTAGAAATTTCAAAATGACCTCAACATATTTTGCCAAAGGTTATCTGACAGTTGCTGGATGTAACTAACAGACTAACAATATACTGCACTAACAGAATTTTTGGCTTTTTAGATTGTAAAAATAATCCATAAAATATTCCTTTTTGCAGGATGGATTCCTGCTTTCCTTTTGTTTTAAAGTTATACATAGGTGGTGCAAATAGATGTGGCTTTTTAACACAGCAAGAAATATTTGATGGCTAAATGAAGAACCTATAGATTTCTCTTAAGCCAAATAAAAATCACAAGTTTTGAAATCAGTAAGGGGATTTCTATTTTCAAAATGAAATAACAACGGGCTTGATTTATCAAAATGGGAAGAACTGTTGGCATGCCACAACTTGTCTAATTTTTTACGGTCTGTAGTGTTTCCTACACCAGAAATCTCTGTGCAGTCCTTGATGCAGGCCTTGACTGGAGTGAGATTTGTGGCGCAGCGCATGCGATTTGGTGGACACTTCTGATTCATGAAAAGGTGTGGACCTCTTCATGAATCAGGACAGCCATGATCAATGCCAGTCTTGATGAATCAGACTCAATGACTTGATTTGTTCAAAAGTCCAGCTCACCCACGTCTGACCTCACCGCACCTCAGACTCGGATCCGGCCCTGCCCTGGCCGCACAGCAATAATAAAAGAAGAAGCGATCCAGCTGAGTGCTCTGGTGATTTATTGGATGCTGTTCAAACAACAGAACGTTGTTAACGCGTTTCTGGCTAGACGCCCTTAATCATAACAACCAATTATTAATAACAATGATTAAGGGTGTCTAGCCAGAAACGCGATAACAAACGCTTCTTCTTTTATTATCAATGACTTGATATCAAGGCGTGCAAAAATTAACCCCTTTATTTTGAGAGTAAGAATAGATTTGCTGTTTTGAAAGTGAAGAAGCCATGGCTTCTCATTAAGATGTACAAAACCATCCCTTTTGTGTAGGAAGTTTAATCTTCATTTAACTTGAACAGGTTAAGGTTCCTAACAGTTACGCAACAAATTGTCCAGCAGAAGGTGTGTATAGGTCTCTCTCAGCAGTGGCAGCAGAAGTGGCAGAGGCATGAAACACTCAGTATAAATTTGAAGGAACAGTCATAAAGAAGTCAGGAAGAATTGAGCTCTGACAGTCTTGGCAGAAGCAAAACAATAAGGCTTTAAATCACAATAGTCATGAAGGAATGGTGAGAAGGCATAAACAGACCCATGGATGTTGTTTGAGTCAGGTAGTTTAGGCCGAACTTGATAAAAAAAAGTTTGGTTCAGGTACCAGAGCAGTACCCAAATTTGATCCCAAACTTAGACCCCATTTAATTGAATGGAGGGGCCCGAACACCCGGCGGTTCCCACAGTTTCATCTGTGTGTGAATCAGCAGATGTGACTGGCAGTGAAAATCTTACCACGGATCAGGCATTAATCTAATCAGTGCATGCCTGGTCTTGCAGATAAGGTATTCATAACCCGGCACCTGTGAAAAATAGTGAGATAGTGAGAAATATGTTAGTGAGATAATTAGTTTGGTGCACGTGTAGTGAGCGCTAAATGTATTTACCAAATAAATAAATAAAATCTTTTTTTTTACTAATTAGCTGAGGGAAAGAAGACAGCAGGAGGCTGGAATTATTATTCTGGGAAGCAGCCAATATACATGAAGCTTCGCAGTCTATTAATATCAGGTCAAATGGAGTACCACAGAAAAATGGCATGGTTCCCGCCTATATTTAATAACCAGCAAAGGCTAATCACACAGCTGTTAATAATAGGCCGAGAATGAGCCATGAATTTTGGCCCCCTCCCAGACTAATAATGTCAGCCCTCAGCCACCATAGAAATGGCAAGTTCATTAGGAATAGGATACTAGTGGTGAACAACTGGCTACGACAGTGGTGCAGGCAGCAAGGATTTGGATTCTTGGACCATGGCGTGAATTACCTCTATGATGGACTTCTCGCAAGAGATGGGATACGCCTCACAAAACCTGGGAAACACACATTCGCCAGAAGACTTGCCACACTCATCAGGAGGGCTTTAAACTAGAAGAAAAGGGGATGGGAGGAAAAACAGCAGACAAGAACATGCAGCAGAAGGTCAAACTAATCAAGGATACTAGATGTGGTAAAGAGGACCCGAGACAGGGTACTCAGAAGGAAGCTAAGAAAAAGGAAGCAAAACTTCTTTCCTGCATGCTGACCAACGCAAGAAGCCTGACCAGTAGGATTGAAGATCTGGAGTTGGTAATGTATGAGGAAAAATACGACATAGTTGGAATAACTGAGACATGGTTAGACGACGGCTATGACTGGGCGGCTAACTTGCAAGGATATGATTTGTTTAGGAGGGATCGTAAAAAAAGGAAAGGGGGTGGAGTCTGTCTATATATAAAGTCCACTTTAAAGCCCACACTAAGAGAAGATATACAAGAGGGAAATGAAGAGGTGGAGTCTCTATGGGTGGAGCTACAAGGAGAGAAAAGTAATAAAATCCTCATAGGGGTTTGTTATAAGCCACCAAATATAACAGAAACCACTGAAAATGTATAATTGAAACAAATAGACAAAGCAGCAAATCACAATGAGGTGATTATTATGGGAGACTTCAACTACCCCGACATAGACTGGGAAGCTGAAACCTGCGTATCTCAGAAAGGAAACCAAAAGCAAATCAAGCAAATCAAGACAGCAAAGATTGAGACAGAGAGACTCATTGCCAGAGAAAGTAAAAATAATCCCAAAATATTCTTCAACTACATAAATAGTAAGAAACTAAAAAATGATAGTGTTGGCCCCCTTAAAAATGAAATGGGTGAAATGGTGGAGGAGGATGAGGAAAAAGCCAATATGCTAAATGACTTTTTTTCAACAGTATTTACACAAGAAAATCCCATGGCGGATAACATGATCAGGGATAAAAATTCTCCATTAAATGTCACCTGCTTAACCCAGCAGGAAGTACGGCGGCGTCTAAAAATCACTAAAATTGACAAATCCCCGGGCCCGGATGGGATACACCCCCGAGTACTGCAGGAATTAAGCACAGTCATAGATAGACCATTATTTTTAATCTTTAAAGATTCCATAATAACAGGGTCTGTACCACAGGACTGGCGTATAGCAAATGTGGTGCCAATATTCAAAAAGGGGACAAAAACTGAACTTGGAAATTATAGGCCAGTAAGTTTAACCTCAACTGTGGGTAAGATCCTGGAGGGTTTCCTAAGAGATACTATACTGGAGTATCTGGAGAAGAATAACCTCATGACCCAATATCAACATGGGTTTACAAGGGACCGTTCCTGTCAGACTAATCTGATAAGCTTTTATGAAGAGGTAAGTTCCGGACTGGACCAAGGGAATGCAGTGGACGTGGTGTACATGGACTTTTCAAAAGCTTTTGATACGGTGCCACACAAAAGGTTGATACATAAAATGAGAACAATGGGGATAGGGGAAAATATGTGTAGGTGGGTTAAGAGCTGGCTCAGGGATAGGAAACAAAGGGTGGTTATTAATGGAGCACACTCGGACTGGGTCACGGTTAGCAGTGGGGTACCACAGGGGTCAGTTTTGGGCCCGCTTCTTTTTAACATATTTATTAATGACCTTGTAGGGGGCATAGAGAGTAGAATTTCAATATTTGCAGATGACACTAAACTCTGCAGGGTAATCAATACAGAGGAGGACAATTTTATATTACAGGAGGATTTATGTAAACTAGAAGCTTGGGCTGATAAATGGCAAATGAGCTTTAATGGGGATAAATGTAAGGTCATGCACTTGGGTAGAACGAACAAGATGTATAATTATGTGCTTAATTGTAAAACACTGGGCAAAACAGTCACTGAAAAAGACCTGGGTATATGGGTGGACGACAAACTCACATTTAGCGGCCAGTGTCAGGCAGCTGCTGCAAAGGCAAATAAAATATTGGGATGCATTAAAAGAGGCATAGATGCTCATGAGGAGAACATAATTTTACCTCTATATAAGTCACTAGTGCGACCACACTTAGAATACTGTGTACAGTTCTGGTCTCCGGTGTATAAGAAAGACATAGCTGAACTGGAGCGGGTGCAGAGAAGAGCGACCAAGGTTATTAGGGAACTAGGGGGTCTGCAATACCATGACAGGTTATTACATTTGGGGTTATTTAGTTTGGAGAATCGAAGGCTTAGGGGTGATCTTATTACAATGTATAAATATATGCGGGGACAATACCAAGAGCTTTCTAATGATCTTTTTACTCTTAGACCTGTGACGGGGACAAGGGGGCATCCTCTACGTCTGGAGGAAAGAAGGTTTAAGCATACTCACAGACGCGGATTCTTTACTGTAAGAGCAGCGAGACTAGGGAACTCTCTGCCATATGATGTTGTAATGAGTGATTCCCTACTAAAATTTAAGAAGGGACTGGATGCCTTTCTTGAAAAGTATAATATTACAGGGTATATACACTAGTTTCCTTAATATTGCGTTGATCCAGGGAGCTAGTCTGATTGCCGTATGTGGAGTCGGGAAGGAATTTTTTTCCCCAATGTCAAGCTTACTGTTTGCCACATGGGGTTTTTTGCCTTCCTCTGGATCAACATGTTAGGGCAAGTTAGGATAGGATATGGGTTGAACTAGATGGACTTAAAGTCTCCCTTCAACCTTAATAACTATGTTACTATGTTACTATGTTAAATTCTGTCAGTAACCAAGGATAATTATCTGTCACAACTTGTGCAGGGCCCAACTAGAGGGACAGCCCTTCTGGACTTAATTTTAAGCAACAGGTCAGATAGAATAACAGAAGTACAAGTCGATGGTCACCTAGGGAACAGTGACTACAATATAATACAATTCGACTTGTCCTTCAGTAAGGTGGCCTGACAGGGGGTTACGAAAACGCTGAATTTCAGGAAAGCAAAGTTTGATCAGCTTAGCGAGGATCTTCGCCGAATTGATTGGGACAATGTCCTCAAAAATAGGAGCACAGAGAATAAATGGGAAATATTTAAATCAGCTTTACACACCCACTGCGAGCTAGCCATACCGTTCAGAAATAAAAGGGCTAGGAACAGGAGAACATCAATGTGGCTTAATAAGGATGTAAAAAGGGCAATAAATAACAAGAACAAGGCATTTAAGAAGCTAAAACAAGAAGGCAATGAAGAAGCATTAAAAAGTTATAGAGAAAAAAATAAAATGTGTAAAAAACAAATACATTTAGCAAAAGTGGAAACTGAGAGACTCATTGCTAAGGAAAGTAAAACAAACCCCAAACTATTCTTTAATTATATAAACAGTAAAAAGCTTAAAATTGATAGTGTCGGCCCTTTAAAGAACAATGAGGGTGAAATCATAGAGAGCGAAGTGGGAAAAGCAAATGTTTTAAATACTTTTTTCTCAACAGTGTTCACACAGGAAAAGGATTTGCCAGGGGAAATGCAGAGTGATAAGGTAAACTCCCCATTAAGTATTACCTGCCTAACCCTGGAAGAAGTGCATAACCGCCTTAGTAAGATTAAAATTGACAAATCACCAGTCCCTGATGGCATTCACCCTCGGGTATTAAGGGAGTTAAGTAATGTGATAGACAGGCCTCTATTCCTTATATTTAAAGACTCTATAGAAACAGGGTCTGTTCCTTTTGATTGGCGGCAAGCAAATGTGGTACCAATATTCAAAAAGGGGTGTAAAAGGGAACCTGGAAACTATAGGCTGGTAAGCTTAACATCTGTTGTGGGTAACATTTTTGAAGGGTTTCTAAGGGATACCATTATGGAATATCTCAATGTTAATAAATGATTAACTCCATATCAACATGGATTTATGAAGGATCGCTCCTGTCAAAGTAACCTGATCAGCTTCTATGAGGATGTAAGCTCTCAACTGGACCAAGGAGAATAATTGGATGTCATTTATCTCAACTTCTCTAAAGCAGTTGACACTGTCCCATATAAAAGATTGGTAAGTAAGATGAGAAAGCTTGGGCTAGGGGAAAATGTGTGTAGATGGGTAGATAGCTGGCTTAGTGATAGAAAACAAAGAGTGGTTATTAATGGGGCATACTCAGATTGGGCCAGGGTTACTAGGGGGTACCACACGGTTCTGTATTGGGCCCCCTACTATTTAATATATTTATTAATGATCTAGTGGATGGCTTACACAGTAAAATATCAGTATTTGCAGATGACACAAAACTATGTAAGGTAGTTAACACAAAAGGAGGACAGTTTGCAACTACAGACAGATTTGAGTAAATTGGAGAATTGGGCTGAAAAATGGCAAATGAGGTTTAACACAGATAAGTGTAAGGTTATGCACATGGGAAGGAGAAACAGATGCTATAATTACTTACTAAATGGGAAACTTCTGGGGAAATCAGACATGGAAAAAGACTTAGGCATCTTAGTGAATAAGAAGCTAAATTGGAGTGCCCAGTGTCAGGCAGCTGCCACCAAAGCAAATAGGGATGCATTAGAAGAGGTCTGGGGACACGAGATGAAAACATAATTCTCCCCCTGTACAAATCACTCGTCAGACCACACTTGGAGTATTGTGTGCAATTTTGGACGCCGGTGCTCAAGAAAGACATTACTGAACTTGAAAGGGTTCAAAGGCAGGCTACTAAAATGATAAATGGAGTTGGTTCACTACAATACCTAGAAAGGTTATCAAAATTAGGTCTATTTACTCTAGAAAAGAGAAGACTTAGGGGAGACTTAATATATATGTACAAGTATATCAGAGGGCAATACAGAGATCTCTCCAATTAACTGTTTTACCAAGGACTGTGACAAGAACAAGGGGGCATTCTATTCATTTGGAGGAAAGACAATTTCTGCACCAGCATAGAAGAGGGTTCTTCACGGTAAGAGCAGTGAGGCTCTGGAATTCTCTTCCTGAGGAAGTGGTGATGGCCAACTCACTGAATGAATTTAAGCAAGGAATGGATGCTTTTCTTGTGAGTAACAGTATAGAAGGTTACGAATAACAGAATATTATAGGTAGATGGTTGACTCAGCTTAGGGGAAGGAATTTTTTTCCCTATGGAGAAAATTGGCTTCTTCTCTGTGGGTTTTTTGCCTTCCCCAGGATCAACAATGCAGAACAGCTGCACTAAAAATAGGCTGAACTAGATGGACATAAGGTCTTCCTTCAGCCTTCAAAACTATGTTACTATGTATGTTATTAGATGCGCCTATTCTGGCACTTAGCCTCGGTTCTTTCCACTTGCCCTTGTGCATTGGCAAATGTGGCAATGGTTTTGGAGTTGATGTCAGCTGTTTTATTTCCACTAACATCAAGCCCAGGGGTTAATAATGGAGATGCATCTATCATACACCCCTATTACTAAATCAGTTGATAAAAAGTAATAAATACACACAGAAAAATGTCCTTTAATTGAACAGAACACTCCCCAACAAATCCTGCCTTTTCCTCATTCATTAATTCAAAATCAAAGTAATCCTCACCTGTTCAATGATAATCTCTAATGCTAATGTCCCATGACGAATACCAACTCTGCTACATTTATTTGCTTTGTTGAGCGGTGATATCAGCTTATAAACCTCAAGAAGAATAATTTAGGGTTCACAAAATCAGTAGTGTACCAGAAAGCACAAAGGGAAGAACCCCTAAAATATAACCTTTAATTTAATGATTAAAAAGAACATATATATGTGAACTCACACAATACCAGGAGGTCCAGTATCAATCAAGCAGCATAAATTTTCAAAAATCCATATATGCCCCCGAGACATATGATGTAGTCTCTGTGCACCTCATTAGATGGGCGCTGAGTATGACGCTTCATTAGATGGGCGCTGAGCATGACGCTTCATTAGATGGGCGCTGAACATGACGCTTGTTTTCAGCAGGATCGCTCATGCAGGTAGCCCCTCTCTCCGATGACACACTTCTGGGTCTCTGGGACGCAGATTGCGTTCCATTTGACATCCATCATGCAAGATAGTAGACCGGAAGTGGGCGGTCTATTGTGACGCTGAATCTTTAAATAATGGCGCCGGATGCGCCCGGAGCAAGCCGCACATTGCATTTGTCTCTCGGCCAGGGGGTAACTGGACCACGATCTCTTGACCCCTGATGAACCCTCGCTACTTGAGAGGGGCAAACGCGTCAGGTTTTTGCCATCATCAATGGCTGATAAGTATTTTTCTTTTTCTTATGCACACTGCACTTGACAGACCACATGCTTGAGCCTGATTGGAGAAACTCATGCAGCTATAAGAAATGGCACCTTATTGAGAATTAACTGTGCTCTATGGGTAGTGCACATTTTAACCTCTGCGAGTAATATATTTTTTTGTGCCAGATATTTTATGGCAAGGCGGATATAGCCTCAAGCTACATGAGGGCTGCTCCTTCACCTGTGTGCCTTATACTGCATACTATATGTGGAATTTTCGGTCCGTCAATCTATGTGCACTAGGGTGACTGCAAAAAATCGATGTCGGAATTTTGTCCATCTGGACCCCACAAAACGATTCCCCTTTCCAGATATTGAGATAGCCAAAATTTGAGCTCGATCAAACGACGTTAACCCGTGCCGCTCGTCGCTCAAAGTTTAAAAAAATCCAAATTGAGGTATTTTAAGATTTAGGTATTTTGCATAGTCTGTTAGACTATAAAGAATGTGACAACAACATTGCAGAAATAGCCCTGACCAAATTTTCGAACCATTTGTGGTATTTGAATGCAGAGTTGGTGGGATTATCGTTTTTTGATCCCACCATTACAGACAATGAAAAGTTGTTAATGGCTGATAAATTGCTCAGTAGCACAGATGAACCATCAGAGCACGCTAGGGTTGTAAAGCCAAAAGTTAGGAAAGAAAAATTAAAAGAGGTAGGAAGTAACCGACTTTAAACGACCTTCTGACAAAAGATGAAGAACAAAAGCAATATGTCCTGCAAGTTGTAAGCAAATGCCGAGCATTATATTCTGACGTTTCAAAAACTACTTTAACAAAAGCTCTAGAATAGATTAGATAACTATGTAAAATTATCAACTCATGTAGGTTAGCGTGCTCTGATGGTTCATCTGTGCTGCTGAGCAATTTATTAGCCATTAACAACTTTTCATTGTCTGTAATGGTGGGATCAAAAAACGATAATCCCACCAACTCTGCATTCAAATACCACAAATGGTTCGAAAATTTGGTCAGGGCTATTTCTGCAATGTTGTTGTCACATTCTTTATAGTCTAACAGACTATGCAAAATACCTAAATCTTAAAATACCTCAATTTGGATTTTTTCAAACTTTGAGCGACGAGCGGCACGGGTTAACGTCGTTTGATCAAGCTCAAATTTTGGCTATCTCAATATCTGGAAAGGGGAATCGTTTTGTGGGGTCCAGATGGACAAGATTCCAACATTTTTTCCCCCCCATATGAGATCCAGTCACCCTAATGTACACTGTGCATTTATTGGACTTTGACTATAAGTGCTGTGCATTCATAATGAATGGTGTGTGGGGTACTGTCTTACCGATTAGCAGCTTATAATCATTTGTTTTGACTACGAGATAGATTATATTAAACTGCATTTGCTATATACCCTTATTTTGATTTTGAGATAAGATTATATTAGGGGGGTGTTTGATTGATAATTGTTGTTTATCAACTTTTTTGGTAAGACGTTTTTTGAAAGGTATATTTACCCCTCACTTCTCCTTTTTTATAGCAGCTGTCAGCATTTTTTGACTACGAGATAAGTCTTAATAAGCTGCATTCATACTTGACTTCGAGATAAGATTTACAGCACTATAGCATTTTTTTTATTATTGTCCTCGGTATCATAGGTGTGAGTGTGGTTTTTCTTTTTGTGCCCTTTTTGGTATACGCAGGGTGGTCTAGGGCAGTTCTAGGGACGCCGACGTTGAGCGTCTACAACTAGGGTGCCAACCTCCGCAGTCAGAAAGGGCTGTACTAGGGTATACTAGGGCATTATAGCCTATTGCCCCTCTGATATACAGTATATGGATTTTTGAAAATTTATGCTGCTTGATTGATACTGGACCCCCTGGTATTGTGTGATTTCACATATATATGTTCGTTTTAATCATTAAATTAAAAGTTATATTTTAGGGGTTCTTCCCTTTGTGCTTTCTGATACACTACTGAGCGGTGATATCAGCAATGTTTCCACTCAGCAAGACAGTCAGATCACACTGAACTGAGTGTAAGAAAGCAGCTGCATGTGATCAATGGTAACCTTAAGGGTATGTGCACACATTGCAGATTTGCCTGCATAATTTTCTGCAAAGAATGTGCACCTCTTGGCAGAAAACGCAGGTAAAAATCCACGCGTTTTTGATGCAGATTTTCCTACGTTTTTTTCATGCGGATTGTATGCGTTTTGTAAGCTAAATGAAGACATGTTATTTAACAAAAAAAAAAGATTTGTGATGTCATTTTTGGTCCAACCTCCTCTTTAATGTTTGTCCAACCCACACTCCATTACACACAGAGAGACAGACAGATAGACAGACAGACATATAGATAGATAGATAGATAGATACAGTGCCTTGCGAAAGTATTCGGCTCCCTGGAACTTTTAAACCTTTTCCCACATATCATGTTTCAAACATAAAGATACCAAATGTAAATTTTTCGTGAAGAATCAACATCAAGTTGTTAGGGCTGGTGGAATGCACCGAATAATAAAGAGATGGTAAGAGGTGCGTTCGCAGCCCGGGGTCCACCGTGCAGAGATGACAACTGCTGCTCAATAATGGCGGACAATAACTGGCGGTATAACTAGTACACATGGGTTAACTTCACATGGTTAATAGGAAGCGGACCCTGTTGCTTCACATGACCGTGATACCGCTGAGTGAGCGCTAGTGTTGTGGTCACAGGACCCTGCCCCAAGGACACAGGGTTAGAGTTCCTCTTGACCCACTAGCATTCGGCGCCGCTACTGTGGTGCCTGAATATACACAATTTAAAGATAAAGCACACTAGGAGTATACAGCGCCGTACTGGCAGAAGCCACTAACCAGCCTAACCTTATGGCTGGAAAGCGCAATGTTTGCGCACGGCACCGCTCTGGCGGTTGCTAACACTCTATGCAGTATGATAGTGCCCTGGACAGATTGGCACCCTCGGACGCTAGCATGTGCTGATGACTGGGAGCATGGTGGTGAATGCAATGCCACTGGTGGGCGCAGACTCTAACTCCTATTCCCTAAACCCAAGCACAACCAGAGGGAGGGGATCTTAATGAGTCAGTCGCAGTATCAAGCATCCGTCATCATACACACCATAAGCCACAAGAGTCTATACTAGCACATGGCCGAGCGGCCATGCAAACCTTTAATAGCTCCATCCTTCCGGGACCTTCCTGATGGTCCAATCCGAGTTGGAGGACCTGAGCATGTGACCTCTGATCTCCAATGAGAGATCATCCCACGAACATGCTCAGTGGACTGAAAGGAGGACTTAGTCCCTGGAGTAGCTCGCTGCTGACTAGCATGCGTTGCTATAGCTGGACCAGAGGAGACAGCAGCAACCAAACCCACAGTGCTAGTCTCAGCAGAGCACCGGGATCAATGAGTCTGCTGAGCAGCCTCCTCTGCTGCCGGAGAGGAATGGGAGACTGCCGAAGGCAAGGTTCAGCATTCCTGCTGTGCAGAAACAGGAACCTGACGCCTAACACAAGTGGAACACAATTGTGAAGCTGAATGAAATGTATTAGTTATTTTAAATTTTTGTGGAAATTGAAAAACTAAAAAGTGGGGCATGCAATATTATTCGACCCCTTTACTTTCAGTGCAGCAAAGTCACTCCAGAAGTTCATTGTGGCTCTCTGAATGATCCAATGTTCTCCTAAATGACTAATGATGCTAAATATAATCCACCTGTGTGTAATCAATTCTCCGTATAAATGCACCTGCTCTGTGATAGTTTCAGGGTTCTGTTTGAAGCAGAAAGAGCATCATGAAGACCAAGGAACACAACAGGCAGGTCTGTGATACTGTTGTGGAGAAGTTTAAAGCCTGATTTGGATACAAAATGATTTCCAAAACCTTAAACATCCCAAGGAGCACTGTGCATATTGAAATGGAAGGAGTATCATACCACTGCAAATCTACCAAGACCCAGCCGTCCCTTAAACTTTCATCTCAAACAATGATAAGACTGATCAGAGATGCAGCTAAGAGGCCCATGACCACTCTGGATGAACTGCAGAGATCTTCAGCTGAGGTGGGACAGTCTGTCCATAGGACAACAATCAGTCGTACACTGCACAAATCTGGCCTTTATGGAAGAGTGGCAAGAAGAAAGCCATTTCTCAAAGATATCCATAAAAAGTGTAATTCAAAGTTTGCAATAAGCCACCTGGGAAACACACCAAACATGTAGAAGAAGGTGCTCTGGTCAGATGAAACCAAAATCAAACTTTTTGGCAGCAATGCAGAACGATACGTTTGGCATAAAGGCAACACAGCTCATCACCCTGAACACACCATCCCCACTGTCAAACATGGTGGTGGCAGCATCATAGTTTGGGCCTGCTTTTCTTCAGCAGGGAGAGTTGAAGATGGTTAAAATTGATGGGAAGCAGGATGGAGCCAAATACAGGACCATTCTTGAAGAAAACCTGTGTAGTCTGCAAAAGATCTGAGACTGGGACGGAGATTTGTCTTCCAACAAGACAATGATCCCAAAAATAAAGCAAAATCTACAGTGCAATGGTTCACATATAAATGTATCCAGGTGTTAGAATGGCCAAGTCAAAGTCCAGACCTGAATACAATCGAGAATCTGTGGAAAGAGCTGAAAACTGCTGTTCACAAACGATCTCCATCAAACCTCACTGAGCTCGAGCTGTTTGTTAAAGAAGGATGGGCAAGAATTTCAGTCTCTCCATGTACAAAACTGATAGAGACATACCCCAAGTGATTTCCAGCTGTAATCGCAGCAAAAGGTGGCGCAACAAAGTATTAAGTTAAAGGGATCGAATAATTGCACGCCCCACTTTTCAGTTTTTGAATTTCCACAAAAATTGAAAATAACCAATACATTTCGTTCAACTTCACAATTGTGTCCCACTTGTTGTTGATTCTTCATCAAAAATTTACATTTGTTATCTTTATGTTTGAAGCATGATATGCGGGAAAAGGTTGAAAAGTTCCAGGGAACCGAACAGAATATTTTCGCAACGCACTGTAGATAGATAGATATGGGATAGCTAGATTGATGGATAAATAGATAGATAGATAGATAGATAATAGATAGATATGGGATGGATGGATAGATAGATATGGGATAGCTAGATAGATGAGATAGATGGATAGATAGATAGATAGATCTATCTATGGATATATGTATCTAGCGATAGATATATCTGCCTATCGATAGATAGATCTATCTATCTATAGATAAATATATCTATAGATAGAAAAAAATCTGTGCTAGGCCGAGATCACACTTTATTAGAAACTCGCACGAGTCTTGCACCTCAATGCCGGGCACTGTTGCTGGCACTCGGACCGGAGCGTACAGCTACATAGAAATACATGCAGTCGCACACTACGGTCTTGAGTGCCGGCGGCAGTGTCGTGTATTGAGGTGTTAGACTCATGCGAGATTCTCGGAAAGTGTGACCCTGACATTAAACGCAATATCTGTTTAATTTTTTTTTAAAAAATTATGTGGTCTCCCGCGCAATTTTCAAGTCCAGAGTGGGAAAGCCAGCAACTGGGGGCTGGTGTTTATAGCCTGGGAAGCGGGTAATACCCATGTATCTTCCCAGGCTATAAATATCAGCCTGCAGCTGTCTGCATAGTCTTTACTGACTATTAAAATAGGGGGCGCCCCAAGAAAATGACATGGGGTCCCCCTATAATTAATAGCAAGAAAGGCTACGTAGACAGCTGCAGGCTGATATTCATAACCTAGGAAGGGGCCATGGATATTGCCCCTCTGGCTACAAACACCAGCCCTCCGACGCCCCAGAAATGGCACATCTTTAAGATGCGCCAATTCCGGCACTTAGCCTCTCTCTTCCCACTGCCATAAAGCGGTGGCATATGGGGTAATAAGGCGTTGATGTCACCTTTGTATTGTAAGGTAACATGAGGCTGGTTAGTAATGGAGAGGTGTCAATAAGACACCTCCTATAGTTGTTAAGGGTTAAATAAACACACTCTGTCAGAAAAAAGTCTTTTAATGAAAGAAAACACTACACAGTTTTCCCATTTTTTTGTACAGCTAATTCATGCGACGCCCTCTGTCTCCTGAAAAAAAAAGTAAAATAATAAACAAACAAATACTCCCTGTTCCGACATAATCCATTTAATAACGAGTGTCCCTTGATGTTCTCCCCTATAGAGAAGTCACATCAGGAGATGTGACCTCTCTACAGGACCTCCAGTGACACACTGAAAGAAGACAATGGCTCCTGCAGTGCATCACTGAGGTTACCTGTAGGGATGAGCGAGCATACTCATGAGTATTCGGTATTCGGCAAGTAATGCGGTTCTTGCGGTACTCGAATCCTCGTGAGTATTTCACTACTCGCCTCAAAATATTCACAACAGCCCGCACAGTCTCCACACAGCACTGCACAGTCCCGCACAGCACGGCACAGTCCCCGTACAGCCCAGCATGGCCACCACAGTCCCACACAGTACAGTCCCGCACAGTCCCCGCACAGCCCTGCACAGTCCCGCACAGCATGGCACAGTCCCCGGACAGTCCCCCCACAGCCCAGCATGGCCCACCACAGTACCACACAGCCCAGCACAGTCCTGCACAGTACCTGCAAAGCCCTGCACAGTCCGGCATAGCATGGCACAGTCTTTGCACAGGCCAGCACAGTCCCACATAGCCTGGCACAGTCCCCGCACAGGCCAGCACAGTCCCGAATAGACTTGCACAGTCCCCGCACAGGCCAGCACAGCCCCGCATAGCCTGGCACAGTCTGTTATGGATGAGTCACCGAAGGAGGAAAAAACAAAAATAATAGCTAAGTCCAGAAAACCAGAGAAGTTGGAAGCTATCGGATTGCAGACCCCTGAACCTATTAACAACTAGCAGTAGCCATGGGGGGTTCCTTCGGTGCCCTAGACCCCTCGGAGCAGACCCCAAAGCAATAGGCAGCCCCCAACATATAATGACTGTGAAGCAAGATGAAAAACACTTACACAGATAGAAAGATAGGTTGAGCAAATGATGGGGCCCAAGCTAACTAAATAGGACAGGATAGAAAAGCTGCTGTCTGCCATCTGCAAAAACGCAATCCAAAAATGAACCAACAGACTGATAGGAAAAACAGGCCCTGAAGTTGCTAGGCTTCAAAAACACTATATCAGCACTCAGGTATATTCTGAAGACAGAGCCAGAGATGAACAGATCAGAGACAAAAATGGAATTCAGCTCACCCCCGGCCGGGGATGGCTGAACTCCAAAAAACAAGGCAAACAAAACCAGAACTAAAGTGTACAAAAGGCAGAGTAAAACTTAGCTGTAAAAAGCAGAAATCAGACTGGTCTCCAAGAATCCAGCAGGAAAATCACTGGCAAGGCAGCAGGGCGTCGGCTGCCTTATATCCAGTCATCAGTTCCTGTGACCCAGTCATCATCTACCTGCTCAGCTGTTTGGTAATCAGCCTCACTACCTTCCTTCACCAGAAGAGGGAGTTCATCAGACCTCACTGGTGAAGGGAAAAATGAACTCACAACAGTACCTCCCCCTTGAGGAGGGGTCACCAAAACCTCATCCATGCCACCAGGGTGATCAGGGTGAGCCTGATGAAAGGCATGCACCAAACTTTCGGCATGAATATCAGAGGCAGAGACCCAGGAATTATCCTCCTGACCATAACCCTTCCACTTAACCAAATACTGGAGTCTCCGTCTAGCCAGACGGGAATCCAGTATCTTCTCTACCTCATACTCCATGTTACCTTCAACCAATACAGGGTCAGGAGGTGCCACCCCAGGAACTACTGGTTCAACAAACCTCTTCAACAAGGACTTATGGAACACATTATGAATCTTAAACGTGACAGGAAGAGCCAACCGAAAAGAGACCGGATTAATAATCTCCAAAATCTTGTAAGGTCCAATAAATCTAGGCTTAAACATAGGAGAAGCCACCTTCATAGCGATATTTTTTGATGACAACCAAACCATATCACCCACCTTAAACTGGGGACCAATGGTCCTATGCCGGCTGGAAAACTGCTGGGCCTTTTCCTGGGAGAGAGACAACTTATCCACCACTTGGTCCCAGATCTGGTGCATTCTCTCCACCACAGTGTCAACACCTGGGCAGGCAGAACTCTCCACCTGCCCTGAAGAAAATCGAGGATGAAATCCAAAGTTACAAAAAAAAGGTGACATCAAAGTGGCAGAACTTGCTCTATTATTTAAAGCAAATTCGGCAAAGGACAAAAATGAAAGCCAATCATCCTGATCAGCCGAAATAAAACATCTCAAATACGACTCCAAAGTCTGGTTTGTTCTCTCCGTCTGCCCGTTGGTCTGAGGGTGAAACGCAGAGGAGAAGGACAACTGAATTCCCAGCTTGGAACAGAAAGTCCACCAAAATCTAGACACAAACTGAACTCCTCTGTCAGACACAATGTTCTCAGGAATCCCGTGCAAGCGAACTACCTGTTGCAAAAACAAGGGCACCAACTCAGAGGAAGATGGCAACTTAGGGAGTGGTACAAGATGGACCATCTTAGAGAATCTATCACAAATCACCCAAATAACGGTCATTCTCTGAGAGACAGGCATATCAGAGATAAAATCCATTGAAATATGGGTCCATGGCCTCTTGGGCACCGGCAAAGGCATCAATAACCCACTAGAGCGAGAACAAGGTTTAGACCGGGAGCAAGTCCCACAGGACTGCACAAAATTCCTGACATCATGAGACAAGGCGGGCCACCAAAAAGACCGACTCACCAGATCTCTAGTACCAAAAATACCTGGATGACCAGCCAATGCAGAGCAATGAACTTCAGACATCACTCTCTTCCTCCACTGGTCAGGAACATACAACTTTCCACTGGGACAACGCTCAGGTTTGTCCTCCTGAAACTCTTCCAGAGCACGTCTCAAATCGTGTGAAATGGCAGAAAGAACTACCCCCTCGCCTAAGATGGTAGCAGGCTTGGTCACAACAGGAGAATCAGCAAAGAAACTCCTAGAGAGGACGTCTGCCTTGACATTCTTAGTGCCTGGAAGAAAAGAGACCACAAAATCAAAACGTGTGAAAAACAAGGCCCACCTAGCCTGTCTAGGATTCAAGCATTTGGCCGACTCCAGGTTAAACAAATTCTTGTGGTCAGTAAGGACCACGACCTGGTGTTTAGCTCCCTCCAACCATTGTCTCCACTCCTCAAATGCCCATTTCATGGCCAACAGTTCCCGATTCCCCACATCATAGTTACGTTCGGATGGGGAGAACTTTCGGGAAAAGAAAGCACAGGGATTCATTTCAGATGTCACAGGATCTTTTTGGGACAAAACAGCTCCTGTACCAATCTCAGAGGCGTCCACCTCTACCTGAAACGGGAGTGAGACATCAGGTTGCTGCAGAACCGGAGCAGAAGTGAATCTTCGCTTCAGCTCCTGAAAGGAAGAAACAGCCTCCGGAGACCAATTCAGCACATCAGCACCCTTCTTAGTCAAATCCGTCAATGGCTTGGCAATACTAGAAAAATTAGCTATAAATTTACGATAAAAATTAGCAAAACCCAAAAACTTCTGGAGGGCCTTCAAAGAAGTGGGCTGAACCCAATCATAAATGGCCTGTACCTTGGCCGGGTCCATTTCAATAGTTGATGGAGACAAAATGAATCCCAAAAATGAAATCCTCTGTACCCCAAAAAGGCATTTCGATCCCTTGACATACAGGGAATTCTCCTTCAAAATCCGGAACACAGTCCGAACATGTTCCACATGAGAGTCCCAATCCTTGGAAAAGATCAAAATATCATCAAGATAGATAATCAAAAATTTATCCACAAAGTCTCGGAAAATATCGTTCATGAAGGATTGGAAGACAGAAGGGGCATTAGTGAGCCCAAAAGGCCTCACCAGGTACTCAAAATGCCCCTCCGGAGTATTAAACACTATCTTTCATTCATCCCCATGCTTAATGCGAATAAGATTATATACCCCCCTGAGGTCAAGCTTGGTAAACCAGCAAGCACCTTTAACTCTGGAGAATACATCAGAAATCAGGTGTAACGGATACTGATATTTAACAGTAATTTTGTTGAGGGCACGATAGTCAATACAAGGCCTTAATGAACCATCTTTTTTGGCTACAAAAAAAACCCCAGCACCTAAGGGTGAATAGGATGGTCTAATATGACCCTTCTCCAACGACTCCTTAACCCCTTCACGACCTTTGACGCCACGTAGGCGTCATGAAAAGTCGTGCCAGAACGACCCATGACGCCTATGTGGCGTCATGACTTTAAAGCCCCCCTGCGGGTCGGGTGACCTAGGTCACAGAAAGGTCACCCGACCCGCAGATACAGGGGGCTTTGTTCTTCGCCACAGGGGGCGTGGCTTCGCCCCCACGTGGCTACGATCGCTCTGATTGGCTGTTAAAAGTGAAACAGCCAATCAGAGCGATAGTAATATTTCATCAATGAAAATTGATGAAATATTACAATCCAGCCATGGCCGATGCTGCTGTAGCATCGGCCATGGCTGGAGACACCGATTCCACCCCCCCGGCGATCGCCCCCCCCACAACTGAATGACAGCGGCGATCTGCCGCCGCTGTCATCATCTGCCCCCCTCCCATTCCCTCTGCTCCCCGTCAGATTCCGATCCCCCCCTCACCCCCTCTCACCTCCCCCGGCACCTTCTAAGTCCCCCTGTCGCTCCCGGTGTCCAGCGGGTCCGGTTCATGGGCGCCGCCATCTTAGAAAATGGCGGGCGCATGCGCAGTGCGCCCGCCCGAATCTGCCGGCTGCAGATTCTATTCTTTCATTTTGATCACTCTCACAGTGATCAAAATGAAAGAAAAAGTAAATAAACCCCCCGATTATCACCCCCATAGGTAGGCACAACTAATAAAATAAAGAAAATATTTTTATTTTTATTTTTCCATTAGGGTTAGGGTTAGGGTTGAAAAGAGGGTTAGGGTTAGGGTTGAAAAGAGGGTTAGGGTTAGGGTTGAAAAGAGGGTTAGGGTTGGAAAGAGGGTTAGGGTTAGGGTTGGAAAGAGGGTTAGGGTTAGGGTTGGAAAGAGGGTTAGGCTTTGAAAGAGGGTTAGGGTTAGGGTTGGAAAGAGGGTTAGGGTTGGAAAGAGGGTTAGGGTTAGGCTGGTTTCACATTTGCGTTTTTTTTCGCGGTAATTTAGCGCTAAATAGCGCATGCGTTTTTTTTCCTATACTTTGCATGGGATGCGCTTATGTGCGCATACACATGCGTTTGTACGCGTTTTACCACGCATGCGTTTTTTTGCGGTATGCGCTCGGGCGCACAAAATGCAACTTGTTGCATTTTTTGTGCGTCCGATTTGCCTCAAAAAAACGCATGCGCGCGCAATGCGTTTTTTTACAGCAAGACACCCAATATAAGTCTATGGGTGCGCATATGTGCGCATTGGCATGCTTATGCATGCGTTTTTTTGCACATGCGTTTTTTTTGTTAACCATGGAATTTAGGGGTTTGGGTTAGAGTTAGGGTTAGTTAAGGGGGTTTAGGGTTAGGGTTAGGGTCAGGGTTAGGGTTAGGGTTAGGGTCAGGGTTAGGGTTAAGTATGGTTTGGTTAAGGGTTAGGGTCAGGGTTAGGGTTAGGGTTAGGGTCAGGGTTAGGGTCAGGGTTAAGTATGGTTTGGTTAAGGGTTAGGGTCAGGGTTAGGGTTAGGGTTAGGGTCAGGGTTAGGATCAGGGTTAGGGTTAAGTATGGTTTGGTTAAGGGTTAGGGTCAGGGTTAGGGTTAGGGTTAGGGTCAGGGTTAGGGTTAGGGTTAAAGTTAGTTAGGGTTTGGGTTAGGGTTAAGTATGGTTTGGTTAAGGGTTAGGGTCAGGGTTAGGGTTAAGTATGGTTTGGTTAAGGGTTAGGGTTAGGGTCAGGGTTAGGGTCAGGGTTAGGGTTAAGGTTAGTTAGGGTTTGGGTTAGGGTTAAGTATGGTTTGGTTAAGGGTTAGGGTCAGGGTTAGGGTTAAGTATGGTTTGGTTAAGGGTTAGGGTCAGGGTTAGGGTTAGGGTCAGGGTTAGGGTTAGGGTTAAGTATGGTTTGGTTAAGGGTTAGGGTCAGGGTTAGGGTTAGGGTTAGGGTCAGGGTTAGGGTCAAGTATGGTTTGGTTAAGGGTTAGGGTCAGGGTTAGGGTAAGGGTTAGGGTTAGGGTCAGGGTTAGGGTTAGGGTTAAGGTTAGTTAGGGTTTGGGTTAGGGTTAAGTATGGTTTGGTTAAGGGTTAGGGTCAGGGTTAGGGTTAAGTATGGTTTGGTTAAGGGTTAGGGTTAGGGTCAGGGTTAGGGTTAGGGTCAGGGTTAAGGTTAAGGTTAGTTAGGGTTTGGGTTAGGGTTAAGTATGGTTTGGTTAAGGGTTAGGGTCAGGGTTAGGGTTAAGTATGGTTTGGTTAAGGGTTAGGGTTAGGGTTAGGGTCAGGGTTAGGGTTAGGGTTAGGGTCAGGATTAAGGTTAGTAAAGTCATGGTTTGGGTTAGTGTGAGGGGCCACCTAATGTTGGAAAAAAACGCAAACGCGGTAAAAACGCACTAAAAACGCATACAAACGCATAAAAACGCTGCGTTTTTTTCATGCATGCTCATAAAAATGCTTGAAAAAAACGCAGCAGTTGTATGCTTTTGTATGCGTTTTTCAATGCGTTTTTTTGCGGGAAAAACATGCTGCAAAAAAAAGCAAGTGTGAAACAGGCCTTAGGGTTGGAATTAGGGTTAGGGTTGGAATTAGGGTTAGAATTAGGGTTAGGGTTGGAATTAGGGTTAGGGTTGGAATTAGGGTTAGAATTAGGGTTAGGGTTGGAATTAGGGCTAGGCTTGTGGTTAGGGGTGTGTTGGGGATAGGGTTGGAGTTAGAATTGAGGGGTTTCCACTGTTTAGGCACATCAGGGGGTCGCCAAACGCGACATGGTGCAACCATTGATTCCAGCCAATTTTGCGTTCAAAAAGTCAAACGGTGCTCCCTCCCTTCCAAGCCCTGCCGTGTGCCCAAACAGTGGTTTACCCCAACATATGAAGTATCAGCGTACTCAGGAAAAATTGCACAACAACTTTTGGGGACTAATTTCTCGTGTTACCCTTGGGAAAATAAAAAATCGGGGGCTAAAAAATTATTTTTGTGGAAAAAAATGATTTTTTCATTTTCACGTCTCTGCATTATAAACTTCTGTGAAGCACTTGGGGGTTCAAAGTGCTCACAACACATCTTACATACGTTCCTTGGAAGGTCTAGTTTCCAAAACGGGGTCACTTGTGGGGGGTTTCCACTGTTTAGGCACATCAGGTGATCTGCAAACGTAATGACGACCGCAGACTATTCCATCAAAGTCTGCATTTCAAAACATCACTACTTCCATTCCGAGCCTTCACGTGTGCCCAAACAATGGTTCCCCCCCACATATGGGGTACCAGCGTACTCAGGACAAACTGGACAACAACTTTTGGGGTTCAATTTCTCCTGTTACCCTTGTGAAAATAAAAAATTGCGGGCTAAAAAAATTATTTTTTGAGGAAAAAAAATATTTTGTATTTTCACGGTTCTGCGTTATAAACTTCTGTGAAGCACTTGGGGGTTCAAAGTGCTGCTCACCACACATCTAGATAAGTTCCTTGGTGGTCTAGTTTCCAAAATGGGGTCACTTGTGGGGGGTTTCCACTGTTTAGGCACATCAGAGGCTCTGCAAACGTAACATGATGCCCGCAGACCATTCGATCAAGTCGGTATTTCAAAACGTCACTACTTCCCTTCCGAGCCCCGACGTGTGCCCAAACAATGGTCCCTCCCCACATATGGGGTATCAGCGTACTCAGGACAAACTGGACAACAACTTTTGGGGTCCAATTTCTCCTGTTACCCTTGTGAAAATAAAAAATTGCGAGCTAAAAATTCATTTTTTGAGGAAAAAAAAGGATTTTTTATTTTCATGGCTCTGCGTTACAATCTTCTGTGAAGCACTTCGGGGTTCAAGGTGCTCACTACACATCTAGATAAGTTCCTTGGGGGTCTAATTTCCAAAATGGGGTCACTTGTGGGGGGTTTCCACAGTTTAGGTACATCAAGGGCTCTGCAAATGAAACATGATGCCCGCAGACCATTCCATCAAAGTCTGCATACCAAAACGTCACTACTTCCCTTCCGAGCCCTGATGTGTGCCCATACAGTGGTCATCCCCCACATATGGGGTATCAGCGTACTCAGGACAAACTGGACAACAACTTTTGGGGTCCAATTTCTCCTGTTACCCTTGTGAAAAAAAAATTGCGTGCTAAAATTCATTTTTTTTGAGGGAAAAAAATGATTTTTTATTTTCATGGCTCTGCATTATAAACTTCTGTGAAGCACTTGGGGGTTCAAGGTGCTCACCACACATCTAGATAAGTTCCTTGGGGGGTCTAGTTTCCAAAATGGGGTCACTTGTGGGGGGTTTCTACTGTTTAGGCACACAGGGGCTCAGCAAATGTAACATGACGCCCGCAGACCATTCCATCAAAGTCAGCATTTCAAAATGTCACTACTTCCCTGCTGAGCCCCAACGTGTGCCCAAACAGTGGTTCCCCCCCACATATGGGGTACCAGCCTACTAAGGACAAACTGGACAACAACTTTTGGGGTCCAATTTATCCTAGTACCCTTGTGAAAATAAAAAATTGCCAACTAAAAAATTTTTTTTAAGGAAAAAAAAAGATTTTTTATTTTCACTGCTCTGCATTATAAACTTCTGTGAATCACCTGGGGGTTCAAAGTGCTCACTATGCATCTAGATAAGTTCCTTAGGGGGTCTAGTTTCCAAAATGGGGTCATTTGTGGGGGGAGCTCCAAAGTTTAGGCACACAGGGGCTCTCCAAACACGACATGGTGTCCGCTAACGATTGGAGCTAATTTTCATTTCAAAAAGTCAAATGGCGCTCATTCCCTTCTGCGCCCTGCCGTGCACCCAAACAGTGCCCCCCCCACATATTGGGTACCAGCATACTCAGGACAATCTGGACAACAACTTTTGTGGTCCAATTTCTCCTGTTACCCTTGTGAAAATAAAAAATAGCGTGCTAAAAAATCATTTTTGAGGAAAAAAAATGATTTTTTATTTTCACTGCTATATGTTATAAACTTTTGTGAAGCACTTGGGGGGTTCAAAGTGCTCACTACACATCTAGATAAGTTCCTTAAGGGGTCTAGTTTCCAAAATGGTGTCACTTGTGGGGGAGCTCCAATGTTTAGGCACACAGGGGCTCTCCAAACACGACATGGTGTCCGATAACGATTGGAGCTAATTTTCCATTCAAAAAGTCAAATGGCGCTCCTTCCCTTCCGGGCCCTGCCGTGCACCCAAACAGTGGTTTATGACCACATATGAGGTATCGGTGTACTCAGGAGAAATTGCCCAACAAATTTTAGTATCCATTTTATCCTGTTGCCCATGTGAAAATGAAAAAACTGAGGCTAAAAGATAATTTTTGCGAAAAAAAGTACTTTTTTTTTTTTTATGGATCAATTTGAGAAGCACCTGGGGGTTCAAAGTGATCACTATGCATCTAGATAAGTTCCTTGGGGGGTCTAGTTTCCAAAATGGGGTCACTTGTGGGGGAGCGCCAGTGTTTAGGCACACAGCGACTCTCCAAACGCGACATGGCAAGCGTTAAATATTCCAGCATATTTTCCATTCAAAAAGTCAAATGGCGCTCCTTCCCTTCTGAGCCCTGCCGTGCGCCCAAACAGTGGTTTTTGACCACATATGAGGTATCGGTGTACTCAGGGGAAGTTGCCCAACAAATTTTAGGATCCATTTTATCCTGTTGCCCATGTGAAAATGAAAAAATTGATGCTGAAAGAAAATTTTTGTTGGAGAAATTAAAATGTCCTTTTTTTCCTTCCATGTTGCTTTAGTTCCTGTGAAACACCTAAAGGGTTAATAATCTTCTTGAATGTAGTTTTGAGTAGCTTGAGGGGTGCAGTTTTTAGAATGGTGTCACTTTTGGGTATTTTCTGCCATATAGACCCCTCAAAGTGACTTCAAATGTGAGGTGGTCCCTAAAAAAAATGGTTTTGTAAATTTTGTTGTAAAAATGAGAAATCACTGGTCAACTTTTAACCCTTATAACTTCCTAACAAAAAAATATTTTGCTTCCAAAATTGTGCTGATGTAAAGTAGACATGTGGGAAATGTTATTTAGTAACTATTTTGTGTCACATAACTCTCTAGTTTAACAGAATAAAAATTCAAAATTTGAAAATTGCAAAATTTTCAAAATTTTCGCCAAATTTCTGATTTTTTCACAAATAAACGCAAAAATTATCGATCTAAATTTACCACTAACATGAAGCCCAATATGTCTCGAAAAAACAATCTCAGAATCGCTAGGATGCGTTGAAGCGTTCCAGAGTTATTACCTCATAAAGGGACACTGGTCAGAATTGCAAAAAATGGCCAGGTCATTAAGGTCATAATAGGCTGGGTCATGAAGGGGTTAATATAGGATCGCATAGCCTCGTGCTCGGGTACAGATAAATTGAAAAGCCGACCCTTGGGAAATTTACACCCCGGGCTCAGCTCAATTGCACAGTCATAACTCCTATGAGGAGGCAAAGACGCAGACTCATTCTCACTAAATACATCATAAAAGTCAGCCAAATAGTCAGGAACATCATGCGACTGGGGAGAAGTGGAGAAAACAGGAGCATCACAAAGGGCACACCGACAACCCAACTCACCACAGACACAGATTTCCAATCCAAAACTGGATTATGGATTTGCAACCAGGGAAACCCCAGAACAATGATATCATGCAAATTATGCAACACCAAAAATCTGCAATTTTCTTGATGGTCTGGGGCGACCCGCATTACCCCCTGGGTCCAAAATTGAGGTTTATTTTTCGCCAAAGGAGTCGCATCAATACCCCTCAAAGGGATAGTCGTCAGCAAAGGCGTCATAGGAAATCCACAACGGTTAGCAAAATCCAAGTCCATCAGGTTCAGAGCTGTTCCCGAATCCACAAAAGCCTTGGTGGAAAATGTGGACAGGGAGCAGATCAGAGTAATTGCCAGAAGAAACTTAGGTTGAACACCACCCACAGAAAATGTGTGAGCACAGCGTTTCTCTCGTTTAGGTCAGACAGAAATAATATGCGAGTAGTGTTGAGCGATACCGTCCGATACTTAAAAGTATCGGATCGGAATGGATCGGCCGATCTAAAAAAAATATCGGGTATCGCCGATTCCGATACCGGAAGTCCCATTCAAGTCTATGGGACTTCCGGTATCGGAATAAGAAAAACCCTATTTTTGCCTTGTACAGCCTCTCTGGGGTCTGTACGGGCCTTTCGGGGGGCTGTGCCGGCCTGCCGGGGGGTCTGTGCAGGCTCCGATGGTCTGTGCCGGCCTGCCGGTGGTCTGTGCCGGCCTGCCGGGGAGCTGTGCCGGCCTGCCGGTGGTCTGTGCAGGCTCCGGTGGTCTGTGCCAACCTGCCGGGGGGGCTGTGCAGGCTCCGGTGGTCTGTGCCGGCCTGCCGGTGGTCTGTGCAGGCTCCGGGGGTCTGTGCAGGCATCGCCCGATGGGACTACAAGTCCCATCGGGCGATGCCTGCTACCATGACAGTGATTGACACATTAGCCAATGATGGGACAGTAGTAGTCCCATCATCCGGCTAATGTGTTGAATGTAAAAAAATAAAAAAATAAAAAAAATTACATGCTACATACATACAACATGCATACTACATATATACTACATGTAACATACATACTACATATATACTACATGCAACATACATGCTACATACTACATACATGCTACATACATACTACATACATAATACATATATACTACATGCATGCAACATACATACAACATATATACTACATGCATGCAACATGCATACTACATATATACTATATATACTACATGTAACATACATACTACATATATACTACATGCTACATACATGCAACATACACACTACATGCTACATACTACATGCATACTACATACATGCTACATACATACTATATACATACACTACATGCATGCAACATACATACTACATATATACCACATGTATGCAACATGCATACTACATATATACTGCATATATACTACATGCATACTACATATATACCACATACATGCTACATACATACAACATGCATACTACATATATACTACATGTAACATACATACTACATATATACTACATACTACATGCATACTACTTACATGCTACATACTACATACATGCTACATATATACTACATACATAATACATATATACTACATGCATGCAACATACAACATATAAACTACATGCATGCAACATGCATACTACATATATACTATATATACTACATGTAACATACATACTACATATATACTACATGCTACATACTACATACATGCTACATACTACATACATAATACATATATATTACATGCATGCAACATACATACAACATATATACTACATGGATGCAACATGCATACTACATATATACTATATATACTACATGTAACATACATACTACATATATACTACATGCTACATACATGCAACATACACACTACATGCTACATACATGCAACATACTACATACATGCTACATACTACATGCATACTACATACATGCTACATACATACTACATACATACACTACATGCATGCAACATACATATATACTACATACAATACATACATATAGACATACAGTACATATAACATAGAGTACATACTCACCATCACTTGTCACTTTGATCCCCGAAGCCATTGTCGCCTGAGGAATAAATATCAAAATAAAAAAACACCAATATACTTACCCCGATCCGCAGAAGTCCACGAGGGTCCCACGTCCATCTTGCGTGGAGAACAGCAGCATCAGCTGATGCTACCGTTCTCTACCAGCTCCAGGAATACAATGATGGAAGGTAGGTATCCTTCCGCACTGTATTCCTCCACCACTTTAAAAAAAAAAAGTCCCTAGTCTCACTTTATGCCATTGCTGCGTGGGAAATTCCCACGCAGCAATGGCATAAAGTGAGACTAGGGACTTTTTTTTACAGTGGTGGAGGAATACAGTGCGGAAGGATACCTACCTTCCGTCATTGTATTCCTGGAGCTGGTAGAGAACGGTAGCATCAGCTGATGCTGCTGTTCTCCATGCAAGATGGACGTAGGACCCTCGTGGACTTCTGCGGATCGGGGTAAGTATATTGGTGTTTTTTTATTTTGATATTTATTCCTCAGGCGACAATGGCTTCGGGGATCAAAGTGACAAGTGATGGTGAGTATGTACTCTATGTTATATGTACTGTATGTCTATATGTATGTATTGTATGTAGTATATATGTATGTTGCATGCATGTAGTGTATGTATGTAGTATGTATGTAGCGTTTATGTAGTATGCATGTAGTATGTAGCATGTATGTAGTATGTTGCATGTATGTAGCATGTAGTGTGTATGTTGCATGTATGTAGCATGTAGTATATATGTAGTATGTATGTTACATGTAGTATATATAGTATATATGTAGTATGCATGTTGCATGCATGTAGTATATATGTTGTATATATGTTGCATGCATGTAGTATATATGTATTATGTATGTAGTATGTAGCATGTATGTAGTATGTAGCATGTATGTAGTATGTAGCATGTATGTAGTATGTATGTTACATGTAGTATATATAGTATATATGTAGTATGCATGTTGCATGCATGTAGTATATATGTTGTATGTTGCATGCATATAGTATATATGTATTATGTATGTAGTATATATGTAGCATGTATGTAGTATGTAGCATGTACAGTGGGGCAAAAAAGTATTTAGTCAGTCAGCAATAGTGCAAGTTCCACCACTTAAAAAGATGAGAGGCGTCTGTAATTTACATCATAGGTAGACCTCAACTATGGGAGACAAACTGAGAAAAAAAAATCCAGAAAATCACATTGTCTGTTTTTTTTTCATTTTATTTGCATATTATAGTGGAAAATAAGTATTTGGTCAGAAACAAAATTTCCTCTCAATACTTTGTGATATATCCTTTGTTGGCAATGACAGAGGTCAAACGTTTTCTGTAAGTCTTTACAAGGTTGCCACACACTGTTGTTGGTATGTTGGCCCATTCCTCCATGCAGATCTCCTCTAGAGCAGTGATGTTTTTGGCTTTTCGCTTGGCAACACGGACTTTCAACTCCCTCCAAAGGTTTTCTATAGGGTTGAGACCTGGAGACTGGCTAGGCCACTCCAGGACCTTGAAATGCTTCTTACGAAGCCACTCCTTCGTTGCCCTGGCGGTGTGCTTTGGATCATTGTCATGTTGAAAGACCCAGCCACGTTTCATCATCAATGCCCTTGCTGATGGAAGGAGGTTTGCACTCAAAATCTCACGATACATGGCCCCATTCATTCTTTCATGTACCCGGATCAGTCGTCCTGGCCCCTTTGCAGAGAAACAGCCCCAAAGCATGATGTTTCCACCACCATGCTTTACAGTAGGTATGGTGTTTGATGGATGCAACTCAGTATTCTTTTTCCTCCAAACATGACAAGTTGTGTTTCTACCAAACAGTTCCAGTTTGGTTTCATCAGACCATAGGACATTCTCCCAAAACTCCTCTGGATCATCCAAATGCTCTCTAGCAAACTTCAGACGGGCCCGGACATGTACAGGCTTAAGCAGTGGGACACGTCTGGCACTGCAGGATCTGAGTCCATGGTGGCGTAGTGTGTTACTTATGGTAGGCCTTGTTACATTGGTCCCAGCTCTCTGCAGTTCATTCACTAGGTCCCCCCACGTGGTTCTGGGATTTTTGCTCACCGTTCTTGTGATCATTCTGACCCCACGGGGTGGGATTTTGCGTGGAGCACCAGATCGAGGTAGATTATCAGTGGTCTTGTATGTCTTCCATTTTCTAATTATTGCTCCCACAGTTGATTTCTTCACTCCAAGCTGGTTGGCTATTGCAGATTCAGTCTTCCCAGCCTGGTGCAGGGCTACAATTTTGTTTCTGGTGTCCTTTGACAGCTCTTTGGTCTTCACCATAGTGGAGTTTGGAGTCAGACTGGTTGAGGGTGTGCACAGGTGTCTTTTTATACTGATAACAAGTTTAAACAGGTGCCATTACTACAGGTAATGAGTGGAGGAAAGAGGAGACTCTTAAAGAAGAAGTTACAGGTCTGTGTGAGCCAGAAATCTTGATTGCTTGTTTCTGACCAAATACTTATTTTCCACCATAATATGCAAATAAAATGAAAAAAAACAGACAATGTGATTTTCTGGATTTTTTTTTCTCAGTTTGTCTCCCATAGTTGAGGTCTACCTATGATGTAAATTACAGACGCCTCTCATCTTTTTAAGTGGTGGAACTTGCACTATTGCTGACTGACTAAATACTTTTTTGCCCCACTGTATGTAGTATGCATGTAGTATGTAGTATATATGTAGTATGTATGTTACATGTAGTATATATGTAGTATGCATGTTGTATGTATGTAGCATGTATGTGGTATATATGTAGTATGCATGTAGTATATATGCAGTATATATGTAGTATGCATGTTGCATGCATGTGGTATATATTTAGTATGTATGTTGCATGTATGTAGCATGTAGTGTGTATGTTGCATGTATGTAGCATGTAGTATATATGTAGTATGTATGTAGCATGTATGTATATATAGTTTATATGTAGTATGCATGTTGCATGCATGTGGTATATATGTAGTATGTATGTTGCATGCATGTAGTGTATGTATGTAGTATGTATGTTGCATGTATGTAGCATGTAGTGTGTAAGTTGCATGTATGTAGCATGTAGTATGTATGTTACATGTAGTATATATAATATATATCTAGTATGCATGTTGCATGCATGTAGTATATATGTATTATGTATGTAGTATATATGTAGCATGTATGTAGTATGTAGCATGTATGTAGCATGTAGCATGTATGTAGTATGCATGTTGTATGTATGTAGCATGTATGTAGCATGTATGTAGCATGTAATTTTTTTTTTTTTTTTACATTCAACACATTAGCCGGATGATGGGACTACTACTGTCCCATCATTGGCTAATGTGTCAATCACTGTCATGGTAGCAGGCATCGCCCGATGGGACTTGTAGTCCCATCGGACGATACCTGCACAGACCCCCGAAGCCTGCACAGACCACCGGCAGGCCGGCACAGTCCCCCGGCAGGCCGGCACAGACCACCGGAGCCTACACAGACCACCGGCAGGCCGGCACAGACCACCGGAGCCAGCACAGACCACCGGCAGGCCAGCACAGCCCCCCGGCAGGCCGGCACAGACCACCGGAGCCTGCACAGACCACCGGCAGGCCGGCACAGCCCCCGGCAGGCCGGCGCAGACCACCGGAGCCTGCACAGACCACCGGCAGGCCGGTACAGACCCCCGGACAGTCGGCACAGCCCCCCCGAAGGCCCGAACTGACGGTGCATCATGATGCGCACAGACAGCGCATCATGATGACGTCATTTCGGCAGCCAATCAGAGCCACAAAAGTGGCTCATTGCATTTTGGACTTCCGATTCCGGTATCCGATACGAAAAAAGTATCGGTACTCGGTATCGGAATTCCGATACGGCAAATATCAGCCGATACCCGATACTTGCGGTATCGGAAAGCTCAACTCTATATGCGAGGCATCTCCACAAAAAAAAAACACAGCTTATTATGCCTTCTGAACTCCTGACGTTGCGCCCTGGACAAAACTCTATCACATTGCATAGGTTCAGACATTTGTTCAATAGGTGGCAACACCTCTCGTGCGGTCTTGCGTTCACGCAAACGCCGATCAACCTGAATGGCTAATGACATAGATTCGTCAAGACCAGAGGGAACAGGAAATCCCACCATGGTATCTTTTACGGTTTCTGACAAACCTTTCCGAAAGAGAGCTGCCAAGGCATCATCATTCCAGGTAGTAAGGACCGCCCACTTTCGGAATTTTTGACAGCACAACTCTGCAGAATCCCGACCCTGGCTCAATGCCAACAGGGCCTTTTCAGCCTGACCAATAGCATTAGGTTCATCATACAACAACCCCAAGGCTTGAAAAAATACATCCACATTATTTAGAATAGGATCATCAGGTTTCAAAGAAAACGCCCAATCCTGGGGATCGCCGCGCAGCAAAGAGATGACAATTTTAACCCGCTGCGCGGAGCTCACCGACGAGTTAGGCTTCAAGGCAAAAAACAATTTACAATTATTCTTGAAATTCAAAAATTTAGACCGCTCCCCAAAAAACACATCAGGAGTGGGGATCTTTGATTCAGCAGCATGTGAATGAGTAAGATAGGCGGAAATTCCCCGCACTTCCGCAGCGAGCTGCTCCACACGATCAGACAATTGCTTCATCTTCATTGAGAGAAAAAAAATCCCCCCTACGGCCTCAGAGATATAGAGGAAAAAATATATACCTTTTTTTTTTTTTTCTTACAATTCTTTCCTGCTATTGAGTACCCTAGGATCTGCGGTATGGTCGGTGATTCTGTTATGGATGAGTCACCGAAGGAGGAAAAAAACAAAAATAATAGCTAAATCCAGAAAACCAGAGAAGTTGGAAGCTATCGGATTGCAGACCCCTGAACCTATTAACAACAACTAGCAGTAGCCGTGGGGGGTTCATACGGTGTCCTAGACCTCTTGATCACAGCCGGAGAACTAAATTAGCCTAAAGACAGAAAGGGGAAATCTAAACTGCCCCAGAGCAGACCCCAAAGCAATAGGCAGCCCCCAACATATAATGACTGCGAAGCAAGATGAAAAACACTAACACAGATAGAAAGATAGGTTGAGCAAATGATGGGGCCCAAGCTAACTAAATAGGACAGGACAGAAAAGCTGCTGTCTGCCATCCGCAAAAACCCTATCCAAAAATGAACCAACAGACTGATATGAAAAACCGGCCCTGAAGTCACTAGGCTTCAAAAAGACTATATCAGCACTCAGGTATATTCTGAAGACAGAGCCAGAGATCAACAGATCAGAGACAAAAATGGAATTCAGCTCACCCCCGGCCGGGGATGGCTGAACTCCAAAAAACAAGGCAAGCAAAACCAGAACTAAAGTGTACAAAAGGCAGAGCAAAACTTAGCTTTGAGAAGCAGAAATCAGACTGGTCTCCAAAAATCCAGCAGGAAAATCACCGGCAAGGCAGCAGGGTGTCGGCTGCCTTATATCCAGTCATCAGTTCCTGTGACCCAGTCATCATCTACCTGCTCAGCTGTTTGGTAATCAGCCTCACTACCTTCCTTTGCCAGAAGAGGGAGTTCATCAGACCTCACTGGTGAAGGGAAAAATGAACTCACAACAACAGTCTTTGCAGAGTCCCTGCACAGTCCATCTCAGTCCCCACCCATTAATTGCATTTCCCATAGACTTACTTTGGACTCGGTACTCGTTACGAGTACCCGAATATTAGGAGTTACTCGTAACAAGTACAACGAGTCCGAATACTACAGTACTCGCTCATCCCTAGTTAACTGAGTTCAGGCTCTCACTTTACAGCAATGCTGCTTGAGAATTAGGGTTAGGGTTAGGCTTAAGGGACCTCTTTCCCGGCGGCGGAGGGATACACAGCGGAGGATTACCTCCGCCTCTCATTTCAATGCTGGAGCCCCTGTAGAGCACTGACATCACCCAATGTCAGTGTTCTACATGGGAGATCATTGTGTGACACTCATTCTTAACTGGACTATGACAGAAAGGTAATGTATAGGTTGGTTTATTATTTTTATTTTTATTACAGGAGATCGAGGGCTTCGGGGAATTAGGTGTATATGGTGAGTATGTACTCTATGCTATATGTTGTATGTACTGTGTGTAATGTATGTGTATATGTAGTGTATGTTAAGGGTTTTTTTTGCATTCAACACATTAGCTGGATGATGGGACTACTACTGTACCATCAATGGCTAATGTGTCATTCACTGTTACTGTAGCAGGCATAGCCGGATGGGACTTGTAGTCCCATAGGACGATGCCTGCAGACACACACACAGCCCTGCCAGACCCTCGCACAGCCCTGCAGACCCCCTGCACAGCCCCGCAGACCCCCTGCACAGCCCCGGCAACCCCTGGACAGCCCCGCAGACCCCTGCACAGCCCCAGCAGACTCCGGCAACCTCCACACAGCCTAGCAACCCACACAGACCCCCCGGCAACCCCTGCAGACCCACTGGACAGCCCCGCAAACCCGCGGACAGCCCCGGCAATGCTCTCACAGCCCCGCAGACCCCCATATAGATCTGGCAACCCCCACACAGCCCCAAAAACACCCCGCACAGCCCTGGCAACCCCTGCACAGTCCTGCAGACCCCGGCACACACTATACACACACACACATAGCCCAGCACACACTATACACACACGCACACAACCCTGCAGACCCCGCCCGCACACACACATTCCGATCTGCAGCGTTTCATCCACAGCAAAACTGCAGATCTTTTACCCATGCAAGTCAATGGGTACAGAGACACTGCAAATCCGCACAAAGAGTTGACATGCTGTGGAAAAAAATGCTGCGATTCCGTGTTTTTTCCACAGCATGTGCACAGCAATTTTTTTTACATTGTTTTGATACACACTTGCAGATTAATTGCGGATCCACAGCAGAAAAAACACTGCGGATCCACAATAAATCTGTAACTTGTGCACATAGCCTAACTGCCTATCACATGCAGCTGCGTGTCATCTGGCTGCTGGTCTGAGAGGTAACATTCTTGATTACACCACTCAGCAATGCAACCAGATGTGGCAGGTTTTGGGCTCATCATAGGACATAAGCATTATGAAATATCAGTGGACAGGTGAGTATTACTTTTATTTTTTATTTTTATCTTAATAATGAGTAAATGAGAGGATTTTTTGGGGAGTATTTTATTCTATGAAAGGACTTTTGTTTGACTAAAGGAGTGTCTTTATTCATTTTCACTAGGGGGTTGGTAATGGGGTGTCTGCTAGATGCTTCTCCATTACTCACCCCTTTACTAGATGTCAGCTGACATTTCAAAGCTGACATCAACCTCTAAATATTACCTTGCTTACCAATGCACCAGGGCAAGCTGGTAGAGCTGGACAAGGTGCCAGAATCGACGTATCTAATGTATACCCCTTTTCTGGGGCAGCTGCAGGCTACTATTTTCAGGATGGGGAAGGGTCAAATATCCATGTGCTTTCCCAGACTGAAAATAACAGTCGCCAGCTGTCTGCTTTAGCTTGGCTGATTACACTGGTCAACAGCATTTTTGGTGCCAAAGATATTTCATCGAATTTAGGGTATTTTTGGGGTGCTGATTCTGAATATGTCATCAGTTTTGCCAGATTGGCTCAAGTTTTTGAGATTTTTGGTATCTTATTTATAGCACTTGTTGGTAAATGCGACGCATCATCTCATTAATTTCTTTGGATTAGTACTTGAACTGAGCAGTTCTCAATATAGTTTTGTGTTAATTAGTGTTCTAAAAGTTTGTTCATAGCTTGATTTTTGCACTAACTTTATGTTGTTGTCTGTTTTCCAGTGAAAAGCATGAACTCATCAAGAAGAAGTTGTCTTAACGATCCAGACTCATTCTGTTACATTTGTGGTGAATACACACTGCCAAAACATAGAAGAAACATAACAGACTTCGTAAAAAAAGTGTATTTTGCCTATTTTGGGGTTATGCTTGGGGACCAAGACAAGTTTTGGGCACCACACATAGTGTGCAAAGCATGTATCGAATTATTACGAAAATGGAGCAAAGGACAAAGAAAAAGCTTCAAATTTGGTGTTCCAATGGTGTGGAGAGAGCCAAAAAATCATCATGATGACTGTTATTTATGGTAAACACAGGTACAGGCACATCTTCACAATGAGGGACAGGCCTTCTTGCAGATTCCATGTTACTCCCATTTTCGTTTCTTATGCTTATTGAATCCTTGCACTTGCACTGCACAGAAATAACAGTCATCATGATGATTTTTTGGCTCTCTCCACACCATTGGAACACCAAATTTGAAGCTTTTTCTTTGTCCTTTGCTCCATTTTCGTAATAATTCGATACATGCTTTGCACACTATGTGTGGTGCCCAAAACTTGTCTTGGTCCCCAAGCATAACCCCAAAATAGGCAAAATACACTTTTTTTACGAAGTGTGTTATGTTTCTTCTATGTTTTGGCAGTGTATATTCACCACAAATGTAACAGAATGAGTCTCGATCGTTAAGACAACTTCTTCATGATGAGTTCATGCTTTTCACTGGAAAACAGACAACAACATAAAGTTAGTGCAAAAATCAAGCTATGAACAAACTTTTAGAACACTAATTAACACAAAACTATATTGAGAACTGCTCAGTTCAAGTACTAATCCAAAGAAATTAATGAGATGATGCGTCGCATTTACCAACAAGTGCTATAAATAAGATACCAAAAATCTCAAAAACTTGAGCCAATCTGGCAAAACTGATGACATATTCAGAATCAGCACCCCAAAAATACCCCAAATTCATTAAAATATTTTGGACACCAGAAAAAAATTTTTTTTTCGTTGACCTGTGTTATCAAAAATGGGGGGACCTTATGCCATTTTTTTTTAAATCATTTGTTTAAATAATTTTGAAAAATGGTATAGATACCCCTCTATTTTTGATAAGCAGCCAAGATAAAAATGGAAGCTTTGGGCTTCAACTCGCAGCTATCAGCTTTACCTGCACTTGTTATCAAGAATAGAGAGAGACCCCACATCTTGTTTTATTTATTTTTTTGCACAGTATGTCAGCCAATTAAAGCCATGCCAATATTTGACATGGTTGTTATGAGGCCGGAAGTACCCACACAGGAAAAGCTTGTTGATTTGCTGTGCTGCAGCCTTTAAACAAGATACATTCAGGTGGCTGAACCGAACAGTAAAACGGACTTCCGTGAGAATTCCATGTTCAGGGTCTCTGCACTGACACTAGGTGTTTGGCACAGACCCCAAGCTTTATCGTTTGGGTTCACTTATCTCCAGTGGTGAGATTTTTGTTGCTGTAAAATGCAGTCTAAGAAGCCTTGCTATGTAGAATAGGATGAAGCAGACAAGGAGATGTATTGCTGTTTGGGGGCAGCAGCAGCACAGCAAAGATGATATGATGGACAGGGAATAAGTTCCTAGCTTGGATAGTGCATTAGCACTGGTGGAAGCAAAATATTGTAAAGCATAATGGACAAATAGGCAGATGATACACCTGATGTAATCAATTGCATCAGCCATAGGTGACTGAAAGTTAGCACTAATTGACTGATTGGTTTTCAAATATGTGAAGCAAAGTTTTCCATGCTTTCAGAGCAAAATTTGGTCCGCTTGGGAGTAACAAAGCTATATGCTGCTCTAAATAATCTCTCTGATGTTACTCTGGAGGATGAAGAAGACAGGTCTCCTATGTTAAATTGGGCCAGTTCTTGACATTTTCCAATCTGCTGACCTAGAAGTCCACATAGTATCTGCTTGAGAAAAAACACAGTACAGTTATGACAATTTGCTGAAGTGTGTCAGGTTAGCGCAGCAGCAGAAAAAAACATTTTATCCATCATGTACAATAAACAATAATTGCTTCTGCTTTTGGTTACTTGTTATAGCTCTAACTATAGCACAGGTTCAAGAACTTTGGATCTGTAGTGAGCTAAGAGGGGTTTCCTGGTCAGATGTTCAGCATGAATTTTTTTTTGTTGAAAGCTTTGCTGAGCTGAGAACACAACTTATCCAGGCAATGTCAATTTTGCAACCCTTTCAGAATCTGGGAAAAATTCCCCACCTCTCTTATTGTAGCTCTCATCTTGTGATGTGGATTTGCTAAGCCCGAGATTGGAGTGGGTACTCCAAACTCGAGTATTGATGCAGCACGTGGTCAGTGTGGATGTTGCACACTTAGGAGTCCCAAGAACAGCAGGGAGGATGAAGAGAGGGCAGCAAGGATAGAAGATTAGCACAGTGTGCACAGGAGCTGGAAAATACTAAATTAGAGTCTGCAATAGCAACTTGAAGGCACAATTGTGTGTCCTTATGAGTCTTAAAAGGCCTAGAGAGATAATGTCATATGCCGAGAAACCTGCAAATCCTGATGTTGAGCACACAGAGGCCAGCGGACTGAGGTGAGGGGAAAAATGCCCAGGTGTGTAACACTTACATTGCAAAAGTCTGAAAGTATGGCTATCCAATAGTACTAAAGATACACATACTATCTCACACTTAATTTAACATACAGCTGCAACGATAAGGTTCATGTCGCTACAAATATAAGGTAGAGTAGCCACAATGTTCTGGGCATGGATGCTTATAATAATGCCCAGTTGCAGTTGATAGAGGGCTATCCAGCTCGAGATTTGCCGCTGGATGCACAACTCATTCACTCTATGTTGCCCATGCTCTTAAGCTGTAAAGCTGCTTGGCAGTGCTTAAGCTTGCATTATCAAAACAAGTGAGAACTTGGGGTAGTTGCAAATGCTGTGCAATGTTGAGAGCATAGGAGGAGGCATTACTCCCATTTAGTGGTGGAGCAAGACATATCACTCAGATGTGAAGGCTTTAGAATCTCTTCTGTTTTAGTGATGCAACACAGCTACTCAAAACATTAATCCTGGGGCCATGAAAGACATATCTTCCTGTCCATAGGTATTGCTCCAGATGTCTGTGGCTCTGTGCACTTTGGAGCTCATAGACAAATGTAAAGAACAACATTCACATTCTCCTGTATATGATAGTACAGACCTGGTACACCTTTCTGTGAGCAATTGTGGTGGCTAGGTATCTTACAGCAAAGCTGATAGCCTGCAAATGTTTCTTGAAAGGCATGGAACTCCACTAAGTAGTACAGAAGCCTGCACCACCAACAACTTGACCTTGTGTGAGTTGAGGTAAAACACATGGGGATAACTGGGAGCATAAGCTTGGTTCCACGAGGATCAGCAATGGATATCTGGTAGTGAGATGGAGAAGAGAAGGAGGAGTATTTGGAGTACAACAAGCATTAGCTGTGGATAATGAATATGGCAAGGATAACAATGATCAGGTACTACATGAGAATGTGGCCTGGCTGCCGAAAAGAAAAGTGTGAAGATAAGAAAAATGACAACTTCAGGCCTGCTCAGAATAGTAGTCAGTTTGCATTGCCCAAATGAGCAAGATGATGGGGCTTCAGGTGCTGATGGAGAGCCATAGTTTCTAGCATATTTGATTCTGAATGTCCATGACTTTTTTTTCCTTAGCTTCGCCGACAAAATACAAATATTAATCTGTCGGAAATTTGTAAAAGACCCCGCCCAACCGAGACTCCCGCACATAAAACTTGCCCCTCCATCACTACAGCTATCATGCGCGGTTTAGCCTCTTGCAGCAACCGAAAAGCCCAAAAAGGGCATAGACCAATGCTAGGTGAGTGCAAGCCCAGAAATTAAAATGCAGCCACAGCTCGCAATATTGTCTTGATACGTACAGTTGTCATAAAACAGGTATATAAACAGTTAAATGTGTATTTGATTTTTCCATTTTTAAGCACTATTTTTTCATCCTGACTCAAAGGAAATCATAGGTAAACATTAAAAAAAGTGGCAACAGTATTGTCCATTGGGAGTATTAAAACAGACATGCTAAAATAAAGTTTTTTTAATAGAATCCAATCAGACTGTGTTCCATCAATTACCAGCCTCTGTTTTTGTCACTGAGCCAGTTGTTAAGCCTGTTACACATGTTACTACTCATCCCATGGCTCCCATTTTATGTGGAACTATATCAACTGCCTTTAAAAAGTTAAGATTGAGAACATCAATGGTGTTACACAGATCCAGTCTGAAACAGATCTCCTCACAGAAACTAATCAGATTAGACAGCACAAATCCCTCATTAACTGAAATTGATGTTGGATCATAGGGTTATTTTTCTTGAGATACTCCAGGATAACATTTTTTTAGAAAGCCCTCAAAGACCACGGTAGATATTAAACTTACCTGCCTCTAATTTTCAGGCACAAATTTTTCCCCTTTTTGAAAATTCGAACCACATTTGCTATGTGCCAGTCCAGTGGAGCAGACCCTGTTATTATGAAATCCTCTGATACTGGAAATTATGATCACAGTATTTAATTCCTATAGTACTAGGGGTTTTATGCCATCTGGGCCTAGTGATTTGTTTGCTGTAGTGTTTTTGAGGTGGAGCTGCACTTGTTGCTGGGTTAATCATGTGACATTTAATGGAAATGTATGGTTTTCCTGTTCATTTCATCTGTCACGGGATTTCCTATTGTCCTCTTCCAGAAGATACAGATTAGATATTAGAAAAATCATTTTGACAGTGAGAGTTATCAATGAGTGGAACAGGCTTCCAGGAGAGGACCAGAGGCTGGACATACATCTGTCTGAGATGGTTTCGTGAATCCTAATTTGAACAAGGGGTTGGACACAATAACTCAAGAGGTTCCTTCCAACGCTAACATACTATGATTCTATTATTTCACCCAAATTTAACTGAGGGTTCCAACACTATCATTTTTGAGCTTTTTATTGTTTATGTAATAATGTATTTGTATGACAGATTGGCAATGAGCCTCTGTGCTAATCTTTGCTGACTTTTTAAACAGCTTATATTTTCTCTATAAGCATTTAATATCTTGAAGCTATCTTCTTGCATTGTTTCTCTAAATGGTTTCACTTTATCTTTTATTGCTCCCCTTACAGCTCTATTTAACTATGGTGGTTTTCTCCTAGTTCTAGCTTGTATATTCCCAGAGGGTATATGTTGTGCACAGGTTCTATTCATCATGTTTAAACTGTTTCCCATTTGCTTTGTGTATTTTCGCTTTCAAGTTTATTTTCTCAGTTTATGGCGCTAGGATCATCCCTAAGCCTTCCTGAAGTTTAGTGTAATTGTAGCATCTCTACTATACAACCTTGGAAACTATACTTGACAGCTTAAAATGCTGTGATCACTATTACTCATATGACCCTCAAACCTTACATATAATATTCTGTTTAAATTAGGTCTGTAAGTACCCTTCCTCTTGTTGGGTCCTTCACCAGTTGTGACCGTAATTGCCTTTTATTAATGTCAAAAGTTTGTTTGGCCTGCTGGACCTGCATCTTTCTGCACCCCAATGTACAGTATATCATTGCAGTCTAAGGGTACCGTTACACATAGCGATGCACCAGCGATCCCGACAACGATATGGATCGCTGGTGCATCGCTAAGTGGTTGCTAGTGAGCTGCCACACAGGCAGATCTCACCAGCGACATCGCTGGGGTCCGGGGTCGCTACTTACCTGTCAGACGCGGCGATCCTGATGTCCTCCCACCCGCGTCCATGCGTCGCTCGTCGGCGCCACAGGAAGCCCAGCAGGAAGCGCCCAACGAGAAATGGTCCAGGACGTTCTCGTGCGACCAACGATGAGCAGCTGGGGAGCCGGTTGGAGGTAAGTATCAGACATAGCGATATCGCTAGCAATATTGCTGCTACGTCACAGAATCAGTGACTTTACAGCGATATTGCTAGCGATATCGCAGTGTCTATCGGGGGCTTAAGTCTCTTAAAACAATTGCTTTTCTTTTATCTCTCAATATTTTTCCTTACTCCCTCCCATCATCTCCACTCATAGAACCTATGTATTTTTTTGCTTCTCATATCTTTCCACAAAAAACTGGTTCTATTGGTACTGTAGTTCGTGAACAGCCTGAAGCCCTGTAAATTAACAGCCCAACCATAACTATCATTCAGCCATGTCTCTGCTATCCCTAGAAAAAAAAGTTTTGTTGTATTGTGTAAGCCAGTTGATGAAAGATTGCTCTCAGAAAGAGAGAACAAATAATAATCTTGTAGTTATGATACGTTTTACTGGATAACAAACATAAAATAAGCGATGTTGCAAAACAAGCTTTCCAGACATCAGGAATGATTTATCAATGTATCTGAAGAAACACACATATATACACAAAAAGAGCAGACATTGCATAATAAGTGGACGAATAAAAAATGCACAAAAAACTAACTGTGGAGAACAAAGCATTAATTAGTTTATAAAAAGAGTGTGAAAGCTTTTTTTTCCCAAAAATGAAGTAATAATTGACACCGTATACCCTCAGTGTCTCTGGACCAGATTCCTCAGATGTTGCAGTAAGACATAAATCCTTGTGACAGATTTAGTTCTGTGTGGAGTGTATCGATGACTGTCATAAATGGAGCTGGGAATACAAATTTATGAACAGACCTACTGTATGTAGTCTGGAAAACTTGCTTTGTAACATCACTTATTTTATTTTTGTTTGCCATTGAAAAATATGTTATCTATAGGATTTTTATTTAGTTTAGGAATCAATCTCTTGTTATCCCCATGATATCATAATTTTCTTCCATCTATATTAACTCTTATTCCTCTATCATGTTCGTAATGCTTCTGCAAATAATATACATGCACTTTACTGTATGCATTTTTCTGCATCTCTATTTCCATTGTGTCAACTTGTTCTAACCATTCCCCCCATGCCACATCCCACTTTCATTAAATTGGCTCAGGTGAATAGGTACATTATCTTTCCCTTCTATACAGTGACTGCCCTCCTCTCATTCTCTAGCATAACCACTTATCCCTATCCTCTACATTTCCCTAGCATAAAGTTTGCAGTCCACAGAAGAGTTAACTTTCCTCAACCAATTCTTGAGCCACTTATTCATCTCCTTAGCCTCCCGCAGAATCTCCGGCATGGCATTTCAGAGAATACTACCTCTGAGGTTCTTTCCTTAAGCTTATGGCCTAATCCCCTGACATAATTCTTTTTTTAAATCAAATACTTTTTATTGAAAATTTTTGTTTTCCATTATAGACATAAAACAAAACTAGAAGATATCTATGCAAATTCCCAGTCCCCCCCGAAAGAGAAGAAAGTAAGACGCATCAAAATACAAAGTGAACGGTAAAAACACAGTTCGATGAAAAAGAATGAATAATTTGATCAATAATGATCAGCTTGTCAAAATGTATAGTGTACTTTGATAATTGTTGATATATTGGGAATGCTATTACCATTACGCATGTAACCTCATGAGTTCTCATATTATGAAATTCAATAGTTTAAAACAGACCCAATCCGTATCTTAACCCCTTAACAACCGCCGATATTCCTTTTAACGGTGGTAGTTAAAGGTACTTAAACCACAGCGCCATTAATTAATGACGCTGTAGAAAAAGTGTATAGCGCCCCCCAGAGTCAAATTTTCTACAGGGTCTCGGCTGCCAGGGGTAGCGGAGACCCCAAAGATCATGATTTCGATCACTTTTTACTGGCCCCGCTTTTGTGATCGCCGTTATTAACCGTATAACGGCGACCCGCAAATAAAAAGTCCGATGAGCAATTTAATTTCTCTCTCCTCTGATGTGATAGCACATCAGAGGAGAGAGAAATAGGGTCCTCAATCCCCCTGCTATCTGCCGGTGGTGCTCGGCCCACGCTCTTCCTCTCCATGGGTGCTGCCATCTTCTTCCAGGAAGAAAATGTCGGGTGCATACCCAGCTCACCCGCCGAGATCTGCTGGCCAGCAGATTTCATTCATTTATTCATTGTACATTTTGATCACTGAGATAAACCCTATCACAGTGATCAAAATAAAAAGAATAGTAAATAACCTCTTCTTTTTGACCCACTTAGTTAGGGAAATATAATGAAATAAAGAAAATATATTTATTTTCATATTTTCATTAAGGTAAGGGTTATGGTTAGAATTAGGGCTGGGTTGGAATAAGGGTTAGGGTTGGAATTAGGGTTAAGGTTGAAATTAGGGTTAGGATTGGGGTTAGGGTTGTGGTTATTGTTAGGGTTAGGTTTAGGGTTAGGGGTGTGTTGGGGTTAGGGTTGGAGCTAGAATTGAGGGGTTTCATTTATTTAGGCACATCAGGGTGTCTCCAAACGCGACATGGTGCCACCATTGATTCCAGCCAATTTTGCATTCAAAAAGTCAAATGGTGCTCCCTCCCTTCCAAGCCCAGACGTGTGCCCAAACAGTGGTTTACCCAAACATATGGAGCATCAGTGTACTCAGGACAAATTGCACACCAACTTTAGGGGTCTAATTTCTCCTGTTACCCTTGGGAAAATGAAAAAAATTGGGGCTAAATAATCATTTTTGTGGAAAAAAAAGATTTTTTTGTTTTCACTGCTTTACATTATAAACTTCTGTGAAGCACTTGTGGGTTCAAAGTGCTCACTACGCATCTAGATAAGCTCCTTGGGGGGCCTAGTTTTCTACTGTTTAGGCACATCAGGGGCTCTGCAAACACAACATGACACCCGCAGAACATTCCATCAAAGTCTACATTCCAAAATGGTGCTCCTTCTCTTCCGAGCTCTCCCATATGCCCAAACAGTGGTTCCCCCACATACAGGGTATCAGCCTACTCAGGTCAAATTGCACAACAACTTTTGTGATCCAATTTCTCCTGTTACCTTTGGGAAAATAAAAAATAGCGGGCTAAAAAAATCATTTTTGATGAAAAAAAAAATATTTTTATTTTCACGGCTCTGTGTTATAAACTTCTGTAAAGCACTTGGGGGTTCAAAGTGCTCACTACACATCTAGATAAGCTCCTTGGGGAAACTAGTTTCCAAAATGGGTTCACTTGTGAGGGTTTCTACTGTTTAGGCACATTAGGGGCTCTGCAAACACAACATGACACCCGCAGAACATTCCATCAAAGTCTGCATTCCAAAATGGTACTCCTTCCCTTCAAAGCTCTCCCATGTGCCCAAACAGTGGTTCCCTCCACATATGGGGTATCAATGTACTCAGGACAAATTGCTCAACAACTTTTGTGGTCCAATTTCTCCTGTTACCTTTGGGAAAATAAAAAATAGCGGGCTAAAAAAATCATTTTTGAGGAAAAAAAAAATATTTTTATTTTCACGGCTCTGTGTTATAAACTTCTGTAAAGCACTTGGGGGTTCAAAGTGCTCACCACACATCTAAATAAGCTTCTTGGGGGGTCTAGTTTCCAAAATGGGTTCACTTGTTGGGGGTTTCCACTGTTTAGGCACATTAGGGGCTCTCCAAACACAACATGGCGTCTGATCTCATTTCCAGCCAATTCTGCATTGAAAAAGTCAAACGGCGTTGCCTCCCTTTCAAGCCCTTTCATGCGCCCAAACAGTGGTTTACCTCCACATATGGGGTATCGACGTATTCAGGAGAAATTACACAACAAATTTTTTGTTTCATTTTCTCGTTTACACTTGTGAAAATAAAAAAAATTAGTTCTGAAGTAAAATGTTTGTTAAAAGAAAAGTTAAATGTTAATTTTTTTCCTTCCACATTGATTCAGTTCCTGTGAAGCACGTAAAGGGTTAATAAACTTCCTGAATGTGGTTTTGAGCACCTTGAGGGGTGAAGTTTTTAGAATGGTGTCACTTTTAGATATTTTCTGTCATATTGACCTCTCAAAGTGACTTTAAATGTGATGTAAATAAAAAAAGAGAAATTAATCCAGCTCACCGCACTGCCTTGCTGGTAGGATCCAGATCCTGCGCACGGATTTGACTAGGCAGTCAATCAATAATAAGAAAGAAAAAAGAAGTTCCAGCGCCAGGAATGGAAAATTAAAAATCCATTTTATTGTGCCATTGCATATTAAAATTCCAGCAGGTACAGCATATCTGTCGGATGACTACAGAACAACGCGTTTCGACGCCTCAGGCCTTAATCATGTTCTGACTAGTGTTGAGCATTCCGATACCGCAAGTATCGGGTATCGGCCGATATTAGCGGTATCGGAATTCCGATACTTAGTTCCGATACTTTTGTCATATCGGATTCCGGAATCGGAATCGGAATCGGAAGTTCCCATCATGCTATGAGCCTGCTTGCTTTGATTAAGCCAATGGGAATCCTCCGAAGTGTGGGCACATCCTGTTAGGCATGTAGGCATGTTAACTATTGGCATGGCTGTGATTGGCTGCCGAAATGATGTCATGATGCACTATAAAAGCCACCGCAGCCGCCATTTCTGGTCACTCTGCTGTGAATTCAGTTAGGGACAGGCTGCTGTAGAAGACTGTGAGGGACAGTTAGAAATAGCGATTCCACCAAACATCTAGTGCTTTACCCAGGCTACATAAACCACCACTGTAGCCTTCTTTGCCCTAGCAGCAGTGTTCACAGCTGTCTGCAAGGGCTGTGTGAGTGCAGCTCACGCTGTGGAGTGGGTCCTGCAGCCACGTCAGGCTGTAGGCCACCCAGTGTGATCACTGCTGCCTCATACATCTTTTATTTTTTGAGCTGCATTTTTTACATAATTTCAATCTAGTGTGCTTCCATCCGTATCCATATACGTTGGTTGCAAACACTAGTAGTAGACAGCGGAGCCTTTCTGCAGCCTTTCAGTGCTAGTGTCCACTTTGCTGCACTGTTCACGGCTGTCTGAGAGGTCTCTGACTGTGTGTGAGTGCAGCTCACGCTGAGTAGTGTGTCCTGCAGCTACGTCTGGCTGTAGGACGCTCAGCGTGCGTCAGTGCCTCACACATATTTTTATTTGAGTGCAGCTCATTTTTTCTTCTATTAGTGTGCATCCATCCGTCTCCATCTAGGGTGGTTGCAAACACTATATAGGAGTACACAGCGGAGCCTTTCTGCAGCCTGTCAGTGCCAGTGCCCACTTAGCTGCACTGTTGACGGCTGTCTGAGAGGCCTCTGACTGTGTGTGAGTGCAGCTCACGCTGAGTAGAGTGTCCTGCAGCTACGTCTGGTTGTAGGACGCTCAACGTGCGTCACTGCCTCACACATATTTGTCTTTGAGTGCAGCTCATTTTTTCTTCTCCTATTAGTGTGCATCCATCCGTATCCATCAACATTGGTTGGTTGCAAACACTATATAGGAGTAGATAGAGGAGCCTTTTTTTCTGGCTTGTGCCCTGCCGGCGCAGCCAGATTAGTATTACCCAATTTTTTTGGAGCCTCATCTTTTGCATTGTAGGTTACCTGCCTGCATTGTAATAGCTCCAAAAAGTTGGTGATACTATCAGTTTCAATTCTTTGTTCACATACTTTGAGTTTGTTTCCAACAAAGAAACCACAAAAAAAGTTCACCAAACACTACATTTGGAACTTGTGTAGGCCACATCAGCTCCTATTAAAGTCTAGTCCACACACACACACTTCATAAAATTAGTGTTTCTTGTACCTGTAACCAGCTGTTCAGGAATAAGCACACTAAGGCCCCCTTTGTACTTTTTTGCCTATCTTAAGCAGTCTTGCAAGATGAAGAAGGCAGGGAGTAAGGCGCGTGGGCGTGGAGTTTCAGCAGGGAGAGGACGTGGGGATTCTGCAGGGAGAGGACGTGGGGATTCTACAGGTAGAGGACGTGGGGATTCTGGGCCTGCTGCGGGCACCAGTGGATCAGCATCCCCCAGTTTTAGCAGGCAACAGTCCTTTATGCGCAGCTTTGTAGGACCTCAACGTACCCCACTGCTGCGGGAGGAACAAATTGAAGCCGTTGTCGGATGGATGGCAGCTAACGCATCGACTTCAATTACTTCCGCATCCTCTCAGGGTCAGAGCACCGAAGAGCAACCATCTGTCTCTTTACCACCTGCCAAAGTGCCCAGGCAGTCAGAGAGACATGGACAGGAGCCATCACAGTCTCTACTTCTGTTCTCGGAATCTGTTGGCTTGGAAAGAGGGGGCCAGCCAAGCAGCATTCCTGAATGTGAAGAAGAGGGAGTATGCAGTGATGCGCAACTTCTTTGTCCCTCTGAATCTGAAGAGGTGAGTGGGCCAGTGCCTATGGTCAGCACACCTCAGTACGCATCAGATGATGACGAGACTCAGTTGCCACTTTCTGGTGCGTACGGTGCTGGCGCGACAACCCCGGAGAAGCAGCTGTTTGAAGAGGGGAGGGAAGATGATGAGGTCCTTGACCCATCATGGCGTGAGCAACAGGAAGGTGGTGGGAGCAGCTCGGAGGAAGAGATTCCCCTACCGGCCAAAACAGGAGGCAGAGGGAGGGGGAAGACTTGGTTGCCTGTACCCTCCACTTCGGCACCCGTTAGGAGCATTCCTCCTTCCAAAGGCAAACCGGGCGCTCACAAGAGTTGCAGTGCGTGGTCCTTTTTTGACACAGTTGCAGATGACATTTGCTTTGTCAAATGCAAGCTGTGTCATCAGAGAGTCAAAAGAGGGAGAAATGTCAGCAACCTCAATACCACAAATATGTGGAAACATGTGCGCACCAAGCACGAGTTGGAGTTGCAGAGACACCCTGAAGACGTAGGCCAACGTACAGCACCACCTACCACCTCTTCAGTTCGTGTTGGGCCCTCTTCCTCCAGCTCACACACTGCTGGTTCGGCTTCCTCACAGGATCGCCAAGGAAGAACCTCTGCCACTGTTGTCCGGAGACCCTGTCAGATTACACCCATAGCAGCACGTTCCCATCCATCACAGCCATCGGTAGCACAGGCATGGGATAAAAGGCGCCCTTACTCGGCAAACCATCCCCGAGCACAGTCTCTGAATGCTGGCATTGCCAAACTTCTGGCAGTTGAAATGCTGTCATTCAGGCTGGTGGACACTGACACCTTCCGGGACTTAATGGCATTGGCAGTCCCCCAATACAACGTGCCCAGCCGCTTTTATTTCAGCAGGCGAGCCGTCCCTGCCCTGCAGAAACATGTTGAGGGCAAAATAAAACATGCGCTACTAAACGCCGTTAGTAGCAAGGTCCACCTGACCACCGATGCGTGGACCAGTAACCATGGACAGGGACGATACCTTTCCCTCACTGCCCACTGGGTCAATGTTGTGGAGCCGGGTACGGATCTGGAGAGTGGCGCTGTACGTGTTCTTCCAACGCCACGGATTGCAGGACTCCAGTCTGTACACATAGACTCCTCCTCCTACTCAAGTACCTCAGAAACAGCAGAGCAGGAGCCTGTTACGACCGATATGAGCACAGCCGTGGCCAAACGTCAACAGGCTGTACTCAAATTAATTTCTTTGGGGAATCGAAGCCACACAGCGCAGGAGCTCTGGAATGCTATCAAGCTGGAGAGCGATGTGTGGTTTGGGCCAGCGAATCTCCAGCCGGGCTTGGTAGTGTGTGACAATGGCCGAAATCTGGTGGCAGCTCTTGGCCTAGGCAACCTCACACACATCCCATGTCTGGCACATGTTCTTAACTTGGTCGTGCAGAGCTTTCTGAGGGACTATCCGGATCTTGCTGCACTGTTGCACAAGGTCCGCATAGAGTGCGCTCACTTGCGACGTTCCAGCACGGCAAGATCACGCCTCGCTGCTCTGCAGCGACGATTTGGCCTTCCGGAACATGGCATCATATGTGACCTACCCACCCGGTGGAATTCAACGTTACATATGTTGGAGCGGTTGTGTGAGCAGCAGGCAGCAGTCATGGAGTACCAGCTGCATCAGGCGCAAACAAGTCGCACTGTGCGCCGTTCACACTTCAGCACCATTGAGTGGGCCTCTATGAAGGACATCTGCCTCGTTTTGCGTGCCTTCGATGAATCCACGCGGATGGCGAGTGCAGATGATGCACTAGTCAGCATGACTGTCCCCCTTATCTGCCTGCTTCAACAAACACTGCAAGCACTAAGGGATGAGGTTTCAGAAGAGGTGGAGGATGAGGAGTCCCAAATGCCATCTGCTTCTGGACAGTCTGCGCTACGTGTTTCCTCACAAAGGCCTAGGCAGGGGACACTTTGTGAGGAGGATGAGGAGGAGTCGATGGAGGAGGAAGACATCTCTCCAGAGGAGGGAGGTACACAAACCTCTACTCAGTATGTACAGCGAGGGTGGGGTGATGCAGAGCAGGCCGAGGTCACGCCTCAAACAGGGGACAGCGGTTCTTTGGCAGTTGGGAGTCTGCAGCACATGGTTGATTTCATGCTGCAGTGCCTGAGAAACGACCGCCGCATCGCCCACATTCTCGTCTCGGCTGATTATTGGGTGTACACCCTCCTAGATCCTCGCTACCGGGACAGCGTACAAAGGCTCATACCAACGTTGAACCGGGAGCGTAAAATGCGGGAGTACGAAGAGTCACTGGTGCAGTCCATAATGTTTTCCATTCCACCCGACAGCATTGTTGCTAGTGCTTTACAAAGCAGCTCTATGCGTCGAGGCAGTGGAGGAAACTCTGCACAAAGAGGGAGCAGAGGCAGCGCCGCAGCACAAGGCAAGACCACTATGGCCCAAATGTGGCAAAGTTTTGTGTGTCCACCACAATTGTCTACACCATCAGCGACGCCTCGAGTCAGCAGGAGGCAACGCTTCCGTCAGATGGTGTCAGACTACATGTCTTGCCCTGTCGCTGTACTCCCAGATGGCTCTTCCCCCTTCAAGTTTTGGGTCTCTAAGCTGGATATATGGCCAGAGCTTAGCCAGTATGCATTGGAGGTGCTGGCTTGCCCTGCTGCCAGTGTATTATCGGAACGTGTCTTTAGTGCCGCAGGTGGTGTACTAACAGACCGTCGCACGCGACTATCTTCCGATAATGTTGACCGGCTGACTTTTCTGAAAATGAACAAGGCCTGGATCTCCAAAGACTTTGCCATTCCTCTTACAGACTAAATTAGTGGTTGGCAACTGTATCCAGGTCTGCTGGTGTGTTCATTTTTCTACCACCTGAACTATAATCCCTGTGCTTCAACACAGCCAGTTGTCGCTCAGATGTGTCGTCTGCACAGAGAAACACACTAGCTCCTGTGTTAGTGGGGTTCAGTAATGCCAGCTGATCCCCTGCTGTGTGGACGGCAAAGTCACCAGCTCCATCAACATTCAAACCACTACTGATTTTTAACCGTGCCCAACTTAGGTCTCTGGCTCCACTGTCTCTACTATTTCCCCTGACCTCCAACCCCGCCATCTACATCTCTGAAGTGGCGTCAGCACAATCTACACTTGTTCCTGTGTTCCTGTGGCTCAGTCCCATCAGTTTATCCCCTGATGTGTGTCCGGCAAGGTCTCCTGCTCTGTCCACATTCCCATAACCAGTAGTGGGAATGAGGACAGAGCTGGCGAACTTGCCGGACAAACATCAGGGGATCAACTGACGGGACTGAGCACCAGTAACACAGGAACAAGTGTAGATTGTGCTGACGCCACTTCAGAGATGTAGCTGGCGGGGTTGGAGGCCAGGGTAAATAGTAGAGACAGTGGAGCCAGAGGCCTAAGTGGAGCATGGTTAGAATCAGTAGTAGTCCACAACCTCCATAAAAACCGCTGCCCATTGGCCTCTGCATGCGGCATGCGTAATCCTGGGCTCCAACAGCGTCAGTTGGTGTTCAGAAGTGTCGTCTCCACAGAGCCAAACACATTCGTTAGAGTGTTAGTGGGTTTCAGCACTGCCAGCTGTTCCCCTGCTGTGGAGATGGCAAGTCTCCTGCTGCCTTCACCTGCCAAAATCCAGTAGGCCCCAGCCTGCTCCTCGCCTAATCCTGGGTTCCAACAGCGTCAGTTGGTGTTCAGAAGTGTCGTCTCCACAGAGCCAAACACATTCGTTCAAGTGTTAGTGGGTTTCAGCACTGCCAGCTGTTCCCCTGCTGTGGAGATGGCAAGTCTCCTGCTGCCTTCACCTGCCAAAATCCAGTAGGCCCCAGCCTGCTCCTCGCCTAATCCTGGGCTCCAACAGCGTCAGTTGGTGTTCAGAAGTGTCGTCTCCACAGAGCCAAACACATTCGTTAGAGTGTTAGTGGGTTTCAGCACTGCCAGCTGTTCCCCTGCTGTGGAGATGGCAAGTCTCCTGCTGCCTTCACCTGCCAAAATCCAGTAGGCCCCAGCCTGCTCCTCGCCTAATCCTGGGCTCCAACAGCGTCAGTTGGTGTTCAGAAGTGTCGTCTCCACAGAGCCAAACACATTCGTTAGAGTGTTAGTGGGGTTCAGCACTGCCAGCTGTTCCCCTGCTGTGGAGATGGCAAGTCTCCTGCTGCCTTCACCTGCCAAAATCCAGTAGGCCCCAGCCTGCTCCTCGCCTAATCCTGGGCTCCAACAGCGTCAGTTGGTGTTCAGAAGTGTCGTCTCCACAGAGCCAAACACATTCTTTAGAGTGTTAGTGGGGTTCAGCACTGCCAGCTGTTCCCCTGCTGTGGAGATGGCAAGTCTCCTGCTGCCTTCACCTGCCAATATCCAGTAGGCCCCAGCCTGCTCCACGCCTAATCCTGGGCTCCAACAGCGTCAGTTGGTGTTCAGAAGTGTCGTCTCCACAGAGCCAAACACATTTGTTCAAGTGTTAGTGGGGTTCATCATTGCCAGCTGATCCCCTGCTGTGGAGATGGCAGTCTCTCCTGCTGTCTCCGCATTCCAAAGACAGTAGGCCTCTGCCTACACCCTCCTATCTCCTGGGCTTCAACTCAGCCAGTTGTAGCTCGGAAGTGCCGTCCACACGGAAAGAGATACTTGCTCCCGTGTCTCAGTGGGGTTCAGTAATGTCAGCTGATCCCCTGCTGTGTGGATGGCAGTCTCTCCTGCTGTCACCTCATTCAAAATAGAGTAGGCCTCTGCCTACACCCTCCTATTTCCTGGGCTTCAACACAGCCAGTTGTAGCTCGGAAGTGCCGTCCACACGGAAAGAGATACTTGCTCCCGTGTCTCAGTGGGGTTCAGTAACGTCAGCTGATCCCCTGCTGTGTGGATGGCAGTCTCTCCTGCTGTAACCTCATTCAAAATACAGTAGGCTTCTGCCTACACCCTCCTATTTCCTGGGCTTCAACACAGCCAGTTGTAGTTCGGAAGTGCCGTCCACACGGAAAGAGATACTTGCTCCCGTGTCTCAGTGGGGTTCAGTAATGTCAGCTGATCCCCTGCTGTGTGGATGGCAGTCTCTCCTGCTGTCACCTCATTCAAAATACAGTAGGCCTCTGCCTACACCCTCCTATTTCCTGGGCTTCAACACAGCCAGTTGTAGTTCGGAAGTGCCGTCCACACGGAAAGAGATACTTGCTCCCGTGTCTCAGTGGGGTTCAGTAATGTCAGCTGATCCCCTGCTGTGTGGATGGCAGTCTCTCCTGCTGTCACCTCATTCAAAATACAGTAGGCCTCTGCCTACACCCTCCTATTTCCTGGGCTTCAACACAGCCAGTTGTAGTTCGGAAGTGCCGTCCACACGGAAAGAGATACTTGCTCCCGTGTCTCTGTGGGGTTCAGTAACGTCAGCTGATCCCCTGCTGTGTGGATGGCAGTCTCTCCTGCTGTCACCTCATTCAAGATACAGTAGGCCTCTGCCTACACCCTCCTATTTCTTGGGCTTCAACACAGCCAGTTGTAGTTCGGAAGTGCCGTCCACACGGAAAGAGATACTTGCTCCCGTGTCTCAGTGGGGTTCAGTAACGTCAGCTGATCCCCTGCTTTGTGGATGGCAGTCTCTCCTGCTGTCACCTCATTCAAAATACAGTAGGCCTCTGCCTACACCCTCCTATTTCCTGGGCTTCAACACAGCCAGTTGTAGTTCGGAAGTGCCGTCCACACGGAAAGAGACACTTGCTCCCGTGTCTCAGTGGGGTTCAGTAACGTCAGCTGATCCCCTGCTGTGTAGATGGCAAAGTCTCCTGCTGCCTGCACAGTCGTACCACTACTGATTTTTAACCGTGCTCCAATTAGGCCTGTGGCTCCACTGTCTCTCGTATTTCCCCTGTCCTCCAACCCTGCCAGTTACAGCTCCGAATTGGCGTCTGCACAATCCACACTTGTTCCTGTGTTACAGGTGTTCAGTCCGGTCAGTTAATCCCCTGATGTGTGTCCGGCAATGTCGCCTGCTCTGTCCACATTCCCATTATGGGAATGTGGACAGAGCAGGCGACATTGCCGGACACACATCAGGGGATTAACTGACCGGACTGAACACCTGTAACACAGGAACAAGTGTGGATTGTGCAGACGCCACTTCGGAGCTGTAACTGGCGGGGTTGGAGGACAGGGGAAATACGAAAATCAGTGAAGCCACAGGCCTAAGTGGAGCTTGGTTCAAATTAGTAGTCTACAACCGATCTTAAAATTTCTTCAATGCAGCCTCAGCCTGCTCCGTGCTTGTCCCTGGGCTTCAACACAGCCAGTTGTTGCTCGGAAGTGCCGTCTTCACAGAGTAAAACACTAGCTCCTGTGTTTGTGGGGTTCAGTAACGTCAGCTGTTCCCCTGCTGTTTTGATGGCAATCTGTCCTGCTGCCTCCCAATTGACAGCACATCAGGCCTCAGCCTGCTAAGTGCTTGTCCTGGGCTCCAACATCGCCAGTTGCTGCTCATAACTGACTTTGGCACGGGTACTCCCTCCTGCCCAGCTTGGTTCCAGCCCTGCCTGCTGTTTCCGGGAAGTGTCAATGTCAGTTTGCCACCCCAAGTTGCCATGTCGTGTTGTGGTTGGGTTAGCCGAGGCTAGGGTGCCAGCAGTTTAGGTGCTTCCTATGTGGACTGCGGGTTCTGGTAAGAAAGGCTTGTTCCATAGTGCCAGTAGGACAAGCACCCCCTGTAGGACTGTGTGATTCGGTAACTGCGGCCAGCTTGCGGCATGCCAACTTTGCTTTTCAGGGGTAACTTCTGATACCCCTCCGGGTTCCAGCACCGTCAGCTGGTTCTCGTCAGAGCCTTTGGCCTAGGTGCCTCCATCTCGGTATCCGAGTTCCGGCAACGTCTGCTGGTCCTTGGTAGTGCTTTGTAGCACAGGTACCTCCTGCTTAGTAACCGGGTTCCAGCACCGTCAGCTGGTCCTCGGTTGTGCCATTGGCTCTTATTCCTTCTGCTGCCCCTCCGGGTGCCAGCACTGTCAGCTGGTCCTCGCTATTTCCATTTGCTCTTGCGGCTTATGCTACCCCTCCGGGTTCCAGCACCGTCAGCTGGTTCTCGTCAGAGCCTTTGGCCTAGGTGCCTCCATCTCGGTATCCGAGTTCCGGCAACGTCTGCTGGTCCTTGGTAGTGCTTTGTAGCACAGGTACCTCCTGCTTAGTAACCGGGTTCCAGCACCGTCAGCTGGTCCTCGGTTGTGCCATTGGCTCTTATTCCTTCTGCTGCCCCTCCGGGTGCCAGCACTGTCAGCTGGTCCTCGCTATTTCCATTTGCTCTTGCAGCTTATGCTACCCCTCCGGGTTCCAGCACCGTCAGCTGGTTCTCGTCAGAGCCTTTGGCCTAGGTGCCTCCATCTCGGTATCCGAGTTCCGGCAACGTCTGCTGGTCCTTGGTAGTGCTTTGTAGCACAGGTACCTCCTGCTTAGTAACCGGGTTCCAGCACCGTCAGCTGGTCCTCGGTAGTGCCATTGGCTCTTGTTCCTTCTGCTGCCCCTCCGGGTGCCAGTACCGTCAGCTGGTTCAAGAGGACAAAGAACAGGAAGACAACCACCAAGATGCAGAACAACAAGAGAGAGAAGACAAAGAAGCATAAAAAAAACAAAGCAGAAGAACATTAAGCATAAGACTAATACTCTGAGCAAATGATATTATCTTATTTATAAGCAGAAGAAGACTAAGCAGTGTATGGGGGTGAGTCCGTTCCTCCTCGTGGTGCCCCTGGAAAAGGCCTGCTGCTGCAGGCCAAACTGAACGCGGACAAATCCTGTTGTAAATCTTTTGTGACAGGCAGAACGGAAGGTGTAAACTTCTAACTTTTCTAGATAACAACTACAGGAATGCCTGACACAAACAAGAATATGATGAAGAAGAATAGGAAGAAGATGAAGAAGTTGAATATGTAGAATAATAATTGTTGAATAAGAAGAATATGAAGAATGTAAGAAAAGGAAGAAGAAGAAGAAGAATGTAAAAAAAGGAAGTAGAAGAATTTAAAAAAGGAAGAAGAAGAAGAATGTAAAAAAAGGAATAAGAAGAAGAATGTAAAAAAAGGAAGAAGAAGAAGAATGTAAAAAAAGGAAGTAGAAGAATGTAAAAAAAGGAAGAAGAAGAAGAAGAATGTAAAAAAAGGAATAAGAAGAAGAAGAAGGTAAAAAAAGGAAGAAGAATAAGAAAGAAGAAGAAAGAAGAAAGAAGAAGAAGACATACATGTCTGGCAAAATATAAATGAGGCTAACATAGTCAATATCTTTGTAACTCCTAACATCTTTAAAAAAAAAGTTTAATTCCTGCTATTCCATTTGATTGGGCTAAACCTCTATGGCTTTAATGTCTCCTCCACCTCCCACAATACATTCTACATTATTCTTAGTTGTTTTTCTTCATGTAGAATTAACCTACAAGGAAAGAAAGGGTTTTTTTTAATTACGATATTTTGGCCCCATTGACTTGCATTGGTTCCCGGTATCGGAATCGGCGATACCGATACTTTTTTTTAAGATCGGCCGATCCATTCCGATCCGATATTTTCAAGTATCGGCTGGTATCGCTCAACTCTAGTTCTGACATTAAATGCAACCAACTTCCTTTTGTTGGATTCTCCCACCTGAAAAAATCAGAAGCACATGTGTGGACTGCTCCAAAGCAGCTCCTGCTATGATAATTGTGGGAGTACCAAACAAAGTAGGAAAAAAAAAAAAACTGTCAGTGTAGACAACACAACATAAACGACATACATATTTTAAAAGGGAGATATATATACTCCTGATGTAAGGTAACAAAGATGAATATAAAGAATAATTCCAATGACATATTCCAAAATACATATCACATATTCAAATCCTATACATAATATTCTATAATTATACCACAATGGGGAAAGAAAAGAAAAAAAAACACAAAAACAAAACAAAAAAAAAATATATATATAAAAAGAAAAAAATATATATTTAAAAAAAAAAAAAGACACCTATTCCCCTTTTTTCCTCCTTTCTCTTCTTTTCTTCCTCTTTCCCTCTTTTCTTATCTCTTTTCCTCTACCAAGAATGGATCCCAAATTAAGAGGGCCCCAATCAAAAATAAAAAGCAATCAATATATATAATATTACCACCCCTAAATGGAAGAATGGAACGAACATATTCAATAATGCAATATAAGATCTTGTCGGCTATTCATTCCATACGGATATCTTGTGCCCAGGGTGAAGATCCAGAAGGATTCTCTAACAGCTATTTCAGTTTCATATATCTAATAACTGATGGACTCAGTTATATTTCTGGATTCAAATGAGGTTTATTGTACTAACAGAAAATGTGCAATCTGCATTTAAACAAAATTTGACCTGTGCAAAAGTATGGGCACCCTTATCATTTTCTTGATTTGAACACTCCTAACTACTTTTTACTGACTTCCTGAAGCACTAAATTGGTTTTGTAACCTCATTGAGCTTTGAACTTCATAGCCAGGTGTATCAAATCATGAGAAAAGGTATTTAAGGTGGCCACTTGCAAGTAGTTCTCCTATTTGATTCTCCTATGAAGAGTGGCATCATGGGCTCCTCAAAACAACTCTCAAATGATCTGAAAACAAAGATTATTCAACATAGCTTTTCAGGGGAAGGATACAAAAAGTTGTCTCAGAGATTTAACCTGTCAGTTTCCACTGTGAGGAACATAGTAAGGAAATGGAAGAACACAGGTACAGTTCTTGTTAAGCCCAGAAGTGGCAGGCCAAGAAAAATATCAGAAAGGCAGAGAAGAAGAATGGTGAGAACAGTCAAGGACAATCCACAGACCACCTCCAAAGACCTGCAGCATCATCTTGCTGCAGATGGTGTCACTGTGCATCGGTCAACAATACAGCGCACTTTGCACAAGGAGAAGCTGTATGGGAGAGTGATGCGAAAGAAGCCTTTTCTGCAAGCACGCCACAAATAGAGTCGCTAGAGGTATGCAAAAGCACATTTGGACAAGCCAGTTACATTTTGGAAGAAGGTCCTGTGGACTGATGAAACAAGGATTGAGTTTTTTGGTCATACAAAAAAGCGTTATGCATGGAGGCTAAAAAACACAGCATTCTAAGAAAAACACTTGCAACCCACAGTAAAATTTGGTGGAGGTTCCATCATGCTTTTGGGCTGTGTGGCCAATGCCGGCACCGGGAATCTTGTTAAAGTTGAGGGTCGCATGGATTCAACTCAGTATCAGCAGATTCTTGACAATAATGTGCAAGAATCAGTGACGAAGTTGAAGTTACGCAGGGGATGGATATTTCAGCAAGACAATGATCCAAAACACCGCTCCAAATCTACTCAGGCATTCATGCAGAGGAACAATTACAATGTTCTGGAATGGCCATCCCAGTCCCCAGACCTGAATATCATTGAACATCTGTGGGATGATTTGAAGCGGGCTGTCCATGCTCGGCGACCATCAAACTTAACTGAATTGGAATTGTTTTGTAAACAGGAATGGTCACAAATACCTTCATCCAGGATCCAGGAACTCATTAAATAGCTACAGGAAGCGACTAGAGGCTGTTATTTTTGCAAAAGGAGGATCTATGAAATATTAATGTCACTTTTATGTTGAGGTGCCCATACTTTTGCACCGGTCAAATTTTGTTAAAATGCAGATTGCACATTTTCTGTTAGTACAATAAACCTCATTTGAATCTAGAAATATAACTGAGTCCATCAGTTATTAGATATGTGAAACTGAAATAGCTGTTGCAAAAACCAAAATTGTTATAAAGAAAAAAGGTTAACATTAATAGGGGTGCCCAAACTTTTACATATGACTGTAAGTGTATCTTTCCAAATTCAACAACCAGTTAATCTTATTTATAAATTGTAGATTGTGGGAGACTAGTCAGTTATCCAGTATTGAGCAATTAGCTTCCAGGCTATACACAACATTAGTACAACCACAATTTTACCTTATTTATTCTGTAACCAATTCTTCAATGTACCCCAATATGCATACTAATGGCGTGATGTCCAAAGTGGATTCTATGTGTAAAGTCCATTACACCCTTCCAAAATGTTTTTAGAATAGGGCAAGACCAAAGCATATGTAATAAGTCTGAGTTTGCCTTACATATAGCACATAGAGAATGTGATCTAAGCCCAATATCAAATTGAAATTTTTGAGTTCTGTAGTCCTGGTTAGAAAGTCTATGAGATTCACTTAAAAATAATTGGGGAATTCTGTCTAAAATGTCCTGCCAGTGGTCATCTTTAATGGGGCCCATTATAGCAGCCCGTTTTGATTTAGAACGTACAGGGTGTTTCAGTAGAACAAGATCCAATAGGACACTGTACAACCCTGATATTAAACAACTGGAGTAATGTGAATGGGCTATTCTATGTATGATCATATTTGTAGATGGCGATGTGTCTTGATTAGACCTTTCCACTTGATACACATGTGTAGATGAAGATATTTATAAAATATCGAATGGGATAGCCTAAACTCTGATTGTAAATGAGAAAATTCCTTAAAGTGATCCCGTCAGCAGGATTGTGCACAGTAACCTACAGACAGTGTCAGGTCTGTGTCGTTATACTGATTGCAATGATACCTTTGGTTAATTGCAGTTTGCAGTTAATGAGATTCCCATGCTTCTGGGTGAGCCTGTGGGCACAGCTTTATGTGGTGCTCTGCTTGCATATTCATCTGTATGGGCTTATGGCAGGTCACTGATCCATCAGTGACCTGCCACCTATTTTACATACTGCATAGACTATTGTTTGAAAAAAAATGAACATTCATCACGCTGGCGGCGCCTGCACTGTATCAGGATACGATGGATAATGTGCATGTAATAATTTGATTTATTCATATAGTTCTGCTGTTGGTAAAAAAATATATATGTCTTAATCAGAATGACGCCGGTGGCGTCTCTTACACAGTACCATCTATTGCTTTCTCATAGATGCTACTGCGCAGATGCCGCCAATGCTATTTTGCTAGAAAGAAAAAAATTAGGGTCCATTGAGATGGTGCTGGTGGCACCTGAGAAGTAAAATCTAATGAAACATGATAGACGCTACTGTGCAGGTGATGGCGCCATTTTGCTAGAGGAAAAAAATTGTGCTCCATAAAAATGGTGCTGTGACACCAGCGCAGTAGGATCTATTGGTGACCTGATACATGCTACTGAGCAGGCGCCACCGGCACCATCTTGATGGAGCCTAATTTCTTCTCTCTAGCAAAATGGCACCTGCGCAGTAGTATTTGTTGGAAAACAATAGATGCAATTGCACAAGTGCGGCTGCTGGTGCCATTTTGATAGAGCCCATTTTCTTCTCTACAGAACAATATGACTAATTCAAATTATTACATGCAAATTATCCATCGCATCTTGCTACAGCACAGCCACCGCTGACACCTGCCTGATGAATGTTATGTTTTTAAAATAATATTCTATGCAATATGTAAAATAGGGGAAAGGTTCAGTGACCTGTCATAAGCCCATACTGATGAATATTTAAGTAGAGCTCCACATAAAGCCCAGCCCCAAAGCACGAGAATCTCATTAATTGAAAACTGCAAATAAAGATTAAACAACAATCACAAGACAGATTTCAACAACGAAGGTATCATTTTAATCTGTATAACAGCATCAGCCAGACACTGTCTCTAATTTACTGAGCACAATCCTGCTGACATATTCAATTTAACCCCTTTCCGACATTGGGCGTACATTTTCGCCGATGTCAGACTCCCTCCCTTTGATGTGGGCTCCGGCGGTGAGCCCACATCTTTCCCAGGACATGTCAGCTGTTTTGAACAGTTGACATGTGCCTGCAATAGCCGCGAGTGGAATCACAATCCATCAGTGGCTATTAATTAGTTAAATGCCACTGTCAAATGCTGAAAGCTGCATTTAAATGGTGCTTCTGGCAATCGCGCTGGAAATACGCACACCGGTGACCTGCATCACGTGATCGCGGGTCACAGTGTGTCTGCATGTCAAGCTGAAGTCTCTTGGAGACCTCTATGGTTGTCAGTGCCAGCCTGATGTGAGCATCACCCAGTGGTAGGCGCTCAAAGCAAGTCAGTAATTCAGCTACATAGAGACGAACTGATCATCACCTTTATGTATCTGAGCCGATCGAGTTGTGGCAGCTTCCAGTCTCCCATGGAGACTATTGAAGCATGCCAAAAGTAAAAAGAAAATGTTTTTCTAAAAATATAAAAAAATATAAAAGTTCCAATCACCCCCTTTTACCATATTCAAAATAAAATAATAAAAAGATCAAACATACACATATTTGGTATCACCACATTTAGAATCGCCCGATTTATCATTAAAAAATGGTTTAACCTGATCGCTAAATGGGGTAATGAGAAAAAATATCAAAACGCCAGAATTATGTCTTTTTGGTCACCACAACATTGTATTAAACCCTTTCCTACAATGGACGTAATATTCCATCCATGTGACCTGGGACCTAATTCCCATGGATGGAATAATACGTCTAATGCGATCAGCTGCGCTCACGGAGGGAGCGCAGCTGATCGTGGCCGGGTGTCAGCTGATTATCACAGCTGACACCCGACACAATGTGTCAGGGGCTGTCACGGACCGCCCCGACAGGTTAACCCCTAGCCCACCGTGATCAAACACGATTGCGGTGTACCGGGGGTTAAAGGGAAGCATCGGCAGGGAGGGGGCTCCCTCCGTGCTTCTCTGTGCCCCCCACAGCAGTGCAATGTGCAGCGCTGCTGTGGGGGGCTCCTTCCCTGCAGGTCCCCAGATCCAATATGGCGACGGGGTCCTTCGGGGGCCTGCAGGGAGCTGGCTTCCTCATGCCTGTAAAGCGCAGACAAGGAGGAATCCTGCAGCACTGCCTGTGACAGATTGCTGATCTGTCACAGTGATCTGTGATGTGACAGATCAGCGATCTGTCACAGGACAGTGATGTCCCACCTGGGACAATGTAATAAAGTTAAAAAAAGTGTAAAAATAATTTTTAAAAAAATCGCTAAATAAATTAAAAAAAATATATATTCAATAATAAATTCATTTTTTGGAAATACAAAAAACCCAATAAAAGTACACATATTTGATATTGCCACGTCCGTAATGACCCACCCTATAAAACTGTCCCATTAGTCAACCCCTTTAGCGAACCCCTTAAAAAATAAAGATAAAAAACGAAGCAAAAAATAATGATTTATTATCATACCGCCAAACAAAAAGTGCAATAACGCGCGACGAAAAGGATACATATAAATATCCATGGTACCGCTGAAAATGTCATCTTGTCTCGCAAAAAACAAGCCGCCACACAGCATCATCAGCAAAAAAATAAAAAAGTTATAGCTCACAGAATAAAGCGATGCAAAAATAATTATTTTTTATCTAAAATTGTTTTCATTGCATAAAAGCGCCAAAATATAAAAAAAAGACATAAATGAGGTATTGCTGTAACCTTACTGACCCAAAGAATAAAACCGCTTTATCAATTTTACAGCACGTGGAATGGTGTAAACGCACCCTCAAAAGAAATTCATGAAACACTGGTTTTTTTCATTCTGCATCCCAAAAATCGGAATAAAAAGCGGTCAAAAGATGTCACGTGCCTGAAAATGATACCAATAAAAATGTCAAGTCGTCCCGCAAAAATAAGACCTCACATAACTCAGTGGGTCAAAATATGGAAAAATTATAGCTCTCAATATTCAAAAACTATTTTTACAAAAAAAGCGTCTTTCAGTGTGTGACAGCTGCCAAATATAAAAACCGCCATAAATAGTAAATCAAACCCCCCGTTATCATCCTCTTACTGTAGTTAGGGAAAAATAATAAAATTAAAGAAATCTATTTATTTACATTTTCCCATTAGGGCTAGGGTTAGGGCTAGGGCTAGGGTTAGGGCTGAGATTAGGGTTAGGGGTGTGTTAGGGTTAGGGTTGGAGTTAGAATTGGGGGGTTTCCACTGTTTGGGCACATCAGGTGCTCTCCAAATTCAACATGGCATCTGATCTCAATTCCAGCCAATTCTGCGTTGAAAAAGTCAAATGGTGCTCCTTCCCTTCCAAGCTGTGCCATGCACCCAAACAGTGTTTTACCCCCACATATAGGGTATCAGCATACTCAGGACAAATTGCAAAACAACTTCTCCTGTTACCCTTCGGAAAATAAAAAAATTGGGGGCAAAAATATGATTTTTGTGGAAAAAAAATATGAATTTTTTATTTTCACGCCCGGGCGTTATAAACTTCTGTGAAGCACTGGGGGGTTCAAAGTGCTCAACACACATCTAGATAAGTTCCATGCGGGGTCTAGTTTCCAAAATGGGGTCACCTGTGGGGAGTTTCAACAGTTTAGGCACATCAGAGGTTCTCCAAATGCACATGACACCCGCAGACCATTCCATCAAAGTCTGCATTCCAAAACGTCACTACTTCCCTTCCGAGCCCCGACGTGTGCCCATACAGTAGTTTTCTCCAACATATGGGATATCAGTGTTCTCAGGACAAATTGGACAACAACTTTTGGGGTCCAATTTCTCCTGGTACCCTTGGGAAAATAAAAAAATTTGGGGACTAAAAGATTATGTTTGTGGAAAAAATACGATTTTTTATTTTCACGCCCGGGCATTATAAACTTCTGTGAAGCACTGGGGATTCAAAGTGCTCACCACACATCTAGGTAAGTTCCTTGGGGGGTCTAGTTTCCAAAATGGGGTCATTTGTGGGGGGTTTCCACTGTTTAGATACAAACGTGACATGGCATCTGATCTGAATTCCAGCCAATTTTGCATTGAAAAAGTCAAACGGTGCTTCTTCCCTTCTGAGCTCTGCCATGCACAGAAAAAGTGGTTCCCCCCCACATATCAGGTATCAGCTTACTCAGGACAAATTGCACAATAACTTTTGCAGTCCAATTTTTCCTGTTACCCTTGGTAAAATAAAAAAATTGAACCTGAAGTATTTTTTTGTGAAAAAAGTTAAATGTTCATTTTTTTTTAAATATTCAAAAAATTCCTGTGAAGCACCTGAAGGGTTAATAAACTTCTTGAATGTGGTTATGAGCACCTTAAGGGGTGAAGTTTTTAGAATGGTGTCACTTTGGGTATTTTCTATCATATAGACTCCTCAAAGTGGCTTCAAATGTGATGTGGTCCGAAAAATAAAATGGTGTTGCAAAAATGAGAAATCGCTGGTCAACTTTTAACCCTTATAACTTCCTAACAAAAAAAAATTTTGGTTCCAAAATTGTGCTGATGTAAAGTAAACATGTGAGAAATGTTACTTATTAAGTTTTTTGTGTGCCATATCTCTGTGACTTAAGGGCATAAAAGTTCAAATTTGGAAAATTGGGAAATTTTCAAAATTTTCACCAAATTTCAGTTTTTTTCAAAAAATAAACACAAGTTACTTGAATGAAATTTTACCACTAGCATTAAGTACAATATGTCACGAGAAAACAATGTCAAAATCACCGAGATCCTTGGAAGCGTTTCAGAGTTATTAAAGGGACAGTGGTCAGAATTGTCAAAATTGGCCCGGGAGTTAACGTGCAAACCACCCTTGGTAGTGAAGGGGTTAAAATGCAATAACGGGCGATCAAAAGATCATATCTGCACCAAAGTGGTATCATTAAAATCATCAGCTTGGCGTGCAAAAATTAAGCCCTCACCCAACCGAGATCCTGAAAAATAGAGATGCTGCAGGTATTGGAAAACGGCACAATTTTTTTTTTTAGCAAAGTTTTGACTTTGTTTTCACCACTTAGATAAAAAAGAGCCTAGACATGTTTGGGGTCTATGAACTCGTAATGATCTGGAGAATGGTAATGGAAGATCAGTTTTAGCATTTAGTGAACGTAACAAAAGAGCCAAGCAAAAAAACAACCGTGAGATTGCACTATTTTTGCAATTTCACTGCACTTGGAATTCTTTTCCTATTTTCTAGTACACAACATGGTAAAACCAATGGTGTCCTTCAAAAGTACAACTCATCCAGCAAGAAACAAGCCCTCACATAACCATATTGTTGGAAAAATAAAAAAGTTATGGCTTTGGAAAGAAGGGGAGTGAAAAACAAAAACACAAAGAAGAAAAAAGCTCTGGGATTAAGGGGTTAAATACAGTAGATCTTCTGATAAAATATTAGGTAACCCTGGATTTCCAATTATCAAATCCCTGTGTGCATAGGCTAAGTAACTATCGTATGTCCCAAAGTAAAATGAGTTGCCCCTTGGGTGCCCTGCATCTTTCTCACTTTCTACCTAAGCCAATAAATTCACAGTACTGTAGATAATAGACCTGAGTAGGGCTTAAACTTATGTGCATCTAGAGTTTCATATAGTCTGGGGGTTAAAATGGTGTTCTAATATGCGACATGAAGCTCACTTAGGATCAACCCAACCTTGTATATGTTGTAGCTGAGCTGCGATAAAATAGGCCGGAGGATTGGGGACTGCATGACCTCAGTTACTTTTCTCTCTATAGTCTTTCTAATTATTTTTTTGCAATTTGCCTACCCCCAATTAGCTCCCTGAACAGACGAAAATGAAAAATATATATTTGGGGTATCCTGTTGGGGAATTATGAAGTATGTATAAGAGCTGAGGTAAGAACATCTTTTCAAATAGGTTTGCGTGTTCTCGCATACATTTTGGCAAACTAAGTCTAGCTTTTTTATGTCTATGTGTCAACAATGGAGTCCTCCTGGGTCTCCAGCAATAATGTTTTATTCCATTCAAATGTCGATGGTTAGGTGGGGCTGACATGGTTGCACCATAAGGTTATGTGCGCATGTTGACTATTTGCGTGCAGAAAATTCTGCAAGGTTTCTAAATCTCTTGGCAAGAAAAATGCTGTGGAAAAAACACATGTTTTTGCCACACTTTTGACGTGTTTTTGTATGCATTTTTGCATGCATTTTTTGTACAGCAATGATTGCCTTTTTGAGCTAAATAAAGATATTTAAAAAAGTTTTGTGATGTAATTTCTTGCTTCAACACCACCATTTTCATGCTGCTGCAGTAGCATCAGAATAATGGTATTAGAACTTGGTGTCAGCAGCAGTCAATGACACCAACCCCTAGGCTTGGAAATCAAAAGGTGTCCGCCTGATACCCTCATTACTAAGCTGATAAGAAAGCACAAACACACACACAAACACACACATTGTCACCAGCATATGTAGGAGTGTTACCAGAACAAAGGTACATAGGCTGTTACAAAACAGCAGCTGTTAATTTTAAAGAAGAAAAATGTAAGAAAAAATTGTGTGGGCTCCCGTGTAATTTTAATAGCCAGCAGAGGGAAAGCTGATACCTGAGTGCTGTTGTTAATATTCTGGGAAGGACCCAATAGCCATAAAGGTTCTCAGGCTATTAATATTAGCTCATAAGGCACCTATCCATTACTAACCCCATAGTGATATTGTATAAAAACACATACACCCAGAGTAAAGTCCTTTATTTGAAATAATGGTACAGACTCATTAAATAATCACCAAACGCCTAATCCACGAAGCCAACATCTCCTGCAACAAAAATAAAATAATAAACCACAATGTTCCTCACCTTTCTGCTGAGAAGATAAACCATAACGTCCCACTGATGTGACTGCTCTCAAAGACAGCCAATGATACACTGACAGAAGGTAATCACTCTTACAGTGCCTTACTGAGCTACCATGAGAGAGTTCACAGGAGTTCATCAGCTGATCAGCTCTGGTGATCTCCTCTATGGCACTACTGCTGAGTGAGAAAGTTCTCACTCAGCAGTTCTGTAAGGGAAAGCACTTGAACCTGATGAACTCAGGTGAACTCTCATGGCAGCTCAGCGATACACTGCGAGAGGGATTACCTCCTGTCAGTGTATCACCGGCAGCCGGATAGAGCGGTCACATCTTCCGATTTGACTGTTCTGTACATGAGATTGCCATGGAACATGCAGATTACCTAGACTGCGGCGGACAGGTGAGCATATGTTGGTTTACTGTATTACATTATGTACAGGAGACGAGGGCATCAGGGATTTGGTGTTAGGTGATTATAATATTTTTTTTCACTTTTATTTGTATATGTTTGTAATTTTACTTTTTTTATCTAACAGTGAGCACAGGTGCCAACATTTTACACTACATCTCCCATCAGTGGCACTTGCTATCACTGTTATAAGTGACAGCAGACATAGCGTGATGGAAGAAGTAGTCCTATCAGCCCACACCTGCCGGTCACAGTCAGAGTTGCGGGGTCATGCTGACATCTGACAGCATGATCTCAGAGTGATCTGACCAACTGTCTTACTGGCGGTAGCATTACCACTGATAAGAACCACCACACCAGTGATTCCCACGCTGTCATGCAGATGACAGTGTGGGAAACACCATAGGAAGCTGGTAAAATGCAAAACAAAAACTCAGCAAATCTGCAAACATTTTTATAGCTGCACTTTTTCTGCAGATTTGACTGACTCAATTGAAGTCAATGGGTGCATGAACAATGCAGAAACACAAAAAGAATTGACATGCTGCAGAAAAAACACACTGCAAATACGCATGGGAATTTACTGATCATGTGCAGAACACTTCATGATTGCCATTGAATAAGCTTGTTTAAGGATTCCTTAGCATTTTTGGCCCATTTCCGACCAGAAAAACCGCTGAGAAAACGCTTCAAAAATGCACTGTGTGCGGTTTGCATAGAGGCCCCGTTACACACAATGATGTCCCAGCGATCCCACCAATGATCCGACATGGATGGGATCGCTGGGACATAGTTAGACAGACTCACCAGCGATCAGGACCAACGAGCAAGATGGTATCTAGGGTAAACAGCGGGTATCCAAGAGCCGCGCGGTTCTTAGTTACCCGCTGTTTACCCTAGATACCAGCGCGCAGTGTCGCTGATCGTTGGTCTCCTGCTGCCACACGCGATGCGTGCTGGCCAGCGGGAGACCAACGATCAAAAAATGGCCCAGGATGATCCTGCACGATCAATGATACCCGGCGCTGATGGATGTCACACACAGCCAGATCGCTGGAGAGATCGCTGATGCATCACAAAATCAGCGATCTAGCTAGCGATCTCGCTGTGTGTGACAGGGCTCTAAGACTTCAGGACAGCTTGAATTTCTTTGGAATATTATTGGGTAGGCTTATCCAACATCCGGACTACCCTTTTTTTCAACCTTTCATCAATTTCTCTGTGCTGTCCACATCCAGGGAAATAAGCTACAGTGCCATGGTTTGTGGACTTCTTGATTATGTTGAACAACATGGACTAAAGAACATCAAGATCTCTCGCTGTGGAGTTGAAACTTTGAGTGTTGCTATTTTTCAACAATTTTCATTTTCAAGTCCTTGAGATAGTTCACTTCTCTTTCTGTTCTCTATGCTTAGACTGGAAGGACATTTGAGTAGAGCACTGGATCTGATATGCTAATAACACTCCGCTCAAACTCTGATTTGAATCTTATTCACTCGCATGCGATAAACAGCTCACAGATGAGAAGAAAAGATTAATTTCTTCATCTTCTCCATTTCCTATCTTGGCAATGGACTTGGATGACATCCGATTACAGTCTGATGTTTTGCATGCACTCACTTACTTCAATGGGTGCTGCCTATCACAGCATACTGCATTTTTTTCTTATGTTGAATTGGCAAGAGATAAATTATGCAGATCTGCCCTGCCTCATTGACTAAAACTGGTGAGAGGGCAATGCCAATTTTTTACGCATTGCACTCTTTCATATTATATGCCAGTGTAAGCAAGCCCTTAGTGTGGCACAAACAGACACACAATGCAAAGATTGAGTCAACTTCTCTCCTTTTTATATGGTTTCAGGTGTGATTTTCATATTGCTCACACCTGTTACTTGCCACAGGTGAGTTGAAACGAACATTATATGATTGAAGCAAAGTTGTTTACACACAATTTTTGAAAGGTGCCAATAAATTTGTCTGGCCAATTATAGAGTTTTGAGTATAATTATGTCAGATTTGTTTTTTTCCTGTTTTTTGTGTTGTTTTAAAACATACAAAGGAAATAAACATGTGTTTAACAAAACATGTGTAATTGCAATAATTTTTTGGAGAAAATACTTCATTTTCTGGATCAATTTCAAAGGTGCATACATTTAGTCCATAACTGTATTTTTGGTAAAATGATGCTAAGAAAACTACAGTTACAGCATCAAAGCTTGTTGCATACAGTCTGTCTAGGATATGCTTTTATGTTGTGAAACTTTATTCATTAACACACCGAATACTTCAGATTTTATTTTTTATTTTTTTTAATTAGCACATTGCATTAAAAAGTTGCTGCCTTGGACATTACATTTTTTTTCTATTAATGTAAACAAATAATATATCCTATAGAAAATAAGTAACGGCTGTGAACATCTTTGTATCAATTTTTGCATTGTTCATTACCTAAATGCAAAATTAATAAACTTATTAAATAGTCTTCTTAAAAAAATAACATTTTTTCTGCTGCTGTGTCTGGAAGGCTACGGCCACACTTTCAGTATTTGTTTAGTACTTTTTCTCAGCATTTATAAGCCAAAACCAGGTGAGGAACAATCAGAGGACAAGATATAATAGAATCAAGTGCACCAATTCTGCAAGTTTTACCCACTCAGGGCTTTGGCTTACAAATACTGATGTGAAATATTGACGAAATACTGATAGTGTGGCCGTAGCCTAAGGCCGGCATCACACTAGAGAGGAATACGGACGAGTGAGAGGCGACAAAACAACACATTGCACACGGACCAATGATTCGCTATGGGGTAGCTCCCATCAGCCGTATTTTTCTCTCGTATTTTCTACGGTCTGTGCCAATCGCAGCATGCTGCAATTGTCAGAGAATTACGACCGTAGTACACCAATGCAAGTCTATGGATGCGCAAAAACATCGCATTACACACTGACCACCCGTGTGACTTGCGAGAAATACGCAAGACTTTTCCTGGTGCCAGGAAATGGGCCAATCCATCATCAGGAAGCTTAGACATGCTAATTAGCTTAAAAAGTGCTCCAGACATTCAGGAAGTACGCCTCCACGGAGTCCTACAGCGTCATGTCTGCCCACATTAATGTGGAGCTCCTAATTGTGCTGGTCCAGGAAAGGCCCGAACTTTGGGACCAACGTGATGCCCATTATTCTGACCGGGGCCGCAAAGAGGGTGCATGGAGGCACATATGTGTGCACATGTTCCCAGACTATGCCCAACGGCCATGTGAGGAGCAAAAACACATTCGTAAGTAATTTTCATTTTTACCAATCAGATTAAAGCCCATAAGTGAGCATTTTTAAATGTAGCCCCTACAATCCTAGACTGTGTATGTAGGTATCCCTGTTTGCTAAAGAAACATTTACATAAAAACCACCCCCTACTAGGCCAAGTGACTATGTGAAATGTTAGGAATATTGCTTGGGAAAATTCACAAAGGTGACAGTCCCTTTTCAATTCACATTGCAGTTGAGGATGTGATGAGACGCTGGCGCAGCATCCGCGACCAGTACCGGCGGGAAAGACAGCAGAGGGCCAGGAGTGGGGCAGCAGCACCGACCAAGCGGAAATATATCTATTTTGACCGCTTGGCATTTTTGGTACCCAGTATGGATCTCAGACCGTAAGTACAGACCTCACACCACATGACACATATGCTTTTTAGGGTCAGCTACATTTGGTTTTTTTAACATTTCCTAACAGAACTCAGTACAACCTCACAGAGAGGGAGACAGGGTTGGATACTGAGCCCATTATAGACCCAGACAGGGGATGTGAAGAGGTGGCTGGTCCATGTACTGACCAGAGCTTTTGCAAACCCAAGCTCCAACAGCATCAGGCCCAGCATCAGGTTCTGCACCTGGTCCAGACACAGCACAGCCACCAGCAGCCAGCAACTTAGAAGACCCTGGCAACAGCAGCAGCCCTACTGGCCATGTTGAGGGGTCCCCCCAGCCTGCAGCCGTAGGCTGCCGTGGGAGACGGAGAAGGGACAACACTGCCTCTGATACCCGGAGGCATGTAGAAACAGGTGTCCTAAATTACCTGTCCAGGGCTGCCCAGGATGAGGGTGAAGAGGCATATTCCCAAAGCCTGGTCCTGTACCTCCGTCCCCTACCCCGTGAGGTGAGGCTACATGTGTGCAGACCCATTCAGATCCTAATTGATGCATGCACATACCTCAATGACCCATATGAGTTGTTTGAGTATCTTGAGAGGTGGCAGCTCTCAACCCATTACCATTTCCGCCTTGTCCGACAACCACCTGTGCATGCTCAATTAGGATCTGAGTGTCCGCCTGCACGTGTGCCTACACCTACACCCATTCCCTCCCAAACCAACCTTGGCCACAACAGAGCCAAATGGCAGCTTATAACCAACCTGGCCAATATGGCCACTTGTACAGACCTGGTGTTGGAGGCTGGCCCCAACCTGGGTTTGGACGACATTGCCATATTGGGGGTATGATGGACGTGGCTACAATCAGCCACTGGATTATCATCGACAGTATCCTTATTGTCTCTTTGGTGCGCAGCTGCAGGAACATGGCCACATCTTCCCAAAGGGCCAAGATCATCCACCCCAACAGGGTGATGGTCAAGCTGGGAACCCCAACAAATTGATGAAGGCCTCCCGCCATCACCTCCGCCAAGTTACCAGCAGTTATAAATTAGCTAATTGTTTTGTACATTTTTTGGTGGTATTTATAATTTCTTGTTACCTCTTTGTGTGTCAAAAAATGACAATGTTATATACAGAAAAGGCTAAATGGCCTGGGCAAGTATCTGCCATATGACAAAAATATGGAACTCCGTATTGTAAGCATTTTTTTTTATTTTTAAAAGTTTTGAAAATGCATCTTTGGCCTTCTCCCTGAATTATTTTAGGCATTCGAATAAGTAAGTCAACTTTATCACATATAAACACAAATCATAGAACACTAGAGTTGAGCGATACCGTCCGATACTTCAAAGTATCGTATCGGATGGTATCGGCCGATCTTTAAAAAAAGTATCGGTATCGCCGATTCCGATACCGGAAGTCCCATTCAAGTCTATGGGACTTCCGGTATCGGAATAAGAAAAACCCTTTCCTGCCCTTGTACAGCCTCTCTGGGGTCTGTACGGGCCTTTCGGGGGGCTGTGCCGGCCTGCCAGGGGGTCTGTGCAGGCTCCGGTGGTCTGTGCCGGCCTGCCGGTGGTCTGTGCAGGCTCCGGGGGGCTGTGCCGGCCTGCCGGGGGGCTGTGCCGGCCTGCCAGGGGGCTGTGCAGGCTCCGGGGGGCTGTGCCGGCCTGCCGGGGGGCTGTGCCGGCCTGCCGGTGGTCTGTGCAGGCTCCGGGGGTCTGTGCAGGCATCGTCCGATGGGACTACAAGTCCCATCGGGCGATGCCTGCTACCATGACAGTGATTGACACATTAGCCAATGATGGGACAGTAGTAGTCCCATCATCCGGCTAATGTGTTAAATGTAAAAAAAAAAAAAAAAAAAAAATTACATGCTACATACATACAACATGCATACTACATACATGCTACATTCATACTGCATACTACATACATGCTACATTCATACTACATAAATACTACATGCAACATACATACTACATATATACTACATGCATGCTACATACATACTGCATGCTACATACATACCACATATATACTACATACATACTACATGCATGCTACATGCATGCTACATACATAACACATATATACTACATGCATGCTACATACATACTACATGCTACATACATACTACATATATACTACATGCATGCTACATACTACATGCTACATACATACTACATACATACTACATGCTACATACATACTACATGCTACATACATACTACATGCTACATACATACTACATATATACTACATGCATGCTACATACTACATGCTACATACATACTACATATATACTACATGCATGCTACATACATACTACATGCATGCTACATACATACTACATGCATGCTACATACATACTACATGCTACATACATACCACATACATACTACATATATACTACATGCATGCTACATACATACTGCATGCTACATACATACTACATATATACTACATACATACTACATATATACTACATGCTACATACATACTACATGCTACATGCATGCTACATACATACTACATACATACTACATGCTACATACATACCACATATATACTACATACATACAATACATTCATACAATACATACATAGACATACAGTACATATAACATAGAGTAACATACTTACCAATACTTGTCACATTGTTCCCCGAAGCCATTGTCTTTTCCGGAATAAATATTAACATAACAAACCACAAAAATACTCACCCACGATCCGAAGCAGTCCACGAGTGTGTCCCACGACGATCTTGGGTAGAGAACTGCAGCATCAGCTGTTGCTGCCGTTCTCTACGGGCTGCAGGAATCCAATGACGGAAGGTAGGTATCCTTCCGCACTGTATTCCTCCGCCACTTAAAAAAAAAAAAAAGTCCCTAGTCTCACTTTATGCCATTGCTGTGTGGGAATTTCCCACGCAGCAATGGCATAAAGTGAGACTAGGGACTTTTTTTTTTTTAAGTGGCGGAGGAATACAGTGCGGAAGGATACCTACCTTCCGTCATTGGATTCCTGCAGCCCGTAGAGAACGGCAGCATCATCTGATGCTGCCGTTCTCTACCCAAGATTGTCGTGGGACACACTCGTGGACTGCTTCGGATCGTGGGTGAGTATTTTTGTGGTTTGTTATGTTAATATTTATTCCGGAAAAGACAATGGCTTCGGGGAACAATGTGACAAGTATTGGTAAGTATGTTACTCTATGTTATATGTACTGTATGTCTATGTATGTATTGTATGAATGTATTGTATGTATGTAGTATATATGTGGTATGTATGTAGCATGTAGTATGTATGTAGTATGTATGTAGCATGCATGTAGCATGTAGTATGTATGTAGCATGCATGTAGTATATATGTAGTATGTATGTAGCATGCATGTAGTATATATGTAGCATGTATGTAGTATGTATGTGGTATGTATGTAGCATGTAGTATGTATGTAGCATGCATGTAGTATATATGTAGTATGTATGTAGCATGTAGTATTGATGTAGTATGTATGTAGTATGTATGTGGTATGTATGTGGCATGTAGTATGTATGTAGCATGCATGTAGTGTGTATGTAGTATGTATGTGGTATGTATGTAGCATGTAGTATGTATGTAGCATGCATGTAGCATGCATGTAGTATGTATGTAGCATGCATGTAGTATGTATGTAGCATGCATGTAGTATGTATGTAGTATGTATGTAGTATGTATGTAGCATGCAGTATGTATGTAGCATGTATGTAGTATGTATGTAGTATATATGTAGTATGTATGTAGTATGTATGTAGCATGTAGTATGTATGTAGCATGTAGTATGTATGTAGCATGCATGTAGTATGTATGTAGCATGTATGTAGTATGTATGTAGTATATATGTAGTATGTATGTAGCATGTAGTATGTATGTAGCATGCATGTAGTATGTATGTAGTATTTTTTTTTTTTTTTTTAACATTTAACACATTAGCCGGATGATGGGACTACTACTGTCCCATCATTGGCTAATGTGTCAATCACTGTCATGGTAGCAGGCATCGCCCGATGGGACTTGTAGTCCCATCGGACGATGCTTGCACAGACCCCCGGACATCAGCACAGCCCCCCGGCAGGCCGGCACAGCCCCCCGGCAGGCCGGTACAGACCCCCACAGGGTGCACAGACCACCGGCAGGCCGGCACAGCCCCCCGGCAGGCCGGTACAGACCCCCACAGGGTGCACAGACCACCGGCAGGCCGGCACAGCCCCCCGGCAGGCCGGTACAGACCCCCACAGGGTGCACAGACCACCGGCAGGCCGGCACAGCCCCCCGGCAGGCCGGTACAGACCCCGGGCAGTCCACACAGCCCCCCGGCAGGCCGGCACAGCCCCCCGGCAGGCCGGTACAGACCCCGGGCAGTCCACACAGCCCCCCGGCAGGCCGGCACAGCCCCCCGGCAGGCCGGCAGAGACCCCCGGAAGGCCCGAAATGACGGCGCATCATGATGCGCACACACCGCGCATCATGATGACGTCAGTCTGTCAATCAACTTTGAACTTCCGATTCCGATGCCGAATTCCGATATTGAAAAAATATCGGAAGTCGGTATCGGAATTCCGATACAGCAAGTATCGGCCGATACCCGATACTTGCGGTATCGGAATGCTCAACACTATAGAACACCAAACAAAACAAATTAGATACACACACATAAGAACATCACAACATAGATAGAGCTTGATCTTGCCAGGTAGTAGAACCATGAGGTGAAACAAAATACTGGGTGAACACATCACGTGCTTTGAGTCGTGAGAGAGGACGCCGTAAAGGGAGCACATGTGGCGTAGGCCTAGCCCCATTGTCCACTACACCTTCTGTGACATCAGATGAGGAGCAATCATGCAGTCTAGTGAAGTTATGGAGGATCACTCAAGCTTTGATGACCTCATTGACGTTGGCTTCACTCAGCTAAATGGCAGACTGAAGGACATGCCATTTGGAACAAAGAATGCCTAAGGCGCACTCCACCAGTCTTCGGGCACGAGAAAGGCGCATATTAAAAATCCTGCGCCGTTGGTCAAGGTTTCTGCGTGGGTATGGCCTCATCACATTCCTGGTCAAATGGAAGGCTTCATTCCCCACTAGGACATAAGGCACCGCTTCTTGATTTGAGCCTGGCAGCTGACGTGGTGGTGGTAGGTCCAACAGGTTATTGCGCAGCCGCCGACCCATAATGGAAGAACTGAAGACTCTAGAGTCTCCAGTTCTTCCATAAGCCCCAATGTCTACAATTATAAACCTGTAGTTGCTGTCAACCAGAGCCAACAAAACTACAGAAAAATATTGTTTATAATTATAGAATTGGGACCCTGAGTTCGGTGGCTTATGCACACGGATGTGCTTCCCATTCAGGGCTCCAATACTATTGGTGAATTGGAAGTGCAACTCAAATCCCCTGAAAATCCTCAACCAGTCTACCATCTTGGGCTCTGGCATGACCAGATGATGAACTCTGGACCAGATTTCCGAACATGTAGCACGAACGATGCCGGATATTGTCGATCGCCCAATCAAAAACTCCAGATGGAGTGCTGCATAAGAATGGCCAGTTGAGAGGAACCTACAATTAAACAAATGGAGAAAATATATACATTAAAATACATGCTCAAGGATGCACACATTGCATATAGATCACCAGAACAGTGTGTAAGTAAGAAGCTAGGCAAAAAATACATATACACATGTCCCACGGCTATGTAATGTGGAATAACATATCAAAGTGTTCTAAGTTTCAGAGCATATATTTGCTACCAATGCCCAATGTTTCTTGGCCAAAAAGGGGTTACTGAGTAAGAGAATTAGTTGAGAAAATAATCATCTACATACATTCTGTAGCTGAGAAATACACACCGTAACATAAGGAGAAGGCGCTCCTCCGCAGAGATACATTTGCGCATCTGGGTGTCCTGGAAGGTGATCCCTGGGCGCACTGTCTCCAACAAAGCATCAAAGGCAGAAACAGTCATCCGACAATAGAGGAAAAACTTGACAGGATGTGTCCTCAGAGCTGCATAAAGCCTGTGAAAATGGCCTTTATTGAGGTGTTGTCTCAAATGCGGATGCACCCACATGCGTCTCCTCCTCCTCGGATCCACAATCACTGGGTATGGCTGGCCAAAGCGCCTGGACAAAACCCAGTTGAAGAGAACACAGTCAGTTGGGGTGAACTGAAGTGTGTCAGACATGTTTGCTAACAACCAGCAAGACCCCCACACAAGGAGAGAACCAAAATGGGCAGATTGGAGGCTGCCACCTGATGTTGAGGCAATAAATAGGGTTGGTGCTGATGATTTAAAATATGTGCAGGCCTCAAAACCGTTAAATGTCCGTTTTGCAAGGCTGCGAGAAAAAAATGGTATACGGATGCCATACGGATTACATACGGATGCTTACATGAGAAAAATACGCGGCCACACCCTGACAACGGATGACATACGGAGGACTATTTAGGGACCAGTTATGAGTATTACGGACATAAAATACGGTCCGTATTTTTCTACTTTGTGTGTGACTCCAGCCTAAGCCACATATCCAGCTGAGTGAGCTGCAAAAAAAAAAGATGAAAAACAATCAGATTTCCTGTTTGGGAGGGCTCTCTGCTTTCTTCCTCTCTCTTCTCAGTGTTAGAGATGGCAGAAGGAAGGCAATTTTTACACAGGTCTGCAATTAGCAGTGGGAAGTGTATCTTCAAATCAATAGGATGTGGATGTGCGGTACCCATCTGTGACCACTATTCTGTCAACAGAACTGTGCTGTGCAGTTGACCAACACATCAAACATTGCTGACCTTTCCTAACGTTATGTCATCAATGTGAACTAAAGGTAATTATTGTACTAACGTGTAAAAATCTTTTTTTCTTCATTAAAAAAGTTATAAACGTCTTTATATATTTTCTCAAGATATTGACTTTTTCATCCCTTTAGGTATGAAGACATAATAAATTGCGATTTGCCAGAGCACTCAGGTACAGTGTAAAGAGACATATAAAATAAACTGAAAGTTAAAATTCAAGAGAGAGAATTATTTTAATTTCCTTTTTGCTTTCCAAACACTAACACACAAGTAATGAATGGTGAAAAAAATTCTAAAGATTGTCATAACCAGTAACAGCTGTCTTGTACAGAGAAAAACACACAGGAATATGTTTCCAAATTACATTTAGCTGGTACGGATCAAACAGACTTACTTTCTACATATCATCCATTAAGGATTTCATTGAATGTAAGTGAGGATCAACATATTGTATTGCATGTGACTTTCATTAGGATTCAGTTTGTATATTTGTTCACCGAGGTCATAAGGTATTTCCATTGAAAAACAGTTTTAGCTATTATAATAATATTTGAAAGAGAATGAGAATCGGAACTATAAAATAAAGCGAAAAATGTACAAAAAACTAATTCTCTTAAATTGCCTGATAGTTCTGATTGATGAACATAAAATTATGCAAACTTTTCATTCTGTTAAGCTACCCGATGGTTACTAGTGATAAAGAAAAAAAAAATCACAAAATAGCTACATTAACTAATGTTTACTATTGTATTAGGATAATAGGGAAAAAATAAGTTTTTCTACTCCAGCTAAACCATAAACAAATATCAAAGTGGTCTAACCATTGCAAGTAACTTAGAAGAGTTGGTACGTAAAGCCACTTATTCTATATTGCTGTATAGAGCTTGTGTAATTTACTTGTTCTGCACCCTTCCCCAATGGACGCTGCTCTTTGATGTTTTCCAAATTGGGTTTTGCTAGTTATCTGACATATCTCTGTGACAACATCTCCCTTATGCCCCTTAAAGGGGTTGCCCAAAAATAACATTGATTTCAATTCTAAATGTCTATGGGCCCTGCTGATGACATGGGCTACTTAGTGACAATAAAGGTGTCAAAGTCTCATGCTGACTAGACATGGGAGCTGTGTAGGCCTCATTCTGTACCACTTTAAGAGGTAAAGTTTGACCAAGAGAAAATGAATTTCCAGACATTCAAGCATTTTTTTGCACATTACTGTCAGATGTGATCTTCTTCTTCTTGGTGGGGATGTGGGAAAGTTCGAGGTCGTCATCAATAACATCATCATCCATATCTTGTAAAGAGGAAATCTGTTGTTTCCCAGACTCATGGTTAACTAAGTTTATTGGCATTCCTTTAACAGTATTCGTTACACCAGAATAAATAGTCTTCAGCTGTGAAATTTAGATATTCTTGGTAATATAATATGTATGGGTGAAGATCAAGTACCTTGTGCCCCGGGTGTGTTGATAGTTACGACAGGTGCATTCCTCTTTAAACTTAGTTTTTCATGAGCATGCATCAGTTTGTTTGGTTTTCCTCAAACACTGATCTGCTGCTTTCTACAATTAAGCATCTCACGAGCATCTGGCACTTTACCCTTTATACGGACACGTGCATCTTTTGCAACCTATTTCTCACTTGTATCTTTTATGCCGATCTTCAGATGCGCATCTGTTACACCTATTTTTTGATGGGCATGAAACGCATTCTGGTAATTGGTGGTGGGTAAATCATTGTAGGCTGGATCCTGGATCTCATACCTCCCATAGCCCCCCTGTGATTAATCCTGTACGTTCCCATTCCTGCCGTCACCATGCCCATTTTCCTGATCACTTCATGCAGCAACTCGCCACCATATGTATGCTAAAAACCTGCACATTACTTGCAGCAACTGTGTAGGAAACCACGTTATAGTTTTCAAGGGTGTTTGCACACTACGTTGATGTGTACCCCCCAGGGGAAAAGGTTTGTCAGCCCATACTAAAATGTATGGACATTACAAGTAGAGGAGACTAGCTCCTTTTTAATGGGAAAAAAAATTTATGAGGCCCTCCTTCACATTTATTCCAAGGGGGATTGGGGATTTGGTGCAGGCCTTGGATTCATTTCATGGGCAAACTTTCTGGGAGTACAAAAATCAAAATAATGGGAAGTTTGGTTTCATGTGGGCATCCAGTATGTCGGTTCAAAGAGTTCTTGGGGTGCATGTAACTTTGTGGAAGGGCATTCAATGCATAGGCTAAAAGTTTGGCAGTACCAAATTAAAAAAATGGCAAATTTGGTTTCATGTGGTCATCCTTAACGTCTGGTCCAAGTGTTATTGGGATGCTTGTAACTTTGGAGCAGGGCAGGCCTTGCATTCACTTCATGGGCAAAATTTATGGAAGTACAAAAATCATAATAATGGGAACTTTAGTTTCATGTGGCCATCCAGTACGTCGGTTCAAAAGGTTATTGGGGTGCGTGTAACTTGGGGCAAGGCAGGCTTTGCATTCTATGCATATGCAAGCTGTATGGGAGTGAAAAGAAAAGAAGAATTGTAAGTTTAATTTCATGTGGCCATCCAGGACGTCTGTTTCAAGTGTTCTTGGAGTGCATGTAACTTTGGGGTATGGCAGGCCTTGCATTCAATGCATAGGCTAACAGTATGGCAGTACCAAATGAAACATATGGCAACTTTGGTTTTATGCTGACATCCAGGACGTCTGTTATAAGTGTATTTGGGGTGCGTGTAACTTTGGAGCAGGGCAGGCTTTGCATTCACTTCATGGGCAAACTTTAAAGGAGTACAAAAATCCTAATAATGGGAACTTTAGTTTCATGTGGCCATCCAGTATGTTGGTTCAGAAGGTTATTGGGGTGCGTGTAACTTTGGGGCAAGGCAGGCCTTGCATTCAATGCATAGTCTAACAGTATGGCAGCACCAAATGAAAAAAATGGCAACTTTGGTTTTATGTGGACATCCAGGACATCTGTTACAAGTGTTATTGGGGTGCATGTAACTTTGTGGCAGGGCATGCCTTGCATTAAATGCATAGGCAAAACCCTACGGGAGATCCATTTTCTTATAATGGTAACAATTTTTCATGAGGCCCTCCTTTGCGTCTCGTCAAAAGGGTATTAGGATGCGTCCTAATTTTTGGCTGCCCCGCCACTAAGTGCATAGGCAATAACAGTATAGGAGACAAACTGTTTAATAATGGGAACAACAAAGCAGAGCCAGCTGATGGCCTTTTAAGAAAAAGAATGCCACCTGATGCCCCTTTTAAAATAGGCTTTGTGACTTTCAGAGTTCCTCCTTCATAAATGAAACAGGATGTGTCTTATGATGTGTCACACACCACATGGCCAGATAAGGTTTTAAAATGACATTTCACAAGTGAATGCATTAGTATTGGTTGAAAGCAATGCTAAAGTGGAAAAATGAATCAAAAATGCTACGTGTGAACATAGCCCAAGTGGAGGAGGAACATTTTTGTTGTGGGTTATTTATTATTGGCTGTGTAACAGGCGTCAGTCATGCGGGACTGGGAATCAAGTTTGCAATTGGGCATCTGCTAATGCTCGCCGAGTGCTGCGCACATCCGTGCTCCCAGATACTCGAGTGATATCCGAGTATCACCGAGCACATACTCTCATTCCTAGTAAAAACCATAAAAAAAGCCCTTAATATAAAGGCCCACATTGTGAAGCTATATGAAGAATTAAAAAAATCTGAAAAATTTGGGGAGCATCAAAAATAAAACAAAATTGGCTACTTTTGATCAGGTATTCTGTAATAGAATTAAAGTGGTTGTTCACTATCTACTATGCCAAGTGAGCACTGCAGCCAATCATTGGCTGCTATTGGGCTACTGCACATTCACCTCTCTTGGATGAACTTCGGACATGCAGAAACTGTAAAAGTGCAGCAGCCCAATACCTGCAATGACTAACTGCAGGGATCATGCAGCATAGCAATATCATGGTGGCAATGACATGGCTGAAATAATGCTGGTAAAGGAAGTGAATATAGGGTATTTTTATTTTACAAGGGGGGTAATTTATTTTAAAAAGTTGTTGTCCAAGTAGTGGACAACCCTTTTAAAATAACATTGCACATGTCATTGACCACTGTTAGTGAATTACACCTTTTTTTCCCATTACAAAATTTGATGGCATATGCCAAAAATATAGCACCATATTTTGATTGGCTGAATTCTGACCTTTTTGACCTCTAGGGGTTCTGAGATTGATTGGACTGCATAACTGCTCTAGTGCTGTATGCTTTCAAGGACTTCCTTCCATGTGGTTGTTTCTGCCACTGACTATGAAGGTAACTTCAACATAAAGTCGGTGCACTCTATATGCAAGAGGATGGTGCTCGAAGGAAAAGACTAGAATACAAAATTATGACCTTCGGCACTCAATATGTCACAGAGAAAATAAAGTTCTGAAAAATTGGGTAACTTCAATATAGTCATGTTTCCTATGCACAATTAATACTGCAATGAAAAATTATTGTTATAAAAGATGAAATAAAGGTCTTCTCTTTCTCTTCCATTTTTTATACTGACCACCAATTTAGGAAATGAAGTGGACAATCATAAGAACTTTTGTCAAAGTTACACAAACTATTGTGCCATTATCTGGCTGGTCACTTACTGTGATTTTTGGAATGAAAACTTATCCTGTAGAGTTTACTTGTAGTTTATATTGTAAAATCTATTTATTGCTGCTTTTCAGTATTGAAAAGGAAAAAAGTTCATGCTGTCATTGATTGACCTTTAAAAAGAAAAATGTGGCTGGCTTATCGGTAATAAGAAAGCAATGATTTTTAGACGCTAATATACTTTCCTCATTTGTCGGAATCATTTCCAACTGCTTAGATGCCAGTAAAAAAATAAAAAAAATAAAATAAAACAATTATTAAAAAAATAGTGCTGAAGCTAAAATATTTGCAAATCTTTGAAGTTAATATTGTAAAGCCAATGGAAAGTAAAGACAGAAAAGTATTTATGAGCAATGACGTTATGTGGGGCAAATGACTTGAAATTAAATTTTTCCAGCTTCATCAATTTTTCCAAAAACCTTGATTTAGAGCAAATTGACTTGCAATATTGCAAAGCCTCTAAGTTCCTTTCAGAATAGACAGGTAATACTGAGGATAATGAGGTGTGCAATCTATAACTTTTGAGCTCTTTAACACAAGCACAGCTTTGGTTATATGAAAGTGACATCACTAGAGTTGAGCGACTTTTGGTTTTTTAGGGTCGCGTTTCGTTTCGTGAAACCCGACTTTTCCAAAAGTCGGGTCGAGCAAGATAGTCCGATTATAGGGAAAAGTCGGGGTCGTCCCGAAACATGAAACCCAATGTAAGTCAATGGGGAATAAAAGTCGGCAGTGAGAGGAGGACAGGAAACACACCTACAGTGCCCATTTGAATGCCAAAAGCATCAATTCTTCTTACTTAAGCTTGTCAACCTTAATTAACTTCATAATACAAGTTACGCACTGAAAAATGGGGGTTATTTGGCTAAATTTGTGGGGGGGGAGGGCTGGCTGCAGGTTTTCATGTGCCCTGGGCGAAAGAGCGCCCCTTTAACACATACCACAACTCATCATGCTCTGATACGGCAGAGAAATAGCGGTATAGTACAATGAAAAATACCTCACTTTTTACATCTCATGACGAGGCCCATCTATTTCTCCATACAAAATCATTGGTCCCATATAATGTTTGAAACAGTATATGATGAGCTCCACATAATGCTACAGTATATGTTGGTCCCCATGGATGAAGCTCCACTGTCTTATGGGCCCAAATAATGCTCCAAACATAATGGGCCCCATTTCTAATGCTCTAGTGTATAATGGGCCCTGTAAATGCTGCTCCAGTGTCTGATGTCCACCTTTGGAATGTTCCAGTGTATGGTGGGCCCCATCTATCATTCTCCAGAGTATAGTGCTCCCCAAAAATTGCTGTCCCAACATAGAAAACAATCAAATAAGTCTCCTCGCTAGGGAATCCCTGTACTTGTCTGGACAGGTGCTGTAGCTTGCTTAACAGCTCGCCAGCCGTTCTCACGCCCAGTATGGATTGCACGTGATTGCACAAAGGTTAGAAAGGGTACCGTATCCCTGGATAACATGTATGGATAGCGTACACATTCAAAATATATGTCTATACAGCATGAGGCAGGCTCAGACGGTGTTAAGCCCAGTATGGATTGCACATCATTGCACAAAGGTTAGAAGGGGTACCGTATCCCCGGATAACATGTATGGATAGCGTACACATTCAAAATATATGTCTATACAGCATGAGGCAGGCTCAGACGGTGTTAGGCCCAGTATGGATTGCACGTCATTGCACAAAGGTTAGAAAGGGTACCGTATCCCCGGATAACATGTATGGATAGCGTACACATTCAAAATATATGTCTATACAGCATGAGGCAGGCTCAGACAGTGTTAGGCCCAGTATGGATTGCACGTCATTGCACAAAGGTTAGAAGGGGTACTGTATCCCCGGATAACATGTATGGATAGCGTACACATTCAAAATATATGTCTATACAGCATGAGGCAGGCTCAGACGGTGTTAGGCCCAGTATGGATTGCACGTCATTGCACAAAGGTTAGAAGGGGTACCGTATCCCCGGATAACATGTATGGATAGCGTACACATTCAAAATATATGTCTATACAGCATGAGGCAGGCTCAGACGGTGTTAGGCCCAGTATGGATTGCACGTCATTGCACAAAGGTTAGAAAGGGTACCGTATCCCCGGATAACATGTATGGATAGCGTACACATTCAAAATATATGTCTATACAGCATGAGGCAGGCTCAGACGGTGTTAGGCCCAGTATGGATTGCACGTCATTGCACAAAGGTTAGAAGGGGTACCGTATCCCCGGATAACATGTATGGATAGCGTACACATTCAAAATATATGTCTATACAGCATGAGGCAGGCTCAGACGGTGTTAGGCCCAGTATGGATTGCACGTCATTGCACAAAGGTTAGAAGGGGTACCGTATCCCCGGATAACATGTATGGATAGCGTACACATTCAAAATATATGTCTATACAGCATGAGGCAGGCTCAGACGGTGTTAGGCCCAGTATGGATTGCACGTCATTGCACAAAGGTTAGAAAGGGTACCGTATCCCTGGATAACATGTATGGATAGCGTACACATTCAAAATATATGTCTCAGGAGGCAGGCTCAGACGGTGTCAGGCACAGTATGGATTTGACGGCCCAGATTACACAGCGGAGGAGCAGGGAGAGGTAAAGATTGCAAATGCTGGGGCCCTGGCCAAGCAAGGGGGGCCCACTCGTGGGCGTCGGTACTGGCACTGGGCCCCTCATAGTACAGCGGTGTGTCTGACGGCGGGTGTGCACCACCACCGTCAGAGACACTTGATTGCACTATGAGGGACCCTGTGCCAGTGCCCGCGCCCAAGAGTCGGCCTACCCACCTGTCCAGGGCAACGGCACTCGCACGGTGTCGTGCGCTAGGTGGTGACCCCGGCCATGGGGGGGAGGCAGCACAGTTAGGGAGTTTTAGAAAGTGGCATATGTTGATGTTGGACATTCAACTGATGCAAAAGGCGAAATAGGTGAAGTACCAGGAAGAGGTGGACCAAAGCAAGCCATTTTTCTGTCACCCTATGTGTCATCAGGGGAAGGTGGGACAAAATCCTTGGAAACCCATGCGTGGTTCATTTTAATGAAGGTTAGATCATCCACATTTTGGGTTGACAGACGGGTCCTTTTTTCTGTCAGGATTGATCCAGCTGCACTGAAGACTCTTTCCGATAGCACACTTGCAGCTGGGCAAGCGAGCTCCTGTAAGGCATATTGTGCCAATTCAGGCCAGGTGTCCAGTTTAGCGGCCCAATAGTCAAAGGGGAATTACCTGTGTGGGAGAACATCGATATGGGAGGAAAAGTAGTTTGTAACCATAGTTGACAACTGCTGTCTCCTGTCACTTTCCATCGATGCAGTATTACCAGTTGTGTGAGCGGTATTTGAAAAATCAGTCCACAACATTGTCATGAAACCCCTGTCTCCAACGCCACTTCTGCTGTGTGCACCACGAACACCTCTGCCAAGCTGCCCCCGGCCCGTATGGCTTGTGTGAGAACCATCACCGCTGCTGTGTGCTGGGAATGCCTCAAGCAACCGATTTACCAGAGTTGCTTGTTTATTAGCCAATATTAGGTCAAGGTTCTCCTGTGGCATGATGTTTTGTAATTTGCCTTTAAAGCGTGGATCCAGGATGCTGGCCAACCAGTAGTCGTCATCGTTCATCATTTTGGCAATGCGGGGGTCCCTTTTTAGGATCCGCAAGGCATAATCTGACATGTGGGCCAATGTTCCCGGTGTCAATGATGCACTGCGAGTGCTGGGTGGAGGAGCACTTTCTGGCAAATCCACATCCCTCCAGTCACGCACAAACCCTGTACCAGACCTTGCCACGCCAACATTTTCACTTGCCCCACGAGATGCATCCTCCTCCCCTAAGTAATCATCCCCATCATCCTCCTCCTCCTCCTCTTCTTCTTCCTCCACCTCGTCCAGGAGAGGTCCCTGAGCAGACAATGGCTGAATGTCATCATGGATTCCCTCCTCCTCTTCCTCCTCATCAACATTGGCTGCAGACGCCTGCTCCTTAAGGTGCGTCAAAGTTTGCATGAGCAGACGCATAAGTGGGATGCTCATGCTTAGGATGGCGTCGTCTGCGCTTACCAGCCGTGTGCATTCCTCAAAACACTGAAGGACTTTACAAAGGTCTTTCAGCTTCGACCACTGCACGCCTGTCAACTCCATGTCTGCTCTCAAAGTGCCTGGCCATGTATCCTCCCACAAATGCATTATGGCCTGCCTCTGCTCGCACAGCCGCTCCACCATGTGCAGGGTGGAGTTCCACCTTGTTGCAATGTCGATAATGAGGCGGTGGTTGGGAAGGTGGAGCAATCGCTGCAGCTTCTGCATACGAACGGAGTGTACAGGCGACCAGCGGATGTGCACGCACAGTCTTCGCACCTTCTGGAGCAGGGCTGTTAACTCCGGATAATTTTTGAGGAAGCACTGCACCACCAGGTTCAAGGTGTGAGCCAAGCAAGGTATGTGGCTGAGTTTTGAAAGGGCTATGGCTGCCACAAAATTACGGCCGTTATCACTAACTACCTTGCCTGCCTCAAGATGTACACTGCCCAGCCATGACTCAGTTTGTCGCTTCAAGTACTCGGCCAGCACCTCGGCGGTGTGTCTGTCGCCCAAACACATCATCTGCAACACAGCCTGCTGACGCTTTCCACTAGCTGCTCGATAGGGGGACACATCGTGTGCAACAGTGGCAGCTGCAGATGGAGTGCTCGTACGACTGCGCTCTGTGGACGAGCTGTCGCTTCTGGAGGAGGAGGAGGAGGAGGAGGAGGAGGGTCGAACGCCTACAGCCAACTGTTTCCTATACCGTGGGCTAGGCAGCACTGTCCCACCACCGCTGTCCCCTGTGGACCCTGCATCCACCACATTAACCCAGTGCGCAGTGATGGACACGTAACGGCCCTGGCCATGCCGACTGGACCATGCATCAGTTGTGAGGTGCACCTTTCCGCTCACTGACTGCTTGAGTGCATGGACAATGCGGTCTTTCACATGATGGTGGAGGGCTGGGATGGCTTTGCGAGAGAAGAAGTGGCGACTGGGTAGGTCATAGCGTGGTACTGCATAGGCCATGAGTTAGCGGAAAGCTGTGCTTTCCACCAACCGAAAGGGCATCATATCAAACGAGATTAGTTTGGCAATGTGGGCATTCAAACCCAGTGTACGCGGATGAGAGACTGAGTACTTTCTTGACCTACTCATAGTGTCTGGGAGGGTGAGCTGGACTTGAGAGCTGCATATGGTGGAAGTAGCGGTGGACAGGGCGGACTGAGAGAGGGTTGATGATGGTGATGGAGTTGTTGTTCTTTCTGATGGCCTAGAATCAGTCTTTCGTTGATATAACAGTGGGATTCCCTGACTGCTGTGGCCTTGCAACGACACCTCAACATTTGCTGCTGTGCTAACCGGTGGGCTTACAGTGGGGGAAACAATGTAGCATTGCTGACTACCTTCGTTGTGATCAGTTGCACATGTGGCACTTGAGGTTTGGTGTTGTGTCCACGCTTGCAAGTGCATGCTGGTTAAATGTCTAAGCATGCAACTGGTATTCAAATTTTTCAGATTTTTCCCTCGGCTAAAGGTCTTTGCGCACTTCTTACAGATAACCTTGGCCTGATCATGAGGATTTTGTTCAAAAAACTGTCACACTGCACTCTTCCTACTTTGGCAGACATTTTGCAGCCTAGCACGCTGTGATCTTTTGACCCTCTGGACAAGCTGTCCAGCAACTCTTTTGATGTTTGGAACCTGTCTTTGGAGTGCTCCGGGCCTGCCAGATAACAGCTGTTGCGATGTCGATGTCTGCTGTGGATGCTCCTCATCTGAGCTATTGGAAGCAGCACCCTCTTCCCCCAATGGATGCCAATCTGGGTCAACAACTGGGTCATCCATCACCTCCTCTTCTATGTCATGTGCACCTTTCTCTGTGTCACCGTGTATGATGGTATAGTGTGCGGGAAGGGGCACCTGAGTCTCATCAGGGTCAAAATCTGGCTCTGTACACTGCGAGGACAATGTAGTGCTCTGAGTGAATGTACCAGCAGAATCATCCATCAGCGGCTGTGCATCAGTGCACTCCATGTCAGATTCATCTTGGCCTGGGTAACTCACCATTTGACTTGATAATCCAGGCATGGTATGTGAAAACAGCTCCATGGAGTAATCAGTAGTATGGCCTGCGTCATCCTTCAATCTTGGTTGGGGTGAAGGACACAAGGAAAGGTGTGGTTCATGAACATGAGCCTCCAATGACGACTCAGTGCTTTTACTTTTTACAACTGAAGAAGAGGAGGCGATAGAGCTGGAGGCTGAGTCAGCAATGTAAGACAAAACTTTTTCCTGATGCTCTGCCTTTAAAAGCGGTTTGCCAACTCCTAGAAAACTAAGCGTTCGAGTCCTTATGTAGCCAGACGATGACGCAGGGTCAGCACCTCCTGCATTCGGTCCTATTTTGCTCTTGCCACTACCATCAGATCCACCACCAACACCATCATTACCAGCTGCCAACCCCCGCCAAATTCCACGGCCTCTTCCACCAGCCTTCCTCATTTTTGGTAGAAATGTAGACAAAATCCAACAAACTATATAGTAATGTAAAACAAGGTACAAGGTGTCTATAGGACAGGTGAGTTTTAGAATTTCTGCACACACTTGTGGACAGTGGACACTTGTGGATTGTGTGCGGCCCACTGATATCTGAGCGCTATGTGACTCGCTCGATGGCACAGCTGCCTGTGACCAAAGTGACGAGAGGATAATGGAGATTTTGAATCTCTGCGTACACTTGTGGACAGTGGACACTTGTGGATTGTGTGCGGCCCACTGATATCTGAGCGCTATGTGACACGCTCGATGGCACAGCTGCCTGTGACCAAAGTGACGAGAGGATAATGGAGATTATATAATGGAGACAATAGGGCGCCTTGCTAGTGGCAGCCCATTGCAGCAGCTATTATTTTATTTTATTTTGTTTGTTACAGTCTTTTATACCTTTCCTGATGTCTTTTTGGACCTCTAATTTCAACCTTGGATCTATGCAACGTTTTCATCTCGTGGATTGCGACGTTCCTGCACGCTGGTCTGCTGTGGGATGGAAAATGCAGCACACCCCCACACTTTCTACTGCCGCTGGGCACACTGCATATGGTTTTTACCCGGATCCTCCACTACCACCCACAAGTCCCCTGCTGGCATGGCCACTTTGGGGTACGCAATATGGTCCATCTCAGCTAATACTACCGACGGATGTATGCTGCTGCCCACAGCCTGTGTCAGTGATACAGCCATATGTGCTCAGCGGAGAGCACCGTATACAGTATGCCACGGAGAGGTCTCCCGGGATGGATGGAATCACTGATCGGATGGTTGTCCCTAGGTCTGTCGCTAATCGAGTAGTGTATTCAAGGAGTCGTCTTCTGGAAATGCGCAGGACAAAGTCTTCTCCAGCAGTTGCAATACCACATGTTCCACGGGAAATGAGGAGACCTTTCAGAGGTTGCAGAGCAGGCAAGAAGACCATGTCCTGGAGGAGAAGGTTTAAACCTGCAGTCCCATCCATCATCATGGGTAATGTACGATCGCTTGGTAACAAGTCGGATGAACTGCTGGCTCTGAGTAAGACCCAGAAGGAGTTCAGGGAATGCAGTCTCATGTGCTTTACAGAAACCTGGTTGCATGAGGACGTCCCGGATTCAAGTATATCGGTACCGGGGTTTCAAATGGTTCGGGCTGACAGGGACAGAGTGAAGTGCGGTAAGAAGAAGGGTGGAGGAGTGATACTGTACATTAACAACAGATGGTGTAATCAGGGGCATGTAACAGTAAAGGAGAGACATTGTTGCCCAAACATTGAACTATTAGCAGTGGGCCTCAGGCCTTACTATCTGCCTAGAGAATTCTCTCTTGTTATTGCAGTGGTGTCGTATATACCACCATCTGCAAATCCAGAGGCAGCTGGGGATGTACTGTCTGGGGTGATTGCCCGGCTTCAGACGAAACACCCTAACTCTCTAACTGTCATTTCTGGGGATTTTAATAGAGCCAAGATCTCATTACCTAAATTCTATCAATATGTCAAATGTTCTACAAGGGACAATTATATATTGGATCTCCTCTATGCCAGTGTTAAGGATGCTTACTCATCATCTGCATTGCCCCCCCTGGGGAAATCTGACCACAATCTCATACTATTGTCTCCAGCTTATCAACCAGTTGTCTGCAAACAACCAGCGACAATTAAACGGATAAGGAAATGGTCTCCGGCAGCTGAAAAGACTTTACAAGACTGCTTTGAATGCACAGACTGGGAGGTGTTATGTGCCAGGGAACCTAATGATGATGTTAATGAGGTTACCAGGAGAGTTACTGATTACATCAACTTTTGTACTGACAATATTGTACCTATTCATGAGGTTCGGTGTTTTGCAAACAATAAGCCTTGGATTACAAAAGAATTGAAACATCTACTAAACAGGAAAAAAAAAGCTTTTGAAAGGAAGGACAAGGAGGAAATGAAAATTGTTCAGAGAGACTTAAAGGGGAAAATTAGGATTGCCCGTGAAGCATTCAGAATTAAATTGGAAAATAAATTGTCACATAACAACTCCAGAGAAGTGTGGGCTGGAATGAAGCTTTTGACTGGGTTTAAGGCAAGGTCAGATCAGGGGGGTGGGGGGCTGATCATGGCTAATGAAATGAATGTTTTTTTCAACAGATTCAACAATAAATGTGCCATGTCAACAGAGGAGAGGGCCGGGGAGAGACGAGCAATATCAACTGGGGGGAGGAAGTCGGAGTCTTTCTTGATCTCCGAAAATGATGTGAGGGAACAGTTTAGTAAGCTGGTCATGGGTAAAGCAGCAGGGCCTGATGGTATCTGTCCACGTGTCCTCAGAGTGTGTGCGAATCAGTTGTGCACTGTCTTCCAGCACCTGTTTAACTGGAGCTTACAATCACAGAGAGTACCAGTTCTATGGAAGACTTCTTGCCTGGTGCCGGTTCCCAAGACTACCTTCCCGAGCTCCCATAATGACTATAGACCGGTGGCCTTAACATCGCATGTGATGAAGTCCTTGGAGAGAATTGTACTTGCCTACTTGTGTCCGAGGGTGTCTGCTTTTACGGACCCCCTTCAGTTTGCGTATCGGCAGAGTCTGGGGGTGGACGATGCTGTAGCGTATCTACTACAAACAGTACATTCCTTTTTGGACAATGATAGAACCACTGTGCGTGCCATGTTCTTCGATTTCTCCAGTGCATTCAACACCTTACAGCCACTATTATTACGTAAAAAGCTGGTTGAAATGGCGGTTGATGAGGGACTAGTGAATTGGATCATTGATTATCTGTCGGACAGGCCACAGTTTGTGAGGTTGGGGGCGGCCGTATCGGATAGTGTGCGGAGTAGTGTTGGAGCCCCTCAGGGAACGGTGCTGTCGCCATTCCTTTTTACGTTATACACAGCTGATTTTCAGTATAAATCAGACCTTTGTCACCTTCAGAAGTACTCTGATGACTCAGTGATAGTCGGAGGTATTGAGAGAGACCGGGGGGAGGAGGAATACAGAAGGGTGGTTTTGGACTTTGTTGACTGGTGCCAGGCTAACCATTTAGAACTCAACGTAAAGAAAACCAGGGAGCTGGTGTTGAGTTATGGAAGGTGCATGAAGGATTGCTTACCTATCACTATTGATGGTCAGGATGTGGAGATGGTGGAGAATTTCAAATATTTGGGGGTTCACCTGGACAGCAAGCTTGATTGGAGGTGCCATATGGAGAAGGTTTGCAAGAAAGGGATGAGTAGACTTTACTTCCTAAGGAAGTTAAGGTCGTTTAATGTGTGTAGCAAAATGCTTGAAATGTTCTACCAATCCATTGTGGCGAGTGCAATCTTTGATGCAATTATATGCTGGGGTAGTAGTGTGCGCACAGCTGACGCGAATAAGCTGAATAAACTTATCAAGAAGGCTAGTGCGGCGGTGGGTCTACAACTCAGGACTTTCGAGGAGGTATTAGAGGATAGAATTACTAAGAAATGCAAGGCTATAATGAGCAACAATACACACCCGCTCTATGAACTGTTTGCGAAGCAAAAGAGCACATTCAGCAAGCGTCTACTCCAACTAATGTGTAAAAAGGAAAGATATAGAAAATCGTTTGTTCCGACAGCTGTGGGGATGTTTAACAAATGTATAAGTGTAAAGCATCCCAAGACTAAATGAAGTTCAAAGTGTATGGGGGGGAATTGGTGAGTTACAAGTACCAGTCTATCCGCATCTGCTGTCCATATAGACTTATTTTGTAAAGTGTGTATTGTTCTTGTAATGTTCTTGATCTTTGTTCTGCTGCTGTAATACTGTAATTTCCTCCGGGATCAATAAAGTTTATCTAATCTAATCTAATCTAATCTAATTTTGAATCTCTGCGTACACTTTTGGACACTGGACACTTGTGGATTGTGTGCGGCCCACTGATATCTGAGCGCTATGTGACACGCTCGATGGCACAGCTGCCTGTGACCAAAGTGACGAGAGGATAATGGAGATTTTGAATCTCTGCGTACACTTTTGGACACTGGACACTTGTGGATTGTGTGCGGCCCACTGATATCTGAGCGCTATGTGACACGCTCGATGGCACAGCTGCCTGTGACCAAAGTGACGAGAGGATAATGGAGATTTTGAATCTCTGCGTACACTTGTGGACAGTGGACACTTGTGGATTGTGCGCGGCCCACTGATATCTGAGCGCTATGTGACATGCTCGATGGCACAGCTGCCTGTGACCAAAGTGACGAGAGGATAATGGAGATTTTGAATCTCTGCGTACACTTGTGGACAGTGGACACTTGTGGATTGTGTGCGGCCCACTGATATCTGAGCGCTATGTGACACGCTTGATGGCACAGCTGCCTGTGACCAAAGTGACGAGAGGATAATGGAGATTTTGAATCTCTGCGTACACTTTTGGACACTGGACACTTGTGGATTGTGTGCGGCCCACTGATATCTGAGCGCTATGTGACACGCTCGATGGCACAGCTGCCTGTGACCAAAGTGACGAGAGGATAATGGAGATTTTGAATCTCTGCGTACACTTGTGGACAGTGGACACTTGTGGATTGTGTGCGGCCCACTGATATCTGAGCGCTATGTGACACGCTGGATGGCACAGCTGCCTGTGACCAAAGTGACGAGAGGATAATGGAGATTTTGAATCTCTGCGTACACTTGTGGACAGTGGACACTTGTGGATTGTGTGCGGCCCACTGATATCTGAGCGCTATGTGACACGCTCGATGGCACAGCTGCCTGTGACCAAAGTGACGAGAGGATAATGGAGATTTTGAATCTCTGCGTACACTTTTGGACACTGGACACTTGTGGATTGTGTGCGGCCCACTGATATCTGAGCGCTATGTGACACGCTCGATGGCACAGCTGCCTGTGACCAAAGTGACGAGAGGATAATGGAGATTTTGAATCTCTGCGTACACTTATGGACAGTGGACACTTGTGGATTGTGTGCGGCCCACTGATATCTGAGCTCTATGTGACACGCTCGATGGCACAGCTGCCTGTGACCAAAGTGACGAGAGGATAATGGAGATTTTGAATCTCTGCGTACACTTTTGGACACTGGACACTTGTGGATTGTGTGCGGCCCACTGATATCTGAGCGCTATGTGACACGCTCGATGGCACAGCTGCCTGTGACCAAAGTGACGAGAGGATAATGGAGATTTTGAATCTCTGCGTACACTTTTGGACACTGGACACTTGTGGATTGTGTGCGGCTCACTGATATCTGAGCGCTATGTGACACGCTCGATGGCACAGCTGCCTGTGACCAAAGTGACGAGAGGATAATGGAGATTTTGAATCTCTGCGTACACTTGTGGACAGTGGACACTTGTGGATTGTGTGCGGCCCACTGATATCTGAGCGCTATGTGACACGCTCGATGGCACAGCTGCCTGTGACCAAAGTGACGAGAGGATAATGGAGATTTTGAATCTCTGCGTACACTTGTGGACAGTGGACACTTGTGGATTGTGTGCGGCCCACTGATATCTGAGCGCTATGTGACACGCTCGATGGCACAGCTGCCTGTGACCAAAGTGACGACAGGATAATGGAGATTTTAAATCTCTGCGTACACTTTTGGACACTGGACACTTGTGGATTGTGTGCGGCCCACTGATATCTGAGCGCTATGTGACACGCTCGATGGCACAGCTGCCTGTGACCAAAGTGACGAGAGGATAATGGAGATTTTGAATCTCTGCGTACACTTGTGGACAGTGGACACTTGTGGATTGTGTGCGGCTCACTGATATCTGAGCGCTATGTGACACGCTCGATGGCACAGCTGCCTGTGACCAAAGTGACGAGAGGATAATGGAGATTTTGAATCTCTGCGTACACTTTTGGACACTGGACACTTGTGGATTGTGTGCGGCCCACTGATATCTGAGCACTATGTGACACGCTCGATGGCACAGCTGCTTGTGACCAAAGTGACGAGAGGATAATGGAGATTTTGAATCTCTGCGTACACTTTTGGACACTGGACACTTGTGGATTGTGTGCGGCCCACTGATATCTGAGCGCTATGTGACACGCTCGATGGCACAGCTGCCTGTGACCAAAGTGACGAGAGGATAATGGAGATTTTGAATCTCTGCGTACACTTTTGGACACTTGACACTTGTGGATTGTGTGCGGCCCACTGATATCTGAGCGCTATGTGACACGCTCGATGACACAGCTGCCTGTGACCAAAGTGACGAGAGGATAATGGAGATTTTGAATCTCTGCGTACACTTGTGGACAGTGGACACTTGTGGATTGTGTGCGGCCCACTGATATCTGAGCGCTATGTGACACGCTCGATGGCACAGCTGCCTGTGACCAAAGTGACGAGAGGATAATGGAGATTTTGAATCTCTGCGTACACTTTTGGACACTGGACACTTGTGGATTGTGTGCGGCCCACTGATATCTGAGCGCTATGTGACACGCTCGATGACACAGCTGCCTGTGACCAAAGTGACGAGAAGATAATGGAGATTTTGAATCTCTGCGTACACTTGTGGACAGTGGACACTTGTGGATTGTGTGCGGCCCACTGATATCTGAGCGCTATGTGACATGCTCGATGGCACAGCTGCCTGTGACCAAAGTGACGAGAGGATAATGGAGATTTTGAATCTCTGCGTACACTTTTGGACACTGGACACTTGTGGATTGTGTGCGGCCCACTGATATCTGAGCGCTATGTGACACGCTCGATTGCACAGCTGCCTGTGACCAAAGTGACGAGAGGATAATAGAGATTTTGAATCTCTGCGTACACTTGTGGACAGTGGACACTTGTGGATTGTGTGCGGCCCACTGATATCTGAGCGCTATGTGACACGCTCGATGGCACAGCTGCCTGTGACCAAAGTGACGAGAGGATAATGGAGATTTTGAATCTCTGCGTACACTTGTGGACAGTGGACACTTGTGGATTGTGTGCGGCCCACTGATATCTGAGCGCTATGTGACACGCTCGATGGCACAGCTGCCTGTGACCAAAGTGACGAGAGGATAATGGAGATTTTGAATCTCTGCGTACACTTTTGGACACTGGACACTTGTGGATTGTGTGCGGCCCACTGATATCTGAGCGCTATGTGACACGCTCGATGGCACAGCTGCCTGTGACCAAAGTGACGAGAGGATAATGGAGATTTTGAATCTCTGCGTACACTTTTGGACACTGGACACTTGTGGATTGTGTGCGGCCCACTGATATCTGAGCGCTATGTGACACGCTCGATGGCACAGCTGCCTGTGACCAAAGTGACGAGAGGATAATGGAGATTTTGAATCTCTGCGTACACTTGTGGACAGTGGACACTTGTGGATTGTGTGCGGCCCACTGATATCTGAGCGCTATGTGACACGCTCGATGGCACAGCTGCCTGTGACCAAAGTGACGAGAGGATAATGGAGATTTTGAATCTCTGCGTACACTTGTGGACAGTGGACACTTGTGGATTGTGTGCGGCCCACTGATATCTGAGCGCTATGTGACACGCTCGATGGCACAGCTGCCTGTGACCAAAGTGACGAGAGGATAATGGAGATTTTGAATCTCTGCGTACACTTTTGGACAGTGGACACTTGTGGATTGTGTGCGGCCCACTGATATCTGAGCGCTATGTGACATGCTCTATGGCACAGCTGCCTGTGACCAAAGTGACGAGAGGATAATGGAGATTTTGAATCTCTGCGTACACTTGTGGACAGTGGACACTTGTGGATTGTGTGCGGCCCACTGATATCTGAGCGCTATGTGACACGCTCGATGGCACAGCTGCCTGTGACCAAAGTGACGAGAGGATAATGGAGATTTTGAATCTCTGCGTACACTTTTGGACACTGGACACTTGTGGATTGTGTGCGGCCCACTGATATCTGAGTGCTATGTGACACGCTCGATGGCACAGCTGCCTGTGACCAAAGTGACGAGAGGATAATGGAGATTTTGAATCTCTGCGTACACTTTTGGACACTGGACACTTGTGGATTGTGTGCGGCCCACTGATATCTGAGCGCTATGTGACATGCTCGATGGCACAGCTGCCTGTGACCAAAGTGACGAGAGGATAATGGAGATTTTGAATCTCTGCGTACACTTGTGGACAGTGGACACTTGTGGATTGTGTGCGGCCCACTGATATCTGAGCGCTATGTGACACGCTCGATGGCACAGCTGCCTGTGACCAAAGTGATGAGAGGATAATGGAGATTTTGAATCTCTGCGTACACTTTTGGACACTGGACACTTGTGGATTGTGTGCGGCCCACTGATATCTGAGCACTATGTGACACGCTCGATGGCACAGCTGCTTGTGACCAAAGTGACGAGAGGATAATGGAGATTTTGAATCTCTGCGTACACTTTTGGACACTGGACACTTGTGGATTGTGTGCGGCCCACTGATATCTGAGCGCTATGTGACACGCTCGATGGCACAGCTGCCTGTGACCAAAGTGACGAGAGGATAATGGAGATTTTGAATCTCTGCGTACACTTTTGGACACTTGACACTTGTGGATTGTGTGCGGCCCACTGATATCTGAGCGCTATGTGACACGCTCGATGACACAGCTGCCTGTGACCAAAGTGACGAGAGGATAATGGAGATTTTGAATCTCTGCGTACACTTGTGGACAGTGGACACTTGTGGATTGTGTGCGGCCCACTGATATCTGAGCGCTATGTGACACGCTCGATGGCACAGCTGCCTGTGACCAAAGTGACGAGAGGATAATGGAGATTTTGAATCTCTGCGTACACTTTTGGACAGTGGACACTTGTGGATTGTGTGCGGCCCACTGATATCTGAGCGCTATGTGACACGCTCGATGACACAGCTGCCTGTGACCAAAGTGACGAGAAGATAATGGAGATTTTGAATCTCTGCGTACACTTGTGGACAGTGGACACTTGTGGATTGTGTGCGGCCCACTGATATCTGAGCGCTATGTGACATGCTCGATGGCACAGCTGCCTGTGACCAAAGTGACGAGAGGATAATGGAGATTTTGAATCTCTGCGTACACTTTTGGACACTGGACACTTGTGGATTGTGTGCGGCCCACTGATATCTGAGCGCTATGTGACACGCTCGATTGCACAGCTGCCTGTGACCAAAGTGACGAGAGGATAATAGAGATTTTGAATCTCTGCGTACACTTGTGGACAGTGGACACTTGTGGATTGTGTGCGGCCCACTGATATCTGAGCGCTATGTGACACGCTCGATGGCACAGCTGCCTGTGACCAAAGTGACGAGAGGATAATGGAGATTTTGAATCTCTGCGTACACTTGTGGACAGTGGACACTTGTGGATTGTGTGCGGCCCACTGATATCTGAGCGCTATGTGACACGCTCGATGGCACAGCTGCCTGTGACCAAAGTGACGAGAGGATAATGGAGATTTTGAATCTCTGCGTACACTTTTGGACACTGGACACTTGTGGATTGTGTGCGGCCCACTGATATCTGAGCGCTATGTGACACGCTCGATGGCACAGCTGCCTGTGACCAAAGTGACGAGAGGATAATGGAGATTTTGAATCTCTGCGTACACTTTTGGACACTGGACACTTGTGGATTGTGTGCGGCCCACTGATATCTGAGCGCTATGTGACACGCTCGATGGCACAGCTGCCTGTGACCAAAGTGACGAGAGGATAATGGAGATTTTGAATCTCTGCGTACACTTGTGGACAGTGGACACTTGTGGATTGTGTGCGGCCCACTGATATCTGAGCGCTATGTGACACGCTCGATGGCACAGCTGCCTGTGACCAAAGTGACGAGAGGATAATGGAGATTTTGAATCTCTGCGTACACTTGTGGACAGTGGACACTTGTGGATTGTGTGCGGCCCACTGATATCTGAGCGCTATGTGACACGCTCGATGGCACAGCTGCCTGTGACCAAAGTGACGAGAGGATAATGGAGATTTTGAATCTCTGCGTACACTTTTGGACAGTGGACACTTGTGGATTGTGTGCGGCCCACTGATATCTGAGCGCTATGTGACATGCTCTATGGCACAGCTGCCTGTGACCAAAGTGACGAGAGGATAATGGAGATTTTGAATCTCTGCGTACACTTGTGGACAGTGGACACTTGTGGATTGTGTGCGGCCCACTGATATCTGAGCGCTATGTGACACGCTCGATGGCACAGCTGCCTGTGACCAAAGTGACGAGAGGATAATGGAGATTTTGAATCTCTGCGTACACTTTTGGACACTGGACACTTGTGGATTGTGTGCGGCCCACTGATATCTGAGCGCTATGTGACACGCTCGATGGCACAGCTGCCTGTGACCAAAGTGACGAGAGGATAATGGAGATTTTGAATCTCTGCGTACACTTTTGGACACTGGACACTTGTGGATTGTGTGCGGCCCACTGATATCTGAGCGCTATGTGACATGCTCGATGGCACAGCTGCCTGTGACCAAAGTGACGAGAGGATAATGGAGATTTTGAATCTCTGCGTACACTTGTGGACAGTGGACACTTGTGGATTGTGTGCGGCCCACTGATATCTGAGCGCTATGTGACACGCTCGATGGCACAGCTGCCTGTGACCAAAGTGATGAGAGGATAATGGAGATTTTGAATCTCTGCGTACACTTTTGGACACTGGACACTTGTGGATTGTGTTTGGCCCACTGATATCTGAGCGCTATGTGACACGCTCGATGGCACAGCTGCCTGTGACCAAAGTGACGAGAGGATAATGGATATTTTGAATCTCTGCGTACACTTTTGGACACTGGACACTTGTGGATTGTGTTTGGCCCACTGATATCTGAGCGCTATGTGACACGCTCGATGGCACAGCTGCCTGTGACCAAAGTGACGAGAGGATAATAGAGATTTTGAATCTCTGCGTACACTTGTGGACAGTGGACACTTGTGGATTGTGTGCGGCCCACTGATATCTGAGCGCTATGTGACACGCTCGATGGCACAGCTGCCTGTGACCAAAGTGACGAGAGGATAATGGAGATTTTGAATCTCTGCGTACACTTGTGGACAGTGGACACTTGTGGATTGTGTGCGGCCCACTGATATCTGAGCGCTATGTGACACGCTCGATGGCACAGCTGCCTGTGACCAAAGTGACGAGAGGATAATGGAGATTTTGAATCTCTGCGTACACTTTTGGACACTGGACACTTGTGGATTGTGTGCGGCCCACTGATATCTGAGCGCTATGTGACACGCTCGATGGCACAGCTGCCTGTGACCAAAGTGACGAGAGGATAATGGAGATTTTGAATCTCTGCGTACACTTTTGGACACTGGACACTTGTGGATTGTGTGCGGCCCACTGATATCTGAGCGCTATGTGACACGCTCGATGGCACAGCTGCCTGTGACCAAAGTGACGAGAGGATAATGGAGATTTTGAATCTCTGCGTACACTTGTGGACAGTGGACACTTGTGGATTGTGTGCGGCCCACTGATATCTGAGCGCTATGTGACACGCTCGATGGCACAGCTGCCTGTGACCAAAGTGACGAGAGGATAATGGAGATTTTGAATCTCTGCGTACACTTGTGGACAGTGGACACTTGTGGATTGTGTGCGGCCCACTGATATCTGAGCGCTATGTGACACGCTCGATGGCACAGCTGCCTGTGACCAAAGTGACGAGAGGATAATGGAGATTTTGAATCTCTGCGTACACTTTTGGACAGTGGACACTTGTGGATTGTGTGCGGCCCACTGATATCTGAGCGCTATGTGACATGCTCTATGGCACAGCTGCCTGTGACCAAAGTGACGAGAGGATAATGGAGATTTTGAATCTCTGCGTACACTTGTGGACAGTGGACACTTGTGGATTGTGTGCGGCCCACTGATATCTGAGCGCTATGTGACACGCTCGATGGCACAGCTGCCTGTGACCAAAGTGACGAGAGGATAATGGAGATTTTGAATCTCTGCGTACACTTTTGGACACTGGACACTTGTGGATTGTGTGCGGCCCACTGATATCTGAGCGCTATGTGACACGCTCGATGGCACAGCTGCCTGTGACCAAAGTGACGAGAGGATAATGGAGATTTTGAATCTCTGCGTACACTTTTGGACACTGGACACTTGTGGATTGTGTGCGGCCCACTGATATCTGAGCGCTATGTGACATGCTCGATGGCACAGCTGCCTGTGACCAAAGTGACGAGAGGATAATGGAGATTTTGAATCTCTGCGTACACTTGTGGACAGTGGACACTTGTGGATTGTGTGCGGCCCACTGATATCTGAGCGCTATGTGACACGCTCGATGGCACAGCTGCCTGTGACCAAAGTGACGAGAGGATAATGGAGATTTTGAATCTCTGCGTACACTTTTGGACACTGGACACTTGTGGATTGTGTTTGGCCCACTGATATCTGAGCGCTATGTGACACGCTCGATGGCACAGCTGCCTGTGACCAAAGTGACGAGAGGATAATGGAGATTTTGAATCTCTGCGTACACTTTTGGACACTGGACACTTTTGGATTGTGTGCGGCCCACTGATATCTGAGCGCTATGTGACACGCTCGATGGCACAGCTGCCTGTGACCAAAGTGACGAGAGGATAAGGGAGATTGGATTACTTTTAAAAAAGCAGTTTGCGGAGCAGTGGGTAAACATCAATGCCAGCGTGTCAGGAAGCCTTAAAAGGCAGCCCAACAACCAACACCACTGATACACCACAATATAGCCTCCCCTTGCACTGCACACACAGTGACTTGTGTGTTGTGCAGGCCAAATCGCTAGCAGCAGAAGCAGTTTTTTTGTCTTCTTCCCTGCCTAACGCTCTCCCTACAGAATCAGCAGCAACCTCTCCCTATACTAAGATCGGCAGAAGTAAGATGGCGGTCGGCGTGCACGCCCTTTTATACCCCCTGTGACGCCCACCAAAGCAAGCCAATCACTTGCATGCCCTTCTGAAAGATGGTGGTGACCCGTGCCTATGTCATCACGTTGCCCACAGTGTCCGTGGATCCTGATTGGCTGAAAAAGAGCGCAAAACAAACTTTTGAAACGCGACTTTGGCGCGTAAGTCGCCGACCTCGTGGCCGACCCTATCCTAGGGTCAGGTTTCGTTTCATGAAACCCGACTTTGCCAAAAGTCGGCGACTTTTGAATTTTTTCGACCCGTTTCGCTCAACTCTAGACATCACCATAAATACAGATGGTAACTGGCAGTAGCCAAAGGCCTGATTGATGAACTACAGTGACAGAATTTTGAAGGTGGACTGTATCAGTGTTTGGCCCATATGACAACCCTGATTGTCCCCAGGTGATGTCACGTGCAAGCATCGGTTTCGGATGGAGAGCTCTGTAAACCAGGACAGCAGCTTCAGTGAGAGGCAGGAGGACGCTCTTTGATTTCCATGCTACCATGTCTGTTAAATCTCTATGGATCCTGCATACAATGCAGTCTGTAGAGACAATATTGAGGTCACGTTAACCCCAGCAGAAACTCTGACTCCACACCCTGCATTTTGTGTCAAAAGTTTTCTACAACATGAACGTGGACTAAATTTTACTTGTCTCTTAATATTCTGCATTCTGTGCCATTTTATAAAAGACTCAATGCCAGTTATCGCAAATGTTTGTAGGCAGTTGTATTTTATTTCGAGTTTATTTGTGTTATCTTTGTCTAATATTTAAGTGTGACAAATATGCAAAAGAATAGGAAATTACAAAGGGGTAAACACTTTTTCACACAAGTGTATTTATAGATTAATTTATCTACCTTATGTATTATTACATGTGTAAGGAGAAGAAGCTAGCCAGGCTTGCCTCATCTGTAACGGGTCCTGAACCATCGGGTCTGTCACCTAAGTTACAGGGGGAGCACTTAGAGTAACAAGATGTTCACTGTGCTCAAGAAAAAGGGGCATTGCTAAGCCGGCAGAGAATGTGCATGCAGAAATTCAAACTGTTTGGGTGCGAACAGCGAGCGCGATTGAGTCCTGTAAGGTAATTTCAGGTGAGGATGCAGAGCAAAGAAGAGCCAGGGATGAGAGGACGTGCTGACAGTAGCTGACCGAGGGGGTCCCGCTGACGCACCACATACACCGCAGTCCTCTCTATCATCGCGGTCTCCGCCTACATCGAGGACCTTGACGAGACTGCTAACTCGGCCGTCGATGCTGACACAACCACTCTGTCCAATGGAACTGACTGTGGGAGGGAAGGTCTGTGTAATGGATACAGGCGCTCATCGGTACAGCACAGCAGACCGAACAGGCCATTGTGAACAATCGGGACCGTGTCACAGGCCCCTGTAGTGCAAGGACTCTCACCACTGAGGGAAGAGTCTATTCCCCCTTCCTCCCTACATCCGTTGGGGCTAGTTCCCATACTAGAGCCTTGGGCAATCACCGCCATAGTCAGGATCAAAAGAAGACACCATCACCACCAGGACCATTTGAGGACATCGCCATCGCCAGGACCACGAGAGGACACTGACATCGTCAGGACCACAAGGGGACATTCTCAACGCCAGAAAGTCTTCCCCCATTTTCCACAGGACTATAATCGATTCCTGTTGTGGCCCAATCCAAGTGGCCCCAGTTAAAGAGAGGGGCACATCTGTGGCTGGTGCCCAAAGTGATAAGTGTTTAGTTTATATTATTTTCTCCTATTAGTTTAAACCCCCTTAGACCCCCTTAGAAGTATTCTTTGTATTAGTGAAGAACTCTTCCTCCATTTAAATATCTCCCTGCGAGGATTAACCTCCTGTCAATTAAACTCCTTGTAAACCCTTTGTCTGCCTCTTGTCCGTCTCTGCATCCCACTACCTGCTTACACTTGTACAAGCCCACTACAGGCATACGTAGGTTCAATACTGAAAAAAAAGTTCAAGGAGGAAAAATGTAATCAATTACATATTCATTTAAATAAAAAATGATTTTAATGGTTTAAATGTTAAAAAACACATATAAAATTTACAGACACACAAACAAAAAAATGCACTAAGACTGGGTCCCCTGAATGTTATAGAATGCTGCTAAGCTGAATTGTAGTACATTGGTTGACGAGAGAGTAGGATAATGCACTTTGGCTATGATAATGGTGATGTATGATAAGCATGAGGAACATGTTTGATGAAGGTAGGGGGTTTGCAGAGCTCAGAGGAGCGGCATGCTTGTAAACTTTTTTTTCTTTTAAACTTATGTTTTCACAATGCGACAAGCCAATCAGGTCAAATGAAACATCCACAATATCCTGATACAATGTTTTGAGTCATTGGCTGCTGAAATCACAAGTCCCTCTCTATAGAAAGAGCGGACATCTTGTTTTAGCGCCATTTTGACACTGCAACAGCACAGTGATGTTCCTGATGCTGGGACTGTTTGCTGCTAGATTCTAGCTACTTCTATTGTGCTCCATTCACGACTAGACCATTCTAAATTTTATTTTTTTCACTTGCTAAATATGATACAGAAAGGCATATCCCACCTCGTCATTTAGTGGTGAGGTGACATTGTTCTGTGATTTGAGCTGTTGGACATGGAAAAAAAAAGTTTTGGCAGTTCCTACTTTGATACAGGCCACCATATCTCACCTCGTTATTTAGTGGTGGTGAAATTCCACTTTCTACGTAGCTTATTCAGAATAAATAAAATAATTCTGTTCCTAAATGTGATACAGCCCACCACATCCCCCTTTGCAATTTTTTTGGTGGTGAAATTAACCCCTTTCTGACATTTGTTTTAATAATATGTCCCTGTCCCCATCTTATCAGGACAGATTATTACGTCGTGATCACCCGCGTGCACAGGCTGTGAGCAGGCGATCGCCGCCGGGTGTCAGCTGATTCTGACAGCTGACACCTGGCACTAAGTACCCAGATCAGTTATACACTGCTCTGGATACTTTAACCCCCCAAGTGCTGCAATCGAATGTGATCCCAGCATTTTGTGAGCTGGCAGATGGCTGACAACCCCTCTGCCTTTGGATCTGAGACCCCTTGGCATGGCGCAGTGCATGATCAGCAACTTTCTCTGTCACTGCAGAGCTGACAGTTTCAACATCATGGGGTTTTTGCTGCATCTCCTCGCTGTTCAAGCGATCAGCCTACAAAAAATGATAGTTCCAAAGTGGGACAAAGTAAAAAGGTTAAAAAAAAGTAAAACTTTTTTTGAAATAGCATATTTTTCGGGCTATAAGACACACTTTTTTCCCAAAAAATTTTTTGAGGAAAATGGGGTGTGTCTTATAGTTGGAAAATACTTACAAATGCTGCGACAGTGGTGCTCTGTGTGGCAGTGGTACTCTGTGCTGGGGTGGCAGCTCCTCTCTGTGCTGGGGTGGTGGCGGTGGCTCTCTGTACTGTGCGGGGGGCTCCGTCAGCATTTTGTCAAAGCCGGAGGCCCCCGCAGCTCCACAGCCACCGCCGCCCCAGCACAGAGAGCCGTCGCGCCCCAGCACAGAGCACCACTGCCGCACCAGCCTGGAATGGGATTTCCCAGAGGCCACCGCAACAGCCTGGACCACCGAACAACCCCTGTGACCACTCCTGCACCTATATCGATCCCCCCCAGTAAGTTAAATTTAAACTGTAAGACGGACCCCCATTTGACACATTATTTTTTCCCCTATCTTCTTTTGGAAAATATGGGGTGCATCTTATGGTCCATTGCATCTTATAGTCCGAAAAATACGGTAATTGTAAAAATATAAAAAAATAAAAAAATATTAATAAAAAATCAAAATGTATTGTATCTATAAATAAATATTTGAATGAAAAGAATATAAACAATAGAAGTATACATATTTTGTATTGCCGTGTCTGCATCGACTTGACCTATAAAACTGTCCCACTAGTTAAAACCATTAGTGAACCCCATAAATAAGGCAAAAACAATGCTTTATCATCATAGAGCTGAACAAAAAGTGGAATAAAACGCAATCAAAAAGACGGATATAAATAAACATGGTACCGCTGAAAACATCATCTTGTCCTGTAAAAAGCAAGCCACTGTACAAATCCATTAGCGGAAAAATAAAAAAGATAACTCTCAGAATAGTGATGCAAAAAATAATTATTTTTTCAATAAAATAGCTTTTGTGTAATAGTGCCAAAACATAAAATGATATTAATGAGGTATCGCTGTAATCAAACTGACTCAAAGAATAAAACTGCCTTATCAATTTTACCATACAAGGAGTGGCAAAACCCCCCCAAAGGAAAAAAATCTTAAATTACTGTTTTTTGTTCATTCTACCTCACAAAAATTGGAATAGAAGGTGATCAAAAAATGTCATGTGTCTGAAAATGGTACCAATAAAAACGTTAACTTGCTTGAGTGTTCTCCGAGTATCTTAGGCGTGCTCATAAATTATGTCTGAGTCACGGCTGCTGCTTGATTTGTGCTTGCTAGACAGTCTGAATACATGCAGGGATTGCCTGTTTGTTAGGCAATCCCCACATGTATTCAGGCTGTCTAGCAGCTGCAAATCATGCAGCTACAGGGACTCAGACATAATTTATGAGCACGCCTAAGATACTCGGAGAACACTCAAGCATGCTCTGAAAACTCGAGTATAGAGCACATTCGCGCATCACTAGTGGTGATGCAAAAACTATTTTTTGCAATAAGAAGTGTCTTTTAGTGTGTGACAGTAGCCAAACATAAAAGCCCGATATAAATCTGGTACCACTGTAATCGCACAGTACCAAAGAATAAAGTTGCCTAATCACTTATACTGCACGAGGAAAGATGTAAAAAATAAATAAAGCCAATTCTTAATCTGCTGTTGATTTTTTCAATCATGTAGATATTTCCCAAGTGGTATAGTTTCCAAAATTGGGTCACTTGAGGGGGGATTCTGCTCTTCTAACAATTAGGGCTCTATATATGGAGTCCACAAACTGTTCTAGTAAAATCTGCGCTCCAGGAGGCAAATAGTGCTGTTACTCCCAAGTCTCTGCATATGGCTAAGTTGTACATCAGCATATGGGGTATTTCCAGATTAAGTAGAAATTGTGTGACAAATCTTGGTGCCATTTTTATCCACTTATGTAGAAATGTAAAATATGGGCTAAAACTAAATTTTGGTGGTAAAAATGTAGTTATTCTTTCTTCATTGCCCAATGGTATAAAATTCTGTGACACACCCTTGCTGTCAATATGATGACTGCACCCCTAGATGAATTCATTCAGAGGTGTAGTTTGTAAAATGGGGTCACTTATGGGGGTTTCTGCTGTTCTGGCACCTCATGGGCTCTCCCAGTGAGTCATCGCACTTGCAAACCATCATAGTAAAATCAGGCGCTCCTTGTCTTCTGAGTTTTGAACTGTGCCTGAAAAATATGTTCAGATTGCATGTAGGGTATTGGCGCACTCAGGAAAAAATGGACCTCAGTTTGTTGTAAAAAAAAAAATTTCCTTTTAGCCCTTAGAAAAATTTAAAACTTGAGGTGAAAACAACATTTTACTGGTAAAAATGTAATGTATTCTTTCTTCACCTCTCAGTGGTACAAATTTCTGTCGTGTCAATATGATCACTAGATGAATTCACTGAGGACTGTTTGTAAAATGAGATAACATATAGAGGGTTTCTGTTTTTCTGGCACCTCAGGGGCTCTGCCAATGCGATGGCGCACTCAAACCTTTACAGCAAAATCTGAATTTCTATATGGTACCTCTTTCCTTCTGAGCTTTGCACTATTCCTCAAAAGTAGTATTCCCACACATATGGGGTATTGACATTCTCAGGAGAAATTGCAAAAAAATTGTATGTTGCAATTTCTCCTGCTACCCTTATAAAAATGCAAAATTTGGAACAAATATAACATTTTTGTGCGGAAAATGTGATTTTTTTTTTATTTTCACAGCTCAAATAAACTTCTGTGAAGCTCCTAGAAATGGACCTGTTGGTCCCTATTCTACTATTTCTACTGTGCTGAAATTGATGCCACTTTGGTGGTGTCTGGCAATAATTTTTGGAAATGTGAACACTCCTGGTTGGGTGCCCATCTGCTGGATTGGGAGTAGTGGAAGACCTGTCAGTCCCTATGATAATATTTCTGCTGTGGTGAAATTGATGCCACTTCTGTGGTGTAAGGCTCTCATTTCTTTAAATGTGAACACTCCAGGTTGGGTGTGCACCTGCTGTATTGGGTGTAGTGAAAGACCTGGCGGTCCCTATTATACTATTTCTACTCTGCTCCTAATTATTTTAAATTTAAAGACTCCTGATTGGGTCTCCACCTTCTGGGTTGGCTGTAGTGAAAGAGAAATCTTTCTCCATTATACTATTTCTACTCTTATGAAATTGATGCCACTTCAGTGTTGTCAGGCCCTAATTTTTGGAAATGTGAACATTCCTGTTTAGGTGTCCATCTGATGGGTTGGTCCCTATTATATTATTTCTACTGTGGTGAAATTGTTGCCACTTTGTTGGAGTCGGACGCTAATTTTTGTGAATGCGTAGACTCCTGGTTGGGTTTCTTTTATGTGTGTTGCCTCTAGCAGTAGACCTCTGAGGCAACCTGGCCTCCACTGCATTTGAGACAACTACACGAGTTACTATCCTTACATTTTTCTGACAATAGTAGCCTACGAAACTGATAGTTATGCCATCTGAGACTGATTCAACATGAAAGCAGGTTGAGCTGCAGTATGTGGTATATGAGCTCCCAGCACAGCAGGCCTACACTGATCCCTCACCCACCTCATTTGAGGTAATGGCATGCTCACGAGTAATTACACAACAAATTTTGGGGCCCATTTTTTATTGTTACCCTTGTCAAAATAAAAAAATTGGATCTGATGTAAATTGTTTGTGAAAAAAGTTAAAGGTTCATTTTTTTATACATTCCAAAAAATCCTGTGAAGCACCTGAAAGATTAATAAAGTTCTTGAATGTGATTTTAACCACCTTGAGGGGTGCAGTTTTTAGAATGGTGTCACTTTTGGGTATCTTCTATCATATAGACCATTCAAAGTGACTTCAAATGTAACATGGTCACAAAAAAAAGTTTTGTAAATTTTGTTGTGAAAATGAGAAATCACTGGTCAACTTTTAATTCTTATAACCTCCAAACAAAAAAGTCCTGGTTCCAAAATTTTGTTGGTGTAAAGTAGACATTTTGGAAATATTACTTCTTAAGTGTTTTGTGTGACATATCTCTGTGATTTAAGGGCAGGAAAATTTAAATTTGGAAAATTGCAAAATGTTCAAAATTTTATCCAAATTTCCATTTTTTTCACAAATAAACGTAAGTCATACCAAAGAAATTTTACAACTGTAATGAAATACAATATTTCTCGAAAAAACTAATCTCAGAATCACTGGGATCCATTGAAGTGTTCCTGAGTTTTTACCTAATTAAGTGACAGTGGTCAGAATTGTAAAAATTTGCTTGGTCATTAACGTGCAAACCACCTTCGGGGGTAAAGGGTTAAGCTGTCTGTAGACCTTATGTACATTACAAAAAAATGTTTTCTGTTGCTACAAGTGATAGGGCCCACCATATCTTCCACTGTAATTTTATGGCGGTGAAATCAATCTGCCTGCAGACCACACACACAATAAAAAAAATTCTGTTGCTAAACGTGATACAGCCCGCCATATCCCACATTATAATTTTTTTAAACTGTTGTGTGTGCAAAGCTGTTGCACATAAAAAAAAAATTACAAACTTGATACAGCAGGCTAATTCTGAATTTGAAATTGTTTGGAGCATATCTTATAGGTTATATAGGCCTCATCCACACTAAAAACAAATTTGTTCAGGCACTAACATTCTACAGAAGTGGAGATCTCACATTGAAATTCTTAGGGTCATCTAGTCATACAGGCCTCATCCACAAGACAAAAAATATTTATTCTGTTACTAACGTCAAACAGTAGGGAAACTCTCACTTTGAAATAGTTTGGAACATCTAGTCTATGTTATACAGGCTTCATCCACAGGCCCCCCAAAATGTATTTAGTTGCTAACTTCATAAAGTAGGGTAGATCTCACTTTGAAATTGTTTGGAGCATGTAGTGTATTATACAGGCCTCATCAATAGGCCCCAAAAAATTTCTTCAGTTAGTAATGTCGTACAGTAGAGTAGATCTCACTTTGAAATTGTTTGGAGCATCTGTTCTATTTTATAAAGGCATCATCCACACACACAAAAAACTTCTGTTACTAACGTTATACAGTAGGGGAGATCTCACTTTAAAATTGTTTGGAGTATCTAGTCTTATACATGACTCATCCATAGGCCAAAAAATATTTCTTCTGTCACTAACGTCATACAGTAGGGGACATATTATTTTAAAATTGTTTGTAGCATCTAGTCTATGTTATACAGGATTCATCTACAGGACATAAAAAATTTCTTCAGTTACTAGCGTCATACAGTAGGGTAGATCTCACGTTTCAAATTGTTTGGGGTATCTAGTCTATTTTATACAGTCGTCATCCACCCCTCAAAAAAATGTATTCTGTTACTAACGTCATACAGTAGGGGAGATCTCAATTTATAATTGCTTGGAGCATATTTGTCATACAGGTCTCATCCACACCTAAAGAATTCTTTGTTCTGTACTAATGCGATTCAGCATGCCACAAAGAGTAATGCATCTTCAGCCACAACTAGAGTTGAGCGAAACGGGTCGAAAAAATTCAAAAGTCGCCGACTTTCACCAAAGTCGGGTTTCATGAAACGAAACCCGACCTCAGCATGAGATCGGCCACGAGGTCGGCGACTTTAGCGCCAAAGTCGCGTTTCAAAACATGCTTCAGCGCCCTTTTTCAGCCAATGAGGAAGAACGGACACTGTGGGCAACGTGATGACATAGGCAGCGGTCCCCACCATCTTTGAGAAGGGCATGCAAGTGATTGGCTTGCTTTGGGGGGTGTCACAGGGGGTATAAAAGGGCGTGCACGCCGACCGCCATCTTACTTCTGCTGATCTCAGTATAGGGAGAGATGCTGCTGCTGCAGATTCTGTAGGGAGAGCGTTAGGCAGGGAAGAAGAAAAAAAATCAGCTGCTGCTGCTAGCGATTTTGCCTGTACAACACACCAGTCACTGTGCAGTGCAAGGGGAGGCTATATTTTGGTGGATCAGCTCTGTTGGTTGTTAGGCTGCCTTATAAGGCTACCTGATAGCTGCATTGCTGGTTTCACACTGCTTTGCAAACTGCTTTTTTAAAAGCAATCCTTTTTTTTTGTCCTGGTGAGATACTGAGCATGCATTTTTTCACACCTACAGCTGTGTACGCTGCTCTCTCAGTACCGTGTAACGACTGTTATCACGGCCACAGTGAAGCTAAGGGTGTGACTCTGTAAGGATAAGTCGAGGAGTTGTTCCGTTCTTACAGACCTCCACCTTATAATTTTGTCTGTCTTTCAAACAGTCTAGTCTATTTGCTGTTTGATTACATTCAAAACTATAGAGAGACAGCGTGTGTCAGTCCGTACACTAAAAAAACACGGAGCTTGACAATTTAACATACACCGGACAGCGGTGTACGTGCACGCTGCTCTCTCAGTACCGTGTAACGGCTGTTATCATGGCCACAGTGAAGCTAAGGGTGTGACTCTGTAAGGATAAGTCGAGGAGTTGTTCCGTTCTTACAGACCTACACTCTAGGGAGATTCCAATCCTGCCCTGTCCTATATAACATTTTTCACACCTGCCAAATTCATCCTGTCATACAGCGGTGTGATATACACTGGCCTGACACAATACATCAGTGTCCAGAAGTGTGTAAGGACAATCCATTTCTCCCGTCATATATCACATTTTACACACCAGCCAAATTCAGCCTGTCATACAGCGGTGTGATATACACTGGCCTGACAGAATACATCAGTGTCAAGAAGTGTGTAAGGACATTCCATTTCTCCCGTCATATATCACATTTTACACACCAGCCAAATTCAGCCTGTCATACAGCGGTGTGATATACATTGGGCCTCACACAATACATCAGTGTCCAGAAGTGTGTAAGGACAATCCATTTCTGCCGTCCTATGTCACATTTTTCACACCAGCCTAATTCAGTCTGTCATACAGCGGTGTGATATACAATGGGCCTCACACAATACATCAGTGTCCAGAAGTGTGTAAGGACATTCCATTTCTCCCGTCATATATCACATTTTACACACCAGCCAAATTCAGCCTGTCATACAGCAGTGTGATATATACACTGGCCTGACACAATACATCAGTGTCCAGAAGTGTGTAAGGACATTCCATTTCTCCCGTCATATATCACATTTTACACACCAGCCAAATTCAGCCTGTCATACAGCGGTGTGATATACATTGGGCCTCACACAATACATCAGTGTCCAGAAGTGTGTAAAGACAATCCATTTCTGCCGTCCTATGTCACATTTTTCACACCAGCCTAATTCAGTCTGTCATACAGTGGTGTGATATACATTGGGCCTCACACAATACATTAGTGTCCAGAAGTGTGTAAGGACATTCCATTTCTCCCGTCAATTATCACATTTTACACACCAGCCAAATTCAGCCTGTCGTACAGCGGTGTGATATACACTGGCCTGACACAATACATCAGTGTCCAGAAGTGTGTAAGGACATTCCATTTCTCCCGTCATATATCACATTTTACACACCAGCCAAATTCAGCCTGTCATACAGCGGTGTGATATACACTGGCCTGACACAATACATCAGTGTCCAGAAGTGTGTAAGGACATTCCATTTCTCCCATCATATATCACATTTTACACACCAGCCAAATTCAACCTGTCATACAGCGGTGTGATATACACTGGCCTCACACAATAAATCAGTGTCCAGAAGTGGTAGGAGAATTAAATTCTCCCCTGTCCTATATACACCTTATACCTTGTTTTACAGTTCCATATTGTTGGTGGAATTGTGGGTACATTTTTCAAAAAAATGAGGAAGTGTGGTGTAAGAGGCCGTGTTAGTGGGCGGGGGTTGCCAGCTGTTAATGATGGTGTTGGTGTTGGATCTGCTTTGTAGTGGCAAAAGCAAAATAGCATCTAATGCAGGAGTTGTTAAGCCTGCGTCATTGTCTGGCTCCACAAGGCCTCGAAGACTCCCTTTTCTGGAAGTAGGTAAACCGCTTTTAAAGCCGGAGCTTCAGGAGCAAGTTTTGGCCTACATTGCTGACTCGGCCTCCAGCTCTATCGCCTCCTCTTCTGAACTTGTAAAAATTAAAAGCACTGAGTCGTCTTTGGAGGCTCATGGTCATGAACCACACCTGTCTTTGTGTCCTTCACCCCAACCAAAATTGAAGGATGCAGCAGGCCACACAACAGATTACTCCATGGGGCTGTTTTCACATACCAAGCCTGGGTTATCAAGTGAAATGGTGAATTACCCAGGCCAAGATGAATCTGACATGGAGTGCACTGATGCACAGCCACTGATAAATGATTCTGCTGGTACATTCACTCAGAGGACGACATTGTCCTCGCAGTGTACTGAGCCAGATTCTGACCCTGATGAAACTCAGGTGCCCCTTCCCGCATACTATACCACTGTACACGGTGACACTGAGGAAGGTGCACATGACATTGAAGAGGAGGTGATGGATGACCCAGTTGTTGACCCAGATTGGCATCCATTGGGGGAAGAGGGTGCCGCTGCCAATAGCTCCGAAGAGGAAGAGGAACATCCGCAGCAGGCATCGACATCGCAACAGCTGTTATCTGGCAGGCACGGAGCAGTCCAAAAACGGGTTACAAAAAGCCAAAAAGTTGCTGGACTGCTTGGCCAGATGGTCAAAATAGCACAGCGTGCAAGGACACAAAATGTCTTCCATAGTAGGAAGAGTGCAGTGTGGAACTTTTTTGAACAAAATCCTAATGATCAGGCCATGGCTATCTGTAAGAAGTGCGCAAAGACCTTTAGCCGAGGGAAAAATCTGAAAAAATTGAATACCAGTTGCATGCTTAGACATTTAACCACCATGCACTTGCAAGCGTGGACGGAACACCAAACCTCAAGTACCACATGTGCAAATGCTCCCAAAGAAGGTAGTCAGCAACGCTACATTGTTTCCCCCACTGTAAGCCCACCGGTTAGCACAGCAGCAAATGTTGAGGTGTCGTTGCAAGGCCAAAGCTGTCAGGGAATCACAATGTTATATCAATGAAAGACTGAATCTAGGCCATCAGAATGAACACCAACTCCATCACCATCATCAACCCTCTCTCAGTCCGCCCTGTCCACCGCTAGTTCCACCATAGGCATCTCTCAAGTCCAGCTCACCCTGCCAGAGTCTATGAGTAGGACAAGAAAGTACTCATCCCCTCATCCTTGTACACTGGGTTTGAACGCCCACATATGCCAAACTAATCTCGTTAGAGATGATGGCCTATCGGTTGGTGGAAAGCGCAGCTTTCCTCGAACTCATGGCCTACGCAGTACCACGCTATGAACTACCCAGTCACCACTTCATTTCTCGCAAAGCCATCCCAGCCCTCCACCTTCATGTGAAGGACCGCATTATCCATGCACTCAAGCATCAGTGAGTGGAAAGGTGCACCTCACAACTGATGCATGGTCCAGTAGGCATGGCCAGGGCCGTTACGTGTCCATCACTGCGCACTGGGTTAATGTGGTGGATGCAGGGTCCACAGGGGACAGCGGTGGTGGGACTGTGCTGCCTAGCCCACGGTATAGGAAACAGTTGGCTGTAGGCATTCGACCCTCCTACTCCTCTAGAAGCGAAAGCTCATCCCCAGAGCGCAGTCGCAGCAGCACTCCATCCGCAGCTGCCAGTGTTGCACACGATGTGTCCCCCTATCGATCAGCTAGTGGAAAGCGTCAGCAGGCTGTGTTGAAGATGATGTGTTTGGGCGACAGACACACCGCGGAGGTACTGGCTGACTACTTTCAGCAACAAACTGAGTCATGGCTGGGCAGTCTACATCTTGAGGCAGGCAAGGTAGTCAGCGATAACGGCCGTAATTTTGTGGCTGCCACAGCCCTTTCAAAACTCAGACACATACCTTGCTTCACTCACACCTTGAACCTGGTGGTGCAGTGCTGCCTCAAAAATTATCCAGAGTTAACAGGCCTGCTCCAGAAGGTTCGAAAACTGTGCTCGCACATCCGCCGGTCGCCCGTACACTCCAGTCGTATGCAAAAGCTGCAGCGATTGCTACACCTTCCCAAGCACCGGCTAATTATCGACGTTGCCACAAGGTGGAACTCCACCCTGCACATGGTTGAGCGGCTGTGCGAACTGAGGCAGGCCGTAATGCATTTGTGGGAGGATACCCGGACAGGCACTTTGAGGGCAGACATGGAGTTGACAGGTGTGCAGTGGTCAAAGCTGAAAGACCTCTGTAAAGTCCTTCAGTGTTTTGAGGAATGCACACGGCTGGTAAGCGCAGACGACGCCATCATAAGCATGAGCATCCCACTTATGCATCTGCTCATGCAAACTTTGATGCACATTAAGGAGCAGGCGTCTGCAGCCGAGGTTGACGAAGAGGAAGAGGAGGAGGAAATCCTTGATGACAGTCAGCCATTGTCTGCTCCGGGACCTCTCCTGGACGAGGTGGAAGAAGAGGAAGAGTAGGAGGAGGGTGATGATGCGGATGATTATTTAGGGGAGGAGGATGCTTCTCGTGTGTCCAGAGAAAATGTTGGCATGGCATGGTCTGGTACAGGGTTTGTGCGTGACTGGAGGGATGTGGATTTGCCAGAAAGTGCTCCTCCACCAAGCAGTCGCACTGCATCATTGACACCGGGAACATTGGCCCACATGTCAGATTATGCCTTGCAGATCCTAAAAAGGGACCCCCGCATTGCCAAAATGATGAACGATGACGACTACTGGTTGGCCAGCATCCTGGATCCACGCTATAAAGGCAAATTCCAAAACATCATGCCACAGGAGAACCTTGACCTAATATTGGCTAACAAGCAAGCTACTCTGGTAAACCGATTGGTTGAGGCATTCCCAGCACACAGCAGCGGTGATGGTTCTCACACGAGCCGTAGGGGCCAGGGGCAGCTTGGAAGAGGTGTTCGTGGTGCACATATCAGAAGTGGCGTTGGAGACAGGGGTTTCATGACCATGTTGTGGACTGATTTTTCAAGTCCCGCTCACACGACTGGTAATACTGCAACGATGGAAAGTGACAGGAGGCAGCACTTGTCAACTATGGTTACAAACTACTTTTCCTCCCATGTCGATGTTCTCCCTCACATGTCATTTCCCTTTGACTATTGGGCCGCTAAACTGGACACCTGGCCTGAATTGGCACAATATGCGATACAGGAGCTCGCTTGCCCAGCTGCAAGTGTGCTATCGGAAAGAGTTTTCAATGCTGCTGGATCAATCCTGACAGAAAAAAGGACCCGTCTGTCGACCCAAAATGTGGATGATCTAACCTTCATTAAAATGAACCATGCATGGGTTTCCAAGGATTTTGTCCGACCTTCCCCTGATGACACATAGGTTGACAGAAAAATGGCTTGCTTTGGTCCTCCTCTTCCTGGGACTTGAACAATTTCGCCTTTTGCATCAGCTGAATGTCCAACATCAACATATGCCACTTTCTAAACTCCCTAACTGTGCTGCCTCCCCCCCATGGCCGTGGTCACCACCTAGTGCATGAAACCGTGCGAGTGCCATTGCCCTGGACAGGTGGGTAGGCCGACTCTTGGGTGCGGGCACTGGCACAGGGTCCCTCATAGTGCAATCAAGTGTCTCTGACGGTGGTGGTGCACACCTGCCGTCAGACACACCGCCGTACTATGAGGGGCCCAGTGCCAGTACCGACGCCCACGAGTGGGCCCCCCTTGCTTGTGCAGGGCTCCAGCATTTGCAATCTTTACCTCTCCCTGCTCCTCCGCTGTGTAGTTTGGGCCGTCAAATCCATACTGGTCCTGACACCGTCTGAGCCTGCCTCCTGATCTATAGACATATATTTTGAATGTGTACACTATGCTATCCATACATTTTACCCGGTGATACAGTACCCTTTCTCACCTTTGTGCAATCACATGTAATCCATACTTTGCCTGACACCGTCTGAGCCTGCCTCCTGATCTATAGACATATATTTTGAATGTGTACACTATGCTATCCATATATGTTATCCGGTGATACGGTACCTTTTCTCACCTTTGTGCAATCACGTGTAATCCATACTGGGCCTGAGAACGGCTGGCGAGCTGTTAAGCAAGCTACAGCACCTGTGGTTTGCACACGTAAGTTTTTCATTTTTTCAGGAATGACGGTTAGGCCTACTTCTGGAACTGCGGTTGACCTGCACTTGCTGGGAAATCATCGTTCGCGGGTAATAATTGTAATCCCAGATCCCCATCACTAACGGTTTTCAGCGGGTTATCTGCACCTGTAAGTGACAAACGCTGGCCCTTTCAGTGTAGCGCACATGCAGCCACGGACATGTAAGGGCATGACACACCAGTTATTGGCCAATCTCATGTGTCAGAGCCTCGCGTGTCCCTCTAGTAAGCCGGACTCGGACCGCGGGGCTTGACGGAGTCTTGTTCGTTAACGGAATTAAGCTTGCAATGTGTGCATCTTTTTTGTTGCTGGATGGTTGAGGTTGCCCGTGTTGAGTCAAATTATGCCGCAGGCTCCACTCCTGGTGGTGCCCTTCTGGACATTCCTTTAAGGTTCAGCTTTGCAACCATACTGCCCACGTAAAACAAACACTTTGCCTTCATGAACGCTGTTTGGAGGGTCGTGACTTGTGGGAATAACGCCGCCCAATCAGTTAACCTGCTAGTGAGATCCTTCGTTGCTCCCAAGCATGACATCACACTCCCTAGGAGGAAGGTAATGCCACTGTGGTGACCGTACTCCTGGGGGCAACACAAGTGCACTGATGCCCAGCCACTGCTCGATGAATCTGCTGGTACATTGACCCAGACCACTACATTCCTCTCGCACTCTACACGGCCTGAATCTGACCCTGATGAAACTCAGGTTACCCTTCCCATATACTGTTCCATCTTACACGGTGACAAAGAGGAAGCTGCAGATGAAAGTGCAGGTTCGGCCCACCTGCCGTCAGACACACCACCATACTATCAGGGACCCTGTGCCAGTGCTGTCGCCAACGAGTGGGCCCCCCTGCTTGCTCAGGATCACAGCACTTGCAAGGTTGAAATACTGTGCAGTGAGATGGAAGGTGGGGACGACGAGGAGTCCAGACTAGTACAGGGATTCCCTAGCGAGGAGACTTATTTCATTGTTTTCAATGTTGGGACAGCAATTTTTGGGGAGCACTATACTCTGGAGAATGATAGATGGGGCCCACCTACACTGGAACATTCCAAAGGTGGACATCAGGCACTGGAGCAGCATTTACAGGGCCCATTATACACTAGAGCATTAGAAATGGGGCCCATTATGTATGGAGCATTATTTGGGCCCATAAGACAGTGGCGCTTCATCCATGGGGACCAACATATACTGTAGCATTATGTGGAGCTCATCATATACTGTTTCAAACATTATATGGGACCAATGATTCTGTATGGAGAAATAGATGGGCCTCATCATGAGATGTAAAAAGTGAAGTATTTTTCTTTGTATTTTACCGCTATTTCTCTGCCGTATCGGAGCAGCATGAGTTGTGGTATGTGTTAAAGGGGCGCGCTTTCGCCCAGGGCACATGAAAACCTGGAGCCAGCCCTACCCCCCCACAACTTTAGCCAAATAACCCCCATTTTCCATGCGTAACTAGTATTATGAAGTAAATAAAGGGTGACAAGCTTCAATAATAAGAATTTATGCTTTTGTCATTCAAATTGGCACTGTAAGTGTGTTTCCTGTCCTCCTCTCACTGCTGACTTTTCTTCCCATTGACTTACATTGGGTTTCGTGTTTCAGTTGGACTCCCGACTTTTCCCTATAGTCGGCCGATTTCGTTCGACCCGACTTTTGCGAAAGTCGGGTTTCGCGAAACCCAACTCGACCCAAAGATCTAGCCACAACTGTAACTGTGGCCAGCAGAGTTTGCGGGTCTGCAGCTCTCAAGAGCAGCAAGAGTTACCTAGCCTGGGCCTTTTTTGACTCCGCAAAGCATGAGCCAACTAACTTAATCTGCAAACTTTGCAAAAAAAAACCTGAGTCGAGGTACAAAGTGCAATAATTTGACTACTACATGTATGAACCTTCACATGCGCAATCAACATGCTTAATTGTGGGAATCCCACTGAGGAAAAATGCGGACCAGCGGACCTCAACAGCCATCAGTCGCCCCATCAATAACATCTGCTGCTTCTTCCTCCTCTTTTACCGTGCCAAGTTTTTTGATGCAGGTCTCCGACCGCAGAACCTTCGGGCCTTTGCCCACTCTAGTCAGGTTGGGGAGGAGCCTGTCAGCTGTAATGAAAGCAAACATGCCTGCTGGTTTTGACCGATCTGAGAGAACAAGCACACGATAACTTTCTCAATCCACTGAAATATCTTCACCTCCACCTCTCTCTTGGTCCAGCAGTTTGTCCTGTTCACTGTACTCCTCTCTCTCTCAGCACTGCAGCCAGCCAGCCAACTGTCCTGCAGTTGTGGTCATGTAAAAGATTGTTTCCCCCTGCACATGACAAAGCTAAGGGGTTGAACTCCACCATCTCCAATCTGTTGGCCATGGAAATTCAGCCTTTCTGCCTGGAATATACAGACAGTTTCCAAAAGCTGATGGCCGTCGCAGTCCCTCAGTATCAGTTGCCCATTCAACATTTCCTTTCTATGAGAGCTGGGCCTGTGCTACACAAGCTTGTTTGTTGACAACATCTGTTCCTTCACTAAATCTTTGTCTGCAATGGTGCATTTCTGCACAGACACTTGGACGAATAAGCATGTTCATTGGTGTTACTTCTCATTGACTGGGCACTGGGTGACTCTGGTGGCTTTGCGGTCAAGGTGCTGCTACACAAGTCTTTTAATCTCCAATGCTTACAGGACAAACCTCTATATTTCACTCTTCCTACACTGCTTCTGCCTCCTTCTCTACCTTCTCTAGTGCTTCCACCTATGCTCTCAATCTCTGCCTTAATGAGACACACGTTTCCACATTGCAGATCGAAAACCCTCCATCTCCATACTGCGCAGCCAGGGCTCACCACAATCAGTCAGTGTTAAAATTGATATGCCTTGGAGAGCACCATCATACAGATGAAGAGTTGTGAACAGCTTTCCTGGTTGAGTTTAAGCAATGGCTGTCTCTGCTAAACCTGCATCTAGGGAAGCCATGTCCAATAACAGTGTGAACCTGGTGACGGCCCTTTGCTGAGGCAAGCTCACACACGTGTGTTGCATGGCTCATGTCCTCAAACTAGTGGTTCAGCATTATCTCTGCCACTATCCTGGCCTGGGTGAGCTGCTACAGAAAGAAGGGAAGCTGTGTGCTCACTTCTGTTGTTCCCACCACTCAGGTCATTGACTTGAATCAATACAGACGTCTTTGTCCATGCCAGTTAACAGGTTGATATGCAATGTGCTGACACAGTGGAATTCCACTCTGCACATGTTGCAGCAACTGTGGCAGCAGCAACAAGCCCTGATGCAGTATGTCATGTCGTATATAGAGTTGAGCGATACCAGCCGATACTTGAAAATATCGGATCGGAATGGATCGGCCGATCTTAAAAAAAAGTATCGGTATCGCCGATTCCGATACCGGGAACCAATGCAAGTCAATGGGGCCAAAATATCGGAATTAAAAAAAACCCTTTCTTTCCTTGTAGGTTAGTTCTACATGAAGAAAAACAACTAAGAATAATGTAGAATGTATTGTGGGAGGTGGAGGAGACATTAAAGCCATAGAGGTTTAGCCCAATCAAATGGAATAGCAGGAATTAAACTTTTTTTTTAAAGATGTTAGGAGTTACAAAGATATTGACTATGTTAGCCTCATTTATATTTTGCCAGACATGTATGTCTTCTTCTTCTTTCTTCTTTCTTCTTCTTTCTTATTCTTCTTCCTTTTTTTACATTCTTCTTCTTATTCCTTTTTTTACATTCTTCTTCTTCTTCCTTTTTTAAATTCTTCTACTTCCTTTTTTTACATTCTTCTTCTTCTTCCTTTTCTTACATTCTTCATATTCTTCTTATTCAACAATTATTATTCTACATATTCAACTTCTTCATCTTCTTCCTATTCTTCTTCATCATATTCTTGTTTGTGTCAGGCATTCCTGTAGTTGTTATCTAGAAAAGTTAGAAGTTTACACCTTCCGTTCTGCCTGTCACAAAAGATTTACAACAGGATTTGTCCGCGTTCAGTTTGGCCTGCAGCAGCAGGCCTTTTCCAGGGGCACCACGAGGAGGAACGGACTCACCCCCATACACTGCTTAGTCTTCTTCTGCTTATAAATAAGATAATATCATTTGCTCAGAGTATTAGTCTTATGCTTAATGTTCTTCTGCTTTGTTTTTTTTATGCTTCTTTGTCTTCTCTCTCTTGTTGTTCTGCATCTTGGTGGTTGTCTTCCTGTTCTTTGTCCTCTTGAACCAGCTGACGGTACTGGCACCCGGAGGGGCAGCAGAAGGAACAAGAGCCAATGGCACTACCGAGGACCAGCTGACGGTGCTGGAACCCGGTTACTAAGCAGGAGGTACCTGTGCTACAAAGCACTACCAAGGACCAGCAGACGTTGCCGGAACTCGGATACCGAGATGGAGGCACCTAGGCCAAAGGCTCTGACGAGAACCAGCTGACGGTGCTGGAACCCGGAGGGGTAGCATAAGCTGCAAGAGCAAATGGAAATAGCGAGGACCAGCTGACAGTGCTGGCACCCGGAGGGGCAGCAGAAGGAATAAGAGCCAATGGCACAACCGAGGACCAGCTGACGGTGCTGGAACCCGGTTACTAAGCAGGAGGTACCTGTGCTACAAAGCACTACCAAGGACCAGCAGACGTTGCCGGAACTCGGATACCGAGATGGAGGCACCTAGGCCAAAGGCTCTGACGAGAACCAGCTGACGGTGCTGGAACCCGGAGGGGTAGCATAAGCTGCAAGAGCAAATGGAAATAGCGAGGACCAGCTGACAGTGCTGGCACCCGGAGGGGCAGCAGAAGGAATAAGAGCCAATGGCACAACCGAGGACCAGCTGACGGTGCTGGAACCCGGTTACTAAGCAGGAGGTACCTGTGCTACAAAGCACTACCAAGGACCAGCAGACGTTGCCGGAACTCGGATACCGAGATGGAGGCACCTAGGCCAAAGGCTCTGACGAGAACCAGCTGACGGTGCTGGAACCCGGAGGGGTATCAGAAGTTACCCCTGAAAAGCAAAGTTGGCATGCCGCAAGCTGGCCGCAGTTACCGAATCACACAGTCCTACAGGGGGTGCTTGTCCTACTGGCACTATGGAACAAGCCTTTCTTACCAGAACCCGCAGTCCACATAGGAAGCACCTAAACTGCTGGCACCCTAGCCTCGGCTAACCCAACCGCAACACGACATGGCAACTTGGGGTGGCAAACTGACATTGACACTTCCCGGAAACAGCAGGCAGGGCTGGAACCAAGCTGGGCAGGAGGGAGTACCCGTGCCAAAGTCAGTTATGAGCAGCAACTGGCGATGTTGGAGCCCAGGACAAGCACTTAGCAGGCTGAGGCCTGATGTGCTGTCAATTGGGAGGCAGCAGGACAGATTGCCATCAAAACAGCAGGGGAACAGCTGACGTTACTGAACCCCACAAACACAGGAGCTAGTGTTTTACTCTGTGAAGACGGCACTTCCGAGCAACAACTGGCTGTGTTGAAGCCCAGGGACAAGCACGGAGCAGGCTGAGGCTGCATTGAAGAAATTTTAAGATTGGTTGTAGACTACTAATTTGAACCAAGCTCCACTTAGGCCTGTGGCTTCACTGATTTTCGTATTTCCCCTGTCCTCCAACCCCGCCAGTTACAGCTCCGAAGTGGCGTCTGCACAATCCACACTTGTTCCTGTGTTACAGGTGTTCAGTCCGGTCAGTTAATCCCCTGATGTGTGTCCGGCAATGTCGCCTACTCTGTCCACGTTCCCAATGGGAATGTGTACAGAGCAGGCGACATTGCCGGACACACATCAGGGGATTAACTGACCGGACTGAACACCTGTAACACAGGAACAAGTGTGGATTGTGCAGACGCCACTTCGGAGCTGTAACTGGCAGGGTTGGAGGACAGGGGAAATACGAGAGACAGTGGAGCCACAGGCCTAATTGGAGCACGGTTAAAAATCAGTAGTGGTACGACTGTGTAGGCAGCAGGAGACTTTGCCATCCACACAGCAGGGGATCAGCTGACATTACTGAACCCCAATGAGACACGGGAGCAAGTATCTCTTTCCGTGTGGACGGCACTTCCGAACTACAACTGGCTGTGTTGAAGCCCAGGAAATAGGAGGGTGTAGGCAGAGGCCTACTGTATTTTGAATGAGGTGACAGCAGGAGAGACTGCCATCCACACAGCAGGGGATCAGCTGACGTTACTGAACCCCACTGAGACACGGGAGCAAGTATCTCTTTCCGTGTGGACGGCACTTCCGAACTACAATTGGCTGTGTTGAAGCCCAGGAAATAGGAGGGTGTAGGCAGAGGCCTACTGTATTTTGAATGAGGTGACAGCAGGAGAGACTGCCATCCACACAGCAGGGGATCAGCTGACGTTACTGAACCCCACTGAGACACGGGAGCAAGTATCTCTTTCCGTGTGGATGGCACTTCCGAACTACAACTGGCTGTGTTGAAGCCCAGGAAATAGGAGGGTGTAGGCAGAGGCCTACTGTATTTTGAATGAGGTGACAGCAGGAGAGACTGCCATCCACACAGCAGGGGATCAGCTGACGTTACTGAACCCCACTGAGACACGGGAGCAAGTATCTCTTTCCGTGTGGACGGCACTTCCGAACTACAATTGGCTGTGTTGAAGCCCAGGAAATAGGAGGGTGTAGGCAGAGGCCTACTGTATTTTGAATGAGGTGACAGCAGGAGAGACTGCCATCCACACAGCAGGGGATCAGCTGACGTTACTGAACCCCACTGAGACACGGGAGCAAGTATCTCTTTCCGTGTGGATGGCACTTCCGAACTACAACTGGCTGTGTTGAAGCCCAGGAAATAGGAGGGTGTAGGCAGAGGCCTACTGTATTTTGAATGAGGTGACAGCAGGAGAGACTGCCATCCACACAGCAGGGGATCAGCTGACATTACTGAACCCCACTGAGACACGGGAGCAAGTATCTCTTTCCGTGTGGACGGCACTTCCGAACTACAACTGGCTGTGTTGAAGCCCAGGAAATAGGAGGGTGTAGGCAGAGGCCTACTGTATTTTGAATGAGGTGACAGCAGGAGAGACTGCCATCCACACAGCAGGGGATCAGCTGACATTACTGAACCCCACTGAGACACGGGAGCAAGTATCTCTTTCCGTGTGGACGGCACTTCCGAACTACAACTGGCTGTGTTGAAGCCCAGGAAATAGGAGGGTGTAGGCAGAGGCCTACTGTATTTTGAATGAGGTTACAGCAGGAGAGACTGCCATCCACACAGTAGGGGATCAGCTGACGTTACTGAACCCCACTGAGACACGGGAGCAAGTATCTCTTTCCGTGTGGACGGCACTTCCGAACTACAACTGGCTGTGTTGAAGCCCAGGAAATAGGAGGGTGTAGGCAGAGGCCTACTGTATTTTGAATGAGGTGACAGCAGGAGAGACTGCCATCCACACAGCAGGGGATCAGCTGACGTTACTGAACCCCACTGAGACACGGGAGCAAGTATCTCTTTCCGTGTGGACGGCACTTCCGAACTACAACTGGCTGTGTTGAAGCCCAGGAAATAGGAGGGTGTAGGCAGAGGCCTACTGTCTTTGTAATGCGGAGACAGCAGGAGAGACTGCCATCTCCACAGCAGGGGATCAGCTGGCAATGATGAACCCCACTAACACTTGAACAAATGTGTTTGGCTCTGTGGAGACGACACTTCTGAACACCAACTGACGCTATTGGAGCCCAGGATTAGGCGAGGAGCAGGCTGTGGCCTACTGGATTTTGGCAGGTGAAGGCAGCAGGAGACTTGCCATCTCCACAGCAGGGGAACAGCTGGCAGTGCTGAACCCCACTAACACTCTAACGAATGTGTTTGGCTCTGTGGAGACGACACTTCTGAACACCAACTGACGCTGTTGGAGCCCAGGATTAGGCGAGGAGCAGGCTGTGGCCTACTGGATTTTGGCAGGTGAAGGCAGCAGGAGACTTGCCATCTCCACAGCAGGGGAACAGCTGGCAGTGCTGAACCCCACTAACACTCTAACGAATGTGTTTGACTCTGTGGAGACGACACTTCTGAACACCAACTGACGCTGTTGGAGCCCAGGATTAGGCGAGGAGCAGGCTGTGGCCTACTGGATTTTGGCAGGTGAAGGCAGCAGGAGACTTGCCATCTCCACAGCAGGGGAACAGCTGGCAGTGCTGAACCCCACTAACACTCTAACGAATGTGTTTGGCTCTGTGGAGACGACACTTCTGAACACCAACTGACGCTGTTGGAGCCCAGTATTAGGCGAGGAGCAGGCTGTGGCCTACTGGATTTTGGCAGGTGAAGGCAGCAGGAGACTTGCCATCTCCACAGCAGGGGAACAGCTGGCAGTGCTGAACCCCACTAACACTCGAACGAATGTGTTTGGCTCTGTGGAGACGACACTTCTGAACACCAACTGACGCTGTTGGAGCCCAGGATTAGGCGAGGAGCAGGCTGTGGCCTACTGGATTTTGGCAGGTGAAGGCAGCAGGAGACTTGCCATCTCCACAGCAGGGGAACAGCTGGCAGTGCTGAACCCCACTAACACTCTAACGAATGTGTTTGGCTCTGTGGAGACGACACTTCTGAACACCAACTGATGCTGTTGGAGCCCAGGATTAGGCGAGGAGCAGGCTGGGGCCTACTGGATTTTGGCAGGTGAAGGCAGCAGGAGACTTGCCATCTCCACAGCAGGGGAACAGCTGGCAGTGCTGAACCCCACTAACACTCTAACGAATGTGTTTGGCTCTGTGGAGACGACACTTCTGAACACCAACTGACGCTGTTGGAGCCCAGGATTACGCATGCCGCATGCAGAGGCTAATGGGCAGCGGTTTTTATGGAGGTTGTGGACTACTACTAATTCTAACCATGCTCCACTTAGGCCTCTGGCTCCACTGTCTCTACTATTTACCCTGGCCTCCAACCCCGCCAGCTACATCTCTGAAGTGGCGTCAGCACAATCTACACTTGTTCCTGTGTTACTGGTGCTCAGTCCCGTCAGTTGATCCCCTTATGTTTGTCCGGCAAGTTCGCCAGCTCTGTCCTCATTCCCACTACTGGTTATGGGAATGTGGACAGAGCAGGAGACCTTGCCGGACACACATCAGGGGATAAACTGATGAGACTGAGCCACAGGAACACAGGAACAAGTGTAGATTGTGCTGACGCCACTTCAGAGATGTAGATGGCGGGGTTGGAGGTCAGGGGAAATAGTAGAGACAGTGGAGCCAGAGACCTAAGTTGGGCACGGTTAAAAATCAGTAGTGGTTTGAATGTTGATGGAGCTGGTGACTTTGCCGTCCACACAGCAGGGGATCAGCTGGCATTACTGAACCCCACTAACACAGGAGCTAGTGTGTTTCTCTGTGCAGACGACACATCTGAGCGACAACTGGCTGTGTTGAAGCAAAGGGATTATAGTTCAGGTGGTAGAAAAATGAACACACCAGCAGACCTGGATGCAGTTGCCAACCACTAATTTAGTCTGTAAGAGGAATGGCAAAGTCTTTGGAGATCCAGGCCTTGTTCATTTTCAGAAAAGTCAGCCGGTCAACATTATCGGAAGATAGTCGCGTGCGACGGTCTGTTAGTACACCACCTGCGGCACTAAAGACACGTTCCGATAATACACTGGCAGCAGGGCAAGCCAGCACCTCCAATGCATACTGGCTAAGCTCTGGCCATGTATCCAGCTTAGAGACCCAAAACTTGAAGGGGGAAGAGCCATCTGGGAGTACAGCGACAGGGCAAGACATGTAGTCTGACACCATCTGACGGAAACGTTGCCTCCTGCTGACTCGAGGCGTCGCTGATGGTGTAGACAATTGTGGTGGACACACAAAACTTTGCCACATTTGGGCCATAGTGGTCTTGCCTTGTGCTGCGGCGCTGCCTCTGCTCCCTCTTTGTGCAGAGTTTCCTCCACTGCCTCGACGCACAGAGCTGCTTTGTAAAGCACTAGCAACAATGCTGTCGGGTGGAATGGAAAACATTATGGACTGCACCAGTGACTCTTCGTACTCCCGCATTTTACGCTCCCGGTTCAACGTTGGTATGAGCCTTTGTACGCTGTCCCGGTAGCGAGGATCTAGGAGGGTGTACACCCAATAATCAGCCGAGACGAGAATGTGGGCGATGCGGCGGTTGTTTCTCAGGCACTGCAGCATGAAATCAACCATGTGCTGCAGACTCCCAACTGCCAAAGAACCGCTGTCCCCTGTTTGAGGCGTGACCTCGGCCTGCTCTGCATCACCCCACCCTCGCTGTACATACTGAGTAGAGGTTTGTGTACCTCCCTCCTCTGGAGAGATGTCTTCCTCCTCCATCGACTCCTCCTCATCCTCCTCACAAAGTGTCCCCTGCCTAGGCCTTTGTGAGGAAACACGTAGCGCAGACTGTCCAGAAGCAGATGGCATTTGGGACTCCTCATCCTCCACCTCTTCTGAAACCTCATCCCTTAGTGCTTGCAGTGTTTGTTGAAGCAGGCAGATAAGGGGGACAGTCATGCTGACTAGTGCATCATCTGCACTCGCCATCCGCGTGGATTCATCGAAGGCACGCAAAACGAGGCAGATGTCCTTCATAGAGGCCCACTCAATGGTGCTGAAGTGTGAACGGCGCACAGTGCGACTTGTTTGCGCCTGATGCAGCTGGTACTCCATGACTGCTGCCTGCTGCTCACACAACCGCTCCAACATATGTAACGTTGAATTCCACCGGGTGGGTAGGTCACATATGATGCGATGTTCCGGAAGGCCAAATCGTCGCTGCAGAGCAGCGAGGCGTGATCTTGCCGTGCTGGAACGTCGCAAGTGAGCGCACTCTATGCGGACCTTGTGCAACAGTGCAGCAAGATCCGGATAGTCCCTCAGAAAGCTCTGCACGACCAAGTTAAGAACATGTGCCAGACATGGGATGTGTGTGAGGTTGCCTAGGCCAAGAGCTGCCACCAGATTTCGGCCATTGTCACACACTACCAAGCCCGGCTGGAGATTCGCTGGCCCAAACCACACATCGCTCTCCAGCTTGATAGCATTCCAGAGCTCCTGCGCTGTGTGGCTTCGATTCCCCAAAGAAATTAATTTGAGTACAGCCTGTTGACGTTTGGCCACGGCTGTGCTCATATCGGTCGTAACAGGCTCCTGCTCTGCTGTTTCTGAGGAACTTGAGTAGGAGGAGGAGTCTATGTGTACAGACTGGAGTCCTGCAATCCGTGGCGTTGGAAGAACACGTACAGCGCCACTCTCCAGATCCGTACCCGGCTCCACAACATTGACCCAGTGGGCAGTGAGGGAAAGGTATCGTCCCTGTCCATGGTTACTGGTCCACGCATCGGTGGTCAGGTGGACCTTGCTACTAACGGCGTTTAGTAGCGCATGTTTTATTTTGCCCTCAACATGTTTCTGCAGGGCAGGGACGGCTCGCCTGCTGAAATAAAAGCGGCTGGGCACGTTGTATTGGGGGACTGCCAATGCCATTAAGTCCCGGAAGGTGTCAGTGTCCACCAGCCTGAATGACAGCATTTCAACTGCCAGAAGTTTGGCAATGCCAGCATTCAGAGACTGTGCTCGGGGATGGTTTGCCGAGTAAGGGCGCCTTTTATCCCATGCCTGTGCTACCGATGGCTGTGATGGATGGGAACGTGCTGCTATGGGTGTAATCTGACAGGGTCTCCGGACAACAGTGGCAGAGGTTCTTCCTTGGCGATCCTGTGAGGAAGCCGAACCAGCAGTGTGTGAGCTGGAGGAAGAGGGCCCAACACGAACTGAAGAGGTGGTAGGTGGTGCTGTACGTTGGCCTACGTCTTCAGGGTGTCTCTGCAACTCCAACTCGTGCTTGGTGCGCACATGTTTCCACATATTTGTGGTATTGAGGTTGCTGACATTTCTCCCTCTTTTGACTCTCTGATGACACAGCTTGCATTTGACAAAGCAAATGTCATCTGCAACTGTGTCAAAAAAGGACCACGCACTGCAACTCTTGTGAGCGCCCGGTTTGCCTTTGGAAGGAGGAATGCTCCTAACGGGTGCCGAAGTGGAGGGTACAGGCAACCAAGTCTTCCCCCTCCCTCTGCCTCCTGTTTTGGCCGGTAGGGGAATCTCTTCCTCCGAGCTGCTCCCACCACCTTCCTGTTGCTCACGCCATGATGGGTCAAGGACCTCATCATCTTCCCTCCCCTCTTCAAACAGCTGCTTCTCCGGGGTTGTCTCGCCAGCACCGTACGCACCAGAAAGTGGCAACTGAGTCTCGTCATCATCTGATGCGTACTGAGGTGTGCTGACCATAGGCACTGGCCCACTCGCCTCTTCAGATTCAGAGGGACAAAGAAGTTGCGCATCACTGCATACTCCCTCTTCTTCACATTCAGGAATGCTGCTTGGCTGGCCCTCTTTCCAAGCCAACAGATTCCGAGAACAGAAGTAGAGACTGTGATGGCTCCTGTCCATGTCTCTCTGACTGCCTGGGCACTTTGGCAGGTGGTGAAGAGACAGATGGTTGCTCTTCGGTGCTCTGACCCTGAGAGGATGCGGAAGTAATTGAAGTCGATGCGTTAGCTGCCATCCATCCGACAACGGCTTCAATTTGTTCCTCCCGCAGCAGTGGGGTACGTTGAGGTCCTACAAAGCTGCGCATAAAGGACTGTTGCCTGCTAAAACTGGGGGATGCTGATCCACTGGTGCCCGCAGCAGGCCCAGAATCCCCACGTCCTCTACCTGTAGAATCCCCACGTCCTCTCCCTGCAGAATCCCCACGTCCTCTCCCTGCAGAATCCCCACGCCCACGCCCACGCGCCTTACTCCCTGCCTTCTTCATCTTGCAAGACTGCTTAAGATAGGCAAAAAAGTACAAAGGGGGCCTTAGTGTGCTTATTCCTGAACAGCTGGTTACAGGTACAAGAAACACAAATTTTATGAAGTGTGTGTGGACTAGACTTTAATAGGAGCTGATGTGGCCTACACAAGTTCCAAATGTAGTGTTTGGTGAACTTTTTTTGTGGTTTCTTTGTTGGAAACAAACTCAAAGTATGTGAACAAAGAATTGAAACTGATAGTATCACCAACTTTTTGGAGCTATTACAATGCAGGCAGGTAACCTACAATGCAAAAGATGAGGCTCCAAAAAAATTGGGTAATACTAATCTGGCTGCGCCGGCAGGGCACAAGCCAGAAAAAAAGGCTCCTCTATCTACTCCTATATAGTGTTTGCAACCAACCAATGTTGATGGATACGGATGGATGCACACTAATAGGAGAAGAAAAAATGAGCTGCACTCAAAGACAAATATGTGTGAGGCAGTGACGCACGTTGAGCGTCCTACAACCAGACGTAGCTGCAGGACACTCTACTCAGCGTGAGCTGCACTCACACACAGTCAGAGGCCTCTCAGACAGCCGTCAACAGTGCAGCTAAGTGGGCACTGGCACTGACAGGCTGCAGAAAGGCTCCGCTGTGTACTCCTATATAGTGTTTGCAACCACCGTAGATGGAGACGGATGGATGCACACTAATAGAAGAAAAAATGAGCTGCACTCAAATAAAAATATGTGTGAGGCACTGACGCACGCTGAGCGTCCTACAGCCAGACGTAGCTGCAGGACACACTACTCAGCGTGAGCTGCACTCACACACAGTCAGAGACCTCTCAGACAGCCGTGAACAGTGCAGCAAAGTGGACACTAGCACTGAAAGGCTGCAGAAAGGCTCCGCTGTCTACTACTAGTGTTTGCAACCAACGTATATGGATACGGATGGAAGCACACTAGATTGAAATTATGTAAAAAATGCAGCTCAAAAAATAAAAGATGTATGAGGCAGCAGTGATCACACTGGGTGGCCTACAGCCTGACGTGGCTGCAGGACCCACTCCACAGCGTGAGCTGCACTCACACAGCCCTTGCAGACAGCTGTGAACACTGCTGCTAGGGCAAAGAAGGCTACAGTGGTGGTTTATGTAGCCTGGGTAAAGCACTAGATGTTTGGTGCAATCGCTATTTCTAACTGTCCCTCACAGTCTTCTACAGCAGCCTGTCCCTAACTGAATTCACAGCAGAGTGACCAGAAATGGCGGCTGCGGTGGCTTTTATAGTGCATCATGACATCACTTCGGCAGCCAATCACAGCCATGCCAATAGTTAACATGCCTACATGCCTAACAGGATGTGCCCACACTTCGGAGGATTCCCATTGGCTTAATCAAAGCAAGCAGGCTCATAGCATGATGGGAACTTCCTATTCCGATTCCGATTCCGGAATCCGATATGACAAAAGTATCGGAACTAAGTATCGGAATTCCGATACCGCTAATATCGGCCGATACCCGATACTTGCGGTATCGGAATGCTCAACACTAGTCGTATAGTCTGGGCCAATGCAGTATGGATGTGGCACATATAACATTTACGAAGTAGGCAGAGATTAAGGATCTCGGCACACTTCTGCACAGTTTTGAAATGGCTACTAAGAAGGTTAGCACTGACAATGCCATCATCAGCATCACGATTCCAGTCATCTATATGCTGGAGCAGACTTTGAATAGCCTTCAGGAGGAGGTGGTTGTCCCAGAGGATAATGAGGAAGCAGAGAAGGATGCGGTAGGGATAACATTTTCTCAAAGTTCCAGACTGTCGTCACACAGATGGGTGTCAATGGAAGGTGGATTGCTACGATTGAGGGAGGCTGATGATAACAGGCAATCTCTTAGTGAACAAGTCAGATCCAAGGAAATAATGAAAGAGGTGATGAGCAAGCAACTGTCAGGAGATGAAAATGAGAAATCATCCCCTCTGTGTTGTTCATGGTTGGCGGGAGGGGACTGAGGAAGCAAGCATCAATGTTACCCAGCCACCAACACAGCATGGGCTTGGACCAAATGGAAGAGCCCGACATATGAGTGCCTTTTAGCTGCACATGATCCCCGTATAGTTATGATTCAAAATAGTGCTGACCACTGGGTTACCATTCTGTTATATCCACATTATAAGATCAAATTTTATCAGACGCTTCCAACACTAATAAGGGACCTGCAAATACTGGAGTATTGAAACATGCTTTTACACAACCTTAGGAGAGGTTTACCCCAAGATAGCAGTGAGATGCACAGTGTGCATCGCAGCACTGTACGTCCATCCTCCGGCACGTCCATTTGTCAACTCTAAAACATTAGCAGCAGCAGTGTAAGTGTAAGTGGCAGAAGTAATTTCTGTGAGTCCTTTGACACTTTTTTTAGACCAGCTTGTGCACCCGCACAACAGAGTCCAAGTCTGATATATGGTGAACAAATTGAGAGGATAGTGCTGGAATATCTAGAACTGAATATCAATACCATCAGAGAGGGTTAGAGAGACCCTTTCACATTTTGGTCTTCAAAAATGGATGAGTGTCCAGAGTTCGCCTCTCACACCATGGAGATTTTATCATGCCCGACTGTCAGCGTTCTCTCAGAATGTGTCTTAAGTGCTGTTGGTCGTGTCCTGACAAATAAGCACAGCTGGCTATCCCATGAAACTGTAGACTACCTAACTTTCATCAAGATGAACAAGTTATGGATCTCCAAGTACTCTTGCACTCCAATCGCAGACTAGGCGATGTTGAAGTTTTTAGTGTGCTGAATTGATCTCATGTGATTGCACTCTGTGATATCTTTACTGTGTCTTATGTGTCTGCTGCTGTAGCTGCTGCAGATGTTAAAGGGAATCTGTCACCGGAAGTTGCAGGCCTAGGTAAATGGCCTGGGTCCGGTCCGATGGGCGGTGTTTCTTCTTTTTTCTCCACCCCATCCATGGTCCCTGTCCACGCTCTTCTCCAGTATTCTTCTCCATCGTTTGCGTGTGCGCACGTGCAGTATGCTTTGCCCAACTCCGGGCAAAGCCGAAAATCATTCCTGCGCATGCATTGGTACACAATGTCCCAGAAGTATTTCGCTGTGCTCCGGGACATAGTGTACTGGCACATGCGCAGTAATGATTTTCGGCTTTGCAATCAGGCGCTCCTGATTCATGAATTGGTGGATGTCGCTTCATAAATATGGAGCTTCTGGCAAGCGGCATGCACCTCTGTGCACTATGCCAGGCTGGTACTGAATTCTCTGGCATAGGGAATGACAAACCTTATCACAAACTAGACAAGCAATGGTGCCACTCCAATGTTGCACCCCGTCATGCACGTTTTGGTGGAATGGGGAAAAATTGGCATGAGAATTACATTTTGCAACATTTCATAGCTTCATAGTTATTATACCATCCATGACTATGATGAGAGTTTATGAATCAGGCCCTTATGTTTTTGTGATCAGGCAAGCCATTTTACTAGTGATGGGTGAGCACTAAAATGCTTTGGTGCTCATTGCTCAGGTCAAGCAAATTGGAATACTCAGGTGCTCGACCCGAGCAATGAGCCCAATGTAAGTCTATGCATTTTTGCCGCAACCCCCCCGGGTATCCTTTTATGGTCTAAAAATGTCTGAAATCAATGGGAACAGTGCTCAAATGACATGGTAACATCATGGGGAATACCCCTGCAAAAATTTATGACTCCCAGGTAACAGCTGTGAACAATGTTGTCAGAGTCTTACGCCACTTTTACAGGTGCACACCAAAACATGCAAAAACAAAACCAAAATGGATTTTCCTGGGAAATATGTTAACCCCTTAGCGACAGAGCCAGTTTGCAGCTTAATGACCAGGCCAATTTTTACAATTCTGACCACTGTCCCTTTATGAGGCTATAACTCTGGAACGCTTTAATGGATCCTGCTGATTCTAAGATTGTTTTTTCGTGACATATTGTACTTAATCTTAGTGGTAAAATTTCTTCGCTAAGTCTTGTGTTTATTTATGAAAAAAACGGAAATATGGCGAAAATTTAGAATATTTTGCAATTTTAAAACTAAATTTTTATGCCCTTAAATCAGAGAGACGTGTCACACAAATTTCTTAATAAATAACATTTCCCACATGTCTACTTTACATCAGCACAATTTTGGAAGCCAAATTTTTTTTTTGTTAGGAAGTTATAAGGGTTAAAAGTTGACCAGCAATTTCTCATTTTTACAACAAAATTTACAAAACCATTTTTTTTTAGGGACCACATCATATTTAAAGTCATTTTGAGGGGTGTACATGACAGAAAATACCCAAAAGTGGCACCATTCTAAACACTATACCCCTCAAGGTGCTCAAAACCACATTCAAGAAGTTTATTAACCCTTTAAGTGCTTCACAGGAACTAAAGCAATGTGGAGGGAAAAAATTAACATTTAACTTTTTTTTGCAAAAAATTTACTTCAGAACCAATTTTTTTTATTTTCACAAGTGTTAAAAGAGAAAATCAACCACAAAATTTGTTGTACAATTTCTCCTGAATACGCCAATACCCCTTATGTGGGGGTAAACCACTTTTTCAGCACATGGCAGAGCTCGCAAGGGATGGAGCGCCGTTTGACTTTTTCAACGCAGAATTCGCTGGAATTGAGATCGGATGCCATGTTGCGTTCGGAGAGCCCTTAATGTGCCTAAACAGTGGAAACCTCCAACAAGTGACCCCATTTTGGAAATTAGACCCATTAAGGAACTTATCTAGATGTGTGGTGAGCACTTTGAACCTTCAAGTGCTTCACAGAAGTTTATAACGTAGAGCTGTGAAAATAAGAAATCTATTTTTTTCCACAAAAATGATCTTTTCGCCCCCAAATTTTTATTTTTTACAAGGGTAACAGGAGAAATCATACCCGCACAGTTGTTATGCAATTTGTCCTGAGTATGCCAATACCCCATATGTGGGGGGAACCACTGTTTGGGCGCATGGGAGAGCTCAGAAGGGAAGGAGTGCCATTTTGGAATGCAGACTTTGATGGAATGGTCTGCGGGCATCATGTTGCACTTGCAGAGCCTCTGATGGGCCTAAACAGTGGAAACCCCAAACAAGTGACCCCATTTTGGAAACTAGACCCATTTAGGAACTTATCTAGATGTGTGGTGAGCACTTTGAACCTTCAAGTGCTTCACAGAAGTTTATAATGTAGAGCCGTGAAAATAAAAAATCTATTTTTTTTCCACAAAAATGATCTTTTCGCCCCCAAATTTTTTTTTTACAAGGGTAACAGGAGAAATCATACCCGCACAGTTGTTATGCGATTTGTCCTGAGTACGCTGATACCCCATATGTGGGGGGGGAACCACTGTTTGGGCGCATGGGAGAGCTCGGAAGGGAAGGAGTGCCATTTTGGAATGCAGACTTTGATGGAATGGTCTGCGGGCATCATGTTGCGCTTGCAGAGCCCCTGATGGGCCTAAACAGTGGAAACCCCCCCACAAGTGACCCCATTTTGGAAATTAGACCCCCTAAGGAACTTATCTAGATGTGTGGTGAGCACTTTGAAACCCCAAGCACTTAACAAAAGTTTATAAACGCAGGGCCGTGAAAATAAAAAGTCTTTTTTATTTCCACAAAAGTGATTTTTTAGACCCCGATTTTTAAACCCCCAAAGTTGATAAATAGTGGAAACCCCTCAATTCTTGCTCCAACCCTAACCCCAACACACACCTAATCCCAACCCTAACCCTAATCCCAACCCTAATCCCTAATCCTAATTCTAACCCTAATCCTAATTCGCCCTAACCCTAATTCTAACCCTAGCCGTGACCCGAGCCCTAACACAACCCTAATCCTAGCCCAACCCTAACCCTAACCCTAGCCTAACCCTAACCCTAGCCCAACCCTAACCCTAACCCTAGCCCAACCCTAACCCTAGCCCAACCCTAACCCTAACCCTAGCCCAACCCTAACCCTAACCCTAGCCCAACCCTAACCCTAACCTTAACCCTAGCCCTAACCCTAATCCTAGCCCTAACCCTAGCCCAACCCTAACCCTAACCCTAATGGAAAACTGAAAAAAAATATTTTCTTTATTTCATTATATTTGTCTATAATAAGGGAGTGATAAATGGGGGGGTTATGTACTATTTTTTTTATTTTGATCACTATGATCGTTTATCATAGTGATCAAAATAATGAATGGAATCTGCCAGCCGGAGCCGGCAGATTCCCGGCGGGCGCACTGCGCATGCGCCCGCCATTTTCAAGATGGCGGCACCCATCGGAGGATGCCGGCGGGACGTGGGACCACCGGGAGGGGACGGAGGGCCACGGAGAGGTACTGGGGGGGGATCGGGGACCCTATTTCTCTCTCCTCTGATGTGCGATCACATCAGAGGAGAGAGAAATTAAATGTAAAATTGTGGCTTTTTTTTTTGCGGTCGCCGTTATAGGGTTAATAACGGCGATCGCAAAAGCGGGGGTCGGTAAAAACCGACCGATTCATGTTCTCTGGGGTCTCGGCTACCCCTGGCAGCCGAGACCCCGGAGAAAATCCGACACTGGGGGGCGCTATTCACTTAAATCACAGCGCCGTGAATTAACGGCGCTGTGGTTTTAGTACCCTTAACTACCGCCGTTAAAAGGCGTATCGGCGGTCATTAAGGGGTTAAGGAACATCCTTTCCAGTGTAATGATTTGTATGTAAGGCAAAATAAATAACCCAAAGCAAAAATGTTCCTCCACCACTTGGGCTCTGCTCACACGTAGTTTTTCAACTTTAGCATTGCTCTTAACCAAGCCAAATGCATTCATTGAGAAATGTCATTTTAATATTTTACAACCTTATCTGGCCATGTGGTGAGTGACACATCATCAGACACATCCTGTTTCATTTATGAAAGTCACAAAGCCTAGTTTTATAGGACCAGTAGATGGCCCTCAGTATTCTTAGAGAGAAATCAGTCAGCTATGCTATTCTGTTCCCATTATTAAGCAGTGGACTCTTATACCATTATTGCGTATGCAGTGAGTGGCAGGGCTGCCCAAAAATTGGACGCGCCCCAATAATCCATTGAACAGACGTTCTGGATGGCCACATAGAGCCAAAGTTCCCATTAGCAGTCATTAGGTACTCCCATAATGTTTGCTTATGAAGTAAATGCAAGGCCTGCTCCAAATTTGGATGCACTTCCATAACCCATTGAACAGATGACCTGGATATCCACATGAAATCAAAGTTCCCATTATTCATTTGGTACTCCTACACTCTTTGCTTATGCATTGAATGCAAGGCCTACCGTGCACCAAAGTAATACGCACTCCAGTAAACCTTTGAACCGATGTCCTGGATGTTCACATGAAACTAAAGTTCCCATTATTCATTTGGTACCTCCATATCGTTTGCCTAAGCATTGAATGCAAGGCCTGCCCTGCCCCAAAGTTACACACACCCCTATAACCGTTTGAAATGACATCCTGGATGTCCACATGAAACCACAGTTTCCATTATTCATTTGGTACTCCAATACTCTTTTTTTAAGCAATGAATGCAAGGCGTGCCTTGCACAAAAGTTACATACACTCCAGGAATCATTTGAACCGAGGTACTGGATGTCCACATGAAACCAAAGTTCCCATTATTCTTTTGGTCCCCCATACTGTTTTCCTAGGCATTTAATGCAAAGCTACATGCACCCCCAAAACCCTTTGAATCGAAGTCTTGAATGTCCACATGAAAACAAAGTTCCCATTTTTAGTCATCTGGTACTCCCATAAAGTTTACCCATGAAGTGAATGCAAGGCCTGCCCCAAGTTTCCACTCACCCCAATCCCCTTTTGAATAAATGTGGATGATGGCCTCCGAAAAATGTTTTCCCAGTTTAAAGGAGCGGGTCTCTTATACTTGCAATGCCCATGCAGTAAATGTATGGGCTGACAAACATTTTCCCCAGGGGGGTACACATCAAAATACCGTGTAAACATTTTTTTTTGGGCATCATAAACACCCTTGAAAACAATAGCATGGTTTCCTACACAGTTGCTGCTGGGAAGGTGCAGTTTGGTAGCAGAAATATTGCGGATGTGTTGTTGGATTAAGTGGTCTGGAAAAGGCGCATGGTGATGGCGGGAATAGGAACATACAGTTTTAATAACAGGGGGGCTATGGGAGGTCTGTGATCCATAATCCAACCTTCAATGATTAGTCATTTACCCACCACTAGAATTGAGCGATACCGTCCGATACTTCAAAGTATCGGATCGGAATGGATCGGCCGATCTTAAAAAAAAGTATCGGTATCGCCGATTCCGATACCGGAAGTCCCATTCAAGTCTATGGGACTTCCGGTATCGGAATAAGAAAAATCCTGTTTTTCCCTTGTACAGCCTCTCTGGGGTCTGTACGGGCCTTTCGGGGGGCTGTGCCGGCCTGCCAGGGGGTCTGTGCAGGCTCCGGTGGTCTGTGCCGGCCTGCCGGGGGGCTGTGCAGGCTCCGGTGGGCTGTGCCGGCCTGCCGGGGGGCTGTGCCGGTCTGCCGGGGGGCTGTGCAGGCTCCGGTGGTCTGTGCCGGCCTGCCGGGGGGCTGTGCAGGCTCCGGTGGGCTGTGCCGGCCTGCCGGGGGGCTGTGCCGGCCTGCCGGGGGGCTGTGCCGGCCTGCCGGGGGGCTGTGCAGGCATCACATTGTTCCCCGAAGCCATTGTCTTTTACGGAATAAATATTAACATAACAAACCACAAAAATACTCACCCACGATCCGAAGCAGTCCACGAGTGTGTCCCACGACGATCTTGGGTAGAGAACTGCAGCATCAGCTGTTGCTGCCGTTCTCTACGGGCTGCAGGAATCCAATGACGGAAGGTAGGTATCCTTCCCCACTGTATTCCTCCGCCACTTAAAAAAAAAAAGTCCCTAGTCTCACTTTATGCCATTGCTGTGTGGGAAATTCCTACCTTCCGTCATTGGATTCCTGCAGCCCGTAGAGAACGGCAGCAACAGCTGATGCTGCAGTTCTCTACCCAAGATCGTCGTGGGACACACTCGTGGACTGCTTCGGATCGTGGGTGAGTATTTTTGTGGTTTGTTATGTTAATATTTATTCCGTAAAAGACAATGGCTTCGGGGAACAATGTGACAAGTATTGGTAAGTATGTTACTCTATGATATATGTACTGTATGTCTATGTATGTATTGTATGAATGTATTGTATGTAGTATGTATGTAGTATATATGTGGTATGTATGTAGCATGTAGTATGTATGTAGTATGTATGTAGCATGCATTATGTATGTAGCATGCATGTAGTATATATGTAGTATGTATGTAGCATGTAGTATGTATGTGGTATGTATGTAGCATGTAGTATGTATGTAGTATGTATGTAGTATGTATGTAGCATGTAGTATGTATGTAGCATGCATGTAGTATATATGTAGTATGTATGTAGCATGTAGTATGTATGTGGTATGTATGTAGCATGTATGTAGCATGCATGTAGTATATATGTGTTATGTATGTAGCATGCATGTAGTATGTATGTAGTATGTATGTGGTATGTATGTAGCATGCATGTAGTATGTATGTGGTTTGTATGTAGTATGTATGTAGTATGTATGTAGCATGCAGTATGTATGTAGCATGTATGTAGCATGTATGTAGTATGTATGTAGTATGTATGTAGTATGTATGTAGCATGCAGCATGTATGTAGCATGTATGTAGCATGTATGTAGCATGTATGTAGCATGTAGTATGTATGTAGCATGCATGTAGTATATATGTAGTATGTATGTAGCATGTAGTATGTATGTAGTATGTATGTAGTATGTATGTAGTATGTAGTATATATGTAGTATGTAGCATGTAGTATGTATGTAGCATGCATGTAGCATGCATGTAGTATGTATGTAGTATGTATGTAGCATGCATGTAGTATGTATGTAGTATGTATGTAGTATGTATGTAGTATATATGTGTTATGTAGTATGTATGTATGTAGTATGTATGTAGTATGTATGTAGCATGTAGTATGTATGTAGCATGCATGTAGTATGTATGTAGTATGTATGTAGTATGTAGTATATATGTAGTATGTATGTAGCATGTAGTATGTATGTAGCATGCATGTAGTATGTATGTAGTATGTATGTAGCATGTATGTAGCATGTATGTAGCATGTATGTAGCATGTATGTAGCATGTATGTAGTATATATGTAGTATGTATGTAGCATGTAGTATGTATGTAGCATGCATGTAGTATATATGTAGTATGTATGTAGCATGTAATATGTATGTAGTATGTATGTAGTATGTAGTATATATGTAGTATGTATGTAGCATGTAGTATGTATGTAGCATGCATGTAGCATGCATGTAGTATGTATGTAGCATGTATGTAGCATGCATGTAGTATGTATGTAGTATGTATGTAGTATGTATGTAGTATATATGTGTTATGTAGTATGTATGTATGTAGTATGTATGTAGTATGTATGTAGCATGTAGTATGTATGTAGCATGCATGTAGTATGTATGTAGTATGTATGTAGTATTTTTTTTTTTTTTTTTTTAACATTTAACACATTAGCCAGATGATGGGACTACTACTGTCCCATCATTGGCTAATGTGTCAATCACTGTCATGGTAGCAGGCATCGCCAGATGGGACTTGTAGTCCCATCGGACGATGCTTGCACAGACCCCCGGACATCAGCACAGCCCCCCGGCAGGCCGGCACAGCCCCCCGGCAGGCCGGTACAGACCCCCACAGGATGCACAGACCACCGGCAGGCCGGCACAGCCCCCCGGCAGGCCGGTACAGACCCCCACAGGGTGCACAGACCACCGGCAGGCCGGCACAGCCCCCCGGCAGGCCGGTACAGACCCCGGGCAGTCCACACAGCCCCACGGCAGGCCGGCACAGCCCCCCGGCAGGCCGGCAGAGACCCCCGGAAGGCCCGAAATGACGGCGCATCATGATGCGCACACACCGCGCATCATGATGACGTCAGGCTGTCAATCAACTTTGAACTTCCGATTCCGATGCCGACTTCCGATATTGAAAAAATATCGGAAGTCGGTATCGGAATTCCGATACAGCAAGTATCGGCCGATACCCGATACTTGCGGTATCGGAATGCTCAACACTACCCACCACCAATTACCATAATGCGTTTGATGCCTGTCAGAAGATAGGTATAACACATGTGCATCTGAAGCTAGGCTTGAATATGCACGTGAAATTTTGTTTGCCAAAGACGCACATTTCTGTATAAAGGGTAAAGTGCAAGATGCTAGTGAGATTCTGAATTCAAGAAAGCAGCAGATCAGTGTTGGAGGAAAACCAACCAAACTGAAGGATGCTTGTGAGAAACAAAGTTTAAAGAGGAGTGCATCCGCCATAACTATCAACTCAGCCATGGCACAAGATTGTTCATCTTCACCCATAAATATTACCAAGACCATCTAAATTTCACAGACGAAAACTATTTCTTCCGGTATAACGAACACTGTTAAAGGAATGCAAATTAAAGTAGTTAACCATGAACCTGGGATTTCCTCTTTACAAGATATGGATGATGATGATGGTATTGATGATAACTTGGAACTTTCCCACATCCCCAGCAAGAATATGAAGATCACAGCTGCCAACACTGTGCAAAAAAGGCAGTGAATGTCTGGAAATTGATTTTCCCTTGGGCAAACTTTACCTCTTACTAAATTGGTACAGAATGATGCATACACAGCTCCCATGTCTACTCAGCATGAGACTTCGCCACCTTTATTGCACGCAAAGGCTATAACCAACGTGTCACGGACACTTGTCACAAAGGAGGACAGTTCTTCAGTAGGGCCAACTCCTAAAGAGTCTGTCTTTAGAAGACACAAAAATGACTGTTAATAATTTGCATCCAAAATTCACAGAGGAAGATATCATGTAGCTTTTCTGTGTATGTGGTACATTGAAGCGCACCCCCTTTTGAGTTCCAGAGTTGCAGAGGTAGTGTTTGTGAAAAAGGAAGATGCAGTTGGTGCCTACAAAAAATACAATAACAGATACCTACATGGACAATAAAATACAACCTACATTTGAATGGTAGTGTGATAACATCAGACCAACCCATCCTTTTAAGATTAAGTGACACCCCATCAAAGAAGGAAGGTGAATCTACAAGAAACACAACCTCCTCCTCCTCCAATGTTGCTTCAAATCCTCCGACTGAAGTTGATCCTGATGCTATCTTAAAAGCACTCTTTAAATCCTCATGGTCATCAGCAGTCATCCAACCAACTCCATTTAAGATTAAGCTCTGATGAGACCACCACAAATTGAAGACTGTAATAAGAGAGATTCCTAATTCATATATGGGCCCAGAGACTCCTTAAAAAAATCCTTCATTTTACTTTTTGGGTTTTGTTTAGTGCTGATCTCCACCGGGTGATGTATGAAGGAGTCTGGCATCAGGTATTGGACAATCAATCCTGTTCCTATCATTGCAGTACAGTTCACCTTCGTTGTGGGGCAGTTGTGTTATTGCATAAAGAATTTCGGCGTTCCCCTTGCTCTATAATTCTGATACAGCTTGATTATGGTTTGACTGTTACGTCAAGGGAGGCTAAATGTTGTATAACTTGTTTCAATTTCTTCAATAATCCGTATCTATTTAAAAGATAATATTTGTTGTTTTGTAGTTTTAATATCTGGATTCCTACTAATGGATATGAAGATCTTCATATTCCAGTAAATGGGGGGGAAATTAGTAAGTGTCAATCGACTGTGTTCTAGGCCAATAAAGTTTTTATGCCTAATAAATGTTTCACACTGTGAAAATGTCATCCAGGACTCTACAATTGTAGGCAATACTTATTGACCTGCGACTGAAGCATGTTGTGCTATCTGTGATCGGAATAGAGAGAAATGCTGAAGGAAAATAGATCATGCTAATAGTGATCTAAATACTGAGATGTGTACAGAGGAATTCTGGGAGGCCACAGGTTGTGGTTTCTATCACCTTAATCTGCATTTAAAAATTTATATTTAATGCTGGTAATAAAAATTACTCGAGTGTAGGCAGGGCCCAGTGCCATACCACAAATATCTATTTGCTCTTCCTGTACAACACTATAATTTTGTTTAATTAATATTTATTTGGACTCCTCATTTGGAGGGGGGTCCACAAGATATGATAGGTGAACTCTGCTGACACTAACAACACCTCATTGAAAACAATTACGTGGATGTTGCATCACGGAACACGTTCACCCTTGTGATCTAGTTGTGGTGTCGATAGAGACGTGGAGGATGGCCTCCTAAAAATGTTTTCCAAGTTTTAAGGAGTGGGTCTCCTATACTTGTAATGCCCATATGCTAAGTCTATGGCATGACAAACATGTCACCCTGGGGGGTACACATCAACATAATGTGTAAAAAATGTTTTGACGGGTAACAAAAACACCCTTTAACACAATAGCATGGCTGTTGCATCATGGACCATGGTCACCAGGGTGATCTAATGGTTTTGGCTGATGAGGATGAGGAGAAGGAGGAGGAAAACACCAAATAGGCAAAATCAGGAAGCATATACCCATGAGTGGGTGTGAAGAGGTGCATGGGAATAGACCTCCCAAAAAATGACACTGGATGTGAGGTTATGTTTTGCTGTTATCATTCAGTGGGGTAGAGAAGTCTGGCCCAATTCAGCCCTTGTTCATTTTTATAAGAGTCAGCCTGTGAGCATTTTCAATTGACAGGCAGATGCTCTTATCAGTTATAATTCCACCATCAGCACTAAAAACCTGCTCTGACAAAACGCTAGCGGCAGGGCAGGCCAGGACCTCCAAGGCGTAGAGAGCAAGTGGATGCCATATGTCCAGCTTGGATACCCAATAATTAAAATGCATAGCGGAATCACAGAGGACATTGGTACAGTCAGCAAGGTACTCTCTCAGCATCTTCCAAAACTTTGCACTCCTTGTGGAGAGTATGCTGCGCCTCAGGGCCAGTGCGAGGGGAGGTTCTGAGAAAACTCTCCCAGAACTTTGCCAGTGTTCTCCTGTCTCTGCTGTGTTGGAGTTGTGTCTCTCTCCTGTACTCCTTAATTGTCCAACGAACTGTGACCTTTGCCACCAACATTTGGGAATTTCTTTAATAATTCTACAACAATGGCCTTCTGGTACTGCACCATTTTATTACCCCTGTCTGTCTCTGGAAGAAGAGATTGAAAGTTCTCCTTGTAGCATGAGTCTAGAAGTGTCACCAAACATTAATGACTGTCACCTAAAATTTGGAGAATACGAGGGTCATGGGAAAGGCTGTACAACAAAGTCAGTCATGCGTGGCAAACTGCTAACAAGATTGACTTCTGTGTCCTCATCAAGAGGACAACTGACCATGCTCTCCTCCTCCTCCTCACTATCCTCAGGCCATCCACGCTAAACAGACGGTATGACAGTTGTGCTTTTAGTACCATCTATAGCGCATGAAAGTAACTCCTGTTCCTCCTCCTCTTCCTCATTGTCAACCAATCCACAATGGGATGACATGAGACTGCGCCGTAATCACCCTGCTTGGTTCCTTTCTCCATCTCATCGTGCTCTGCCTTCAATGCATCCCATTTCATTGTGAGTAGAGAGCTTTTCAGAATACAGAGAAGCAGGATGGTGATGATAATTATGGCGTCATTGCTGCTCACCATCTTGGTAGACTCCTCAAAGTTTTTTAGGATGGTACATATGTCTGACATCCATGTCCATTCCGGATGTCTTATGTGTGGAGTCTGAACTGAATACTGACAGCCTTGTTGATGCTGATAGTCAACAACTGCCCTTTTCTGCTCACAAATCCGTTCCAACATTTGCTGTGTTGAGTTTCAATGCATGGGGACATCACACAGGAGAAGGTGAGACTAGATCTGCAAATGCTGCTGAAGCATGGCAAGGGAAGCGGAAGCTGGAGCTGACTTTCTAAAATGGGCACACAGGCGGCATACTTTGACAAGCAGATCTGGAACCTCCGGGTAAGTTTTGAGAAACCGTTGAACAATGAGGTTATGCACATCGACCAGGCATTGTACATGTGTGAGCTCTCCTCAACTCAGAGCCTCCACCAGGTTCAGGCCATTGTCACACATGACCATGCCTGGCTGTAGGTTCAGCGGTGTTAGCTACACATCTTCCTGCTCTTTCAGAGCTGTCCACAACTCTTCAGCATTGTGCGGTTTGCCACATAAGCTTATTAAGCTTGAGTGCAGCCTGCTGACGCTTGGCTGAGGCAGTGCTGCAGCGCTTCCAGCTTGTGACTGATGTGGTCATTACGGAGATGGAGGCTGAAGAGGAGGAGAATGAGTTGCAGGAGCTGTAGACTGTGGGGGCAACCTTGTTTGATGTAGGGACCGCAATCCTCGGTTTCAGGATGACATGTTCCATCCCAAGGTCCCTCTGGGTCACAGCTTCCATTGTGTTAACCCATCAGTAAGATGTAGCATCCCTACCCACAAGCACTTGTCCAGGTGACTGAGGTTAGGTGGACTTTCCCAGTAACAGCATTGTTCAGGGCATGGGTAATGTTGTGGTACACATGCTTGTGGAATGCCAGGATGGCACAGCGCGAGAAATATTGGCGGCTGGGAACCTAGTACCTTGGGACGGCCACTGCCATCAGGTTGCGGAAAGCTTCCGTATCCGCAAGCCTAAAAGGCAACATTTCGAGCACAAGCAGACAAGAGATGTATAAATTTAGGACTGTGGCCTGTGGGGTGTTGGCTGCGTATTTCTGATTGCATTCCAGTGACTGGGGTATGGACAACTGAAGGCTGTGCTGAGACAAGGAGGTGGATGTGCTTGATGATGGTGGTAGTTGAGTGTGGGCAACAACAGGTGCAGGGCAGGAGGCATTTTCAGATGCAACATGGGCAGGGGATTGGCTTGCATGCACAACAGTGGAAGAAGCAGTGTATTGACCCACAGACACTTTTCCTGGAACCTGGTGTTCAGACCCACAAAGTCAGATGCTTTGCTGTCATGTGCCTGATCATACTGGTAATGGTCAGGCTGGTAGTTTTGCTACCCCTGCTGATACGGGCATGGCAGTTGGTGCAAATTGCCTGCTTGCGGTTATCAGCAGAGTCTTTAAAAAACAACCAGACTCGGGAAGACCTAACAATTGTACTGCCAACTTCCATCGTGTTGGTGTTACGAGGAACGAATGCATGTCTTCTGTCTACGGACACCACACTGCTTCCTCCTGCCTGTTTGGGTGCTACGCCTCCCTCCCCCTGAGTGCTGCTATCCTCGCTCTGCATGTCCTCCTGCCTGGTTGGGTCAGTTACTATATCATCTGCCACCTCGTCTTCCACTTCTGCACCCTGGTACCCCTCCTGACTTTCTGGCAATTGTGTCTCATTATCGTCCACCTGTTGTGAAATGTTCCAACCGTCACCTTCATGTGACCGTGGCTGCTCAAATATTTTGACATCTCTACATGCAATCTCAACTTCTAATGGACTGAGTGAGAGGCTCGAATCTAGGAAAAGTGAACAGCTCTTTGGAGTGTCCAAGTGTTGGATCAGTTGTATCCGGGCATGACAGGAGGAAGGAGGATCAGGGTGATGAATATGTGGTCCAGACTCACGGCTACTCAGACATGACTGTGTAGAAGACAGGGTGCTGGTGTTGGTGGAAAAATGAGTGGAAGCAATATCCGCTATCCAACCAACAACCTTTTGGCATTGCTCTGGTTTCAATAGTGCTGATCTACGGTTCCCTATGAATTCGGACAAGAAGGTCATGCTTGAAGATCTCGGTGTAGATTGTGGCACAATTTCAGCTTGGCATCGGCCTCTGCATGCATCATCACCATCATGTCCACTTCCACGTCCCTTGCCACGCAACTTGCCAATTTTAAATGGACCTCAAAATTTTCCATGTTCACTACAAATGGCTGAATTGGGAGTGAACTTGTATGTGATCCGTGTGCTGGAAAATCACACTTTAAAATATCTGCAATGTAGGTAAAAAAAATTTTTTGTTATCAAACTGATGTCAATAACTAGGATAAGACACAGCAAATTAAGTGGAATGGAGGCCTGCAAGGCAACAATTTGTAGCCCATAGATAGATCAGGTGTCTGACGGAGATACCACACTGTTCAATATGTGGCCTGCATTTTTTTATTTTTTTTACCCCAAAATAGTCTGTAGAACTAGGGTAAGACACAGCAAAAAAGGTGAATATAGGCCTGATATGCTACAATTTTAAGACAAAAGATAGATCAGTCATCTGACAGAGATAACACACAGTTCAATATGTGGCCTGTCTTTTTATTTTTTTGCTGGAAAATAGTTTCAAGAACTAGGGTAACAGACAGCCAAAACAGTTGAATGGAGGTCTCAAATGACACAATTTTTAGCCCACAGATAAATCAGGTGTCTGACGGAGATAACACACTGTTCAATATGTGGCCTGTATTTTTTTATTTTGTACCCAAAAATAGTCTATAGAACTATGGTAAGACACAGCAAAAAAGGTGAATGTAGGCCTGAAATGCAACAATTTGTAGCCCACAGACAGATCAGGCACCTGACGGAGATACCACACGGTTCAATATCTGGCTTGTATTTTTTTATTTTTTACCCCAAAATAGTCTATAGAATTAGGGAAAGACACAGCAAAAATAGGTGACTGTACGCCTAAAATGCAACAATTTGTAGCCCATGGACAGATCATTCGTCTGACGGAGTTAGCCCGCTTTCAAATATCTGCCCTGTATTTTTTGACTAGGAAAATTGTGTGAATAAGTAGGCTATAACACAACAAAAAAAATTCTATGGAGGCCTGAAATGGCAAAATTTTGAGCGCAGTGATATTCGATCTGTGTGGCGGACAAAACCCAGTGTATAATATCTGCCCTGCAGCTAAATATTTTTTGGCAGCAAAATATTGTCAAAAAATTGTATAAGACACTCCAAATAAATTTTACAGTACCACAAAAAATGTAAGATTTTTCTGTGTACTCAGATGTGATTCCTGGGACGGGCAAACCCATTTAAAATTGCTGAATTTTCTTGCTGTACTATGAAAAGGACCTGGCCGTAGTCTGCAGTGTCAACAAGCAATCAGGATTAAGATGCAAAAAAAATATTCCTAGCTACTGATACCTGGGGCTAGGTATATATGGTCAATATATGTAATAGGCATAAGCAGCAGACAATAATGTAATGGACCCTCTTGATGTATACAATGATATCTATATACCCACATACAGTGCCTGCATGCCATGCACTGATATGTGTATAGCCACATACACTCCCCTGCCTACCTAGCGCTGCAATCTATATACTCCGTAATTAGTTTTGTAGAAGGACTGTTGATTTAGCTGGATTTGTGTATTCTATGATGGTATTCCCACACTAACTTATAAACCCTCAAATCTCACCCTATCTCAGCAGAAGCTCTCCCTACCCTGTCTGATTCCGGATGTGACTGTGACAAGCAGGGCAGCGGCAGGTCTTTTATAGACCTGATGATGCTATGCAGCCGGCCAATCACTGTAATACCACAACAAAGATGGCTGTGGCATTACAGTGAGTGGCAAACAATTCCTGCATGTTGATTGGGGCTTTAAAGAGTGCCAAATTTGCAGGGTGGAGACCCGAGCTCCAACCGAATAATCCCGAAAATGCTCGGTATGATACGTGAGCGAGTAATGAGCATTACAGATCCTGTTCGCTCATCAAAAATTTATTATTATTATTATTTATTATTATAGCGCCATTTATTCCATGGCGCTTTACATGTGAGGAGGGGTATACATAATACATACAAGTACAGTAATCTTAAACAATACAAGTCACGACTGGTACAGGTCGAGAGAGGACCCTGCCCGCGAGGGCTCACAATCAACATCTTTATCAATGATTTAGATGAAGGAATTGAGGGTAAACTGATTAAATTTGCTGATGACACAAAGCTAGGAGGGATAGCTAATACTAGAGAAGAGAGAGAGAGGATTAAAAAAGATATAAATAAACTGGAGAAGTGGGCAGCAACTAACAGAATGGTTTTTAACAGGGAAAAATGCAAAGTACTACATCTGGGCAATAAAAATGAAAAAAGCATATACAGAATGGGAGGAATAGGGCTAAGCAACAGCACATGTGAAAAAGACTTGGGTATACTAATAGATCACAGACTGAATATGAGTCAACAGTGTGATGCAGCAGCAAAAAAGGCAAATGCAATTCTAGGATGTATTAACAGAGGCATACAGTCTAGATTGCGTGAAGTCATTATTTCCCTCTACTCCTCTTTGGTCAGACCTCATCTGGAATATTGTGTCCAGTTTTGGGCACCACATTTTAAAAAAGACATCAACAAACTGGAGCAAGTTCAGAAAAGAGCGACCAGAATGGTGACCGGTCTGCAAACCCTGTCTTACGAGGAAAGGTTGCAGGAATTGGGAATGTTTAGTTTGCAAAAGAGAAGACTGAGAGGAGGCTTAATAGCTGTCTACAAATATATAAAGGGCTGTCACATTGTAGAAGGATCATCTTTATTCTCATTTGAACAAGGAAGACTAGAAGCAATGGGATGAAACTGAATGGGAGGAGACACAGATTAGATATTAGAAAAAACTTTTTGACAGTTAGAGTGATCAATGAGTGGAACAGGCTGCCACGAGAAGTGGTGAGTTCTCCTTCAATGGAAGTCTTCAAACAGAGGCTGGACAGACATCTGACTGGGATGATTTAGCGAATCCTGCTTTGAGCAGGGGGTTGGACCGGATGGCCCAGGAGGTCCCTTCCAACTCTACGATTCTATGATTCTATGATCTACAACGGGTCGTGCAGCGGTTTGGTGGATCAGTGGTTACTTAACATATCATGAAAAAACAATCTCAGAATCACTGGGATGTGTTGACGCATTCCAGAGTTATTACCTCATAACATGACATGATCAAAATTGAAAAAACTGACCTGTCAGGAAGATGAAAAAAGGCTAGAGGGTTTAATAGTTAAAGGTACCACCTAGGGTACATAAAACATTTATTGCTTTTATTGCAGTTTTTGATAAAGGTGCAGTAAACAGCAGAAAAATGCCCACATGTCATTTTGATGAACCGTAAGTGGCTGGGAAATGGTAGAAAAAATACTCACCTCACTGCTCACCTCTCTGGCTAATTGGCTAATCGCTTCCCTCCATGTGGCTGTCAGTGCATTTTTATCCATCATCGCATACCTCATCTGATTATTCTTCACAATAGGCCGGCAATTCCTATGGTGACTAGGCCTCTGGGCTTGTCTAACTTTGTAAGATTATGATGATATGGAGCTATGAAGTGAGCACAACTTACATTATATTATTGATGTGTGCTGCAACCTAATAACGTGCAGTGACTGCTGAGGACTTTTCTTAGCGGGAAGTCTGGGCTTATAGTGAGGAATAGGTTGATGATGATTCTGAGAATTAGTCAGCTGTCAGAGAGCTGTAGGCAGCTGAAGAGGTCTGTGGTGAGGAAAATATTAGGGATTTTTTGTTTTGACATCTTGCATCTATTATGTTCTAGGGTCTACAGAGGCACCAGATAATCATAAGGAACATGAAATTTAAGGCAAATAACTTTATTGTGAATTGATTTTCCTTGTAAAATTTGTATGATATGAAGAATTTGAAATGAAAATGATCTGGTCATTACCATTGATAATAATATTACAGAAATAGGTGCAAGGCTGGGCAGAACATAAATGAGCAGCTCCACAAATGTAGCTGAAAGCTGTGAGACCCGAATGGAATTTCCACTGTAGAAAGTGGTCATGCTGATTCAATCAAGGTGCCTAAACAATGAACAAAGTTTAACACACAGTGGATATCATAAGGTTAAGACAGAATAAGAAGTAGTAGACAAGCAGGACAGAAGCAAGAACAACTCAATAGCTAGAGAATTAAGGCATCTCCTACAGTGGAAGGGCAACCAAATGACCACATAGGTTTGAATATTGCATGATTTCAGTAGAATATGAATAGACTTAAAGTGCTGTAACTTGTATCCAAGTTGTGTTTAAAGCTTAAACTACAAAGACTAATGCATTGGCATTCAAATATATAAGAGAATTGGATTTGTCAATATGAATATTCATGTAATCATTTTGTTTAACCCCTTCATGACCTTTGACGCCACGTAGGCATCATGAAAAGTCGTGACAATACGACCCATGACGCCTATGTGGCATCATGAATTGATTGCCCCCCTGCGGGTTGGGTGACCGGGGTCACTGAAAGGTCACCCGACCCGCACACAAAGGACCCTTCAGAGTTAACACCTGGGGGCGTGGCTTAGCCCCCACGTGCCTACGATCGCTCTGATTGGCTGTTAAAAGTGAAACTGAGCGATTGTAATATTTCACCAATGAAAATTGGTGAAATATTACAATCCAGCCATGGCGGATGCTGAAATAGCATTGGACATGGCTGGAGACCGAGACCCGACCCCCCCACACACCGACTGACGGCACCGATCGCCAGCCGCAGTCATAATCTGCCCCCCCGCCTTCCGATCATCCCCTCTCACCCTCCGATCACTCCCTCTCACCCTCCTTTGTGCCTCCGACCTCCCGCTATCCGTCCCGGTGTCCCGCCGTCCAGCGTCATGGGCGCCGCCATCTTGGAAGATGGCGGGCGCATGCACAGTGTGCTGAATCGAATCTGCAATGCTGCAGATTCATTCATTTATTTTGATCACTATGATAAACTTTCATAGTGATCAAAATAAAAAAAAATTAAATCACCGCCCCCTTATCACCCACATAGGTAGGGACAAATAATAAAATAAAAAAATATATATTTTTTATTTTTTCATTAGGGCTAGGGTTAGGGCTAGGGTTGGAATTAGGGTTAGGGTTAGAAATAGGGTTAGGGTTGGACTTAGGGTTAGGGTTGGACTTAGGGTTAGGGTTGGACTTAGGGTTAGGGTTGGACTTAGGGTTAGGGTTGGACTTAGGGTTAGGGTTGGACTTAGGGTTAGGGTTGGACTTAGGGTTAGGGTTGGACTTAGGGTTAGGGTTGGACTTAGGGTTAGGGTTGGACTTAGGGTTAGGGTTGGACTTAGGGTTAGGGTTGGACTTAGGGTTAGGGTTGGACTTAGGGTTAGGGTTGGACTTAGGGTTAGGGTTGGACTTAGGGTTAGGGTTGGACTTAGGGTTAGGGTTGGACTTAGGGTTAGGGTTGGACTTAGGGTTAGGGTTGGACTTAGGGTTAGGGTTGGACTTAGGGTTAGGGTTGGACTTAGGGTTAGGGTTGGACTTAGGGTTAGGGTTGGACTTAGGGTTAGGGTTGGACTTAGGGTTAGGGTTGGACTTAGGGTTAGGGTTGGACTTAGGGTTAGGGTTGGACTTAGGGTTAGGGTTGGACTTAGGGTTAGGGTTGGACTTAGGGTTAGGGTTGGACTTAGGGTTAGGGTTGGACTTAGGGTTAGGGTTGGACTTAGGGTTAGGGTTGGACTTAGGGTTAGGGTTGGACTTAGGGTTAGGGTTGGACTTAGGGTTAGGGTTGGACTTAGGGTTAGGGTTGGACTTAGGGTTAGGGTTGGACTTAGGGTTAGGGTTGGACTTAGGGTTAGGGTTGGACTTAGGGTTAGGGTTGGACTTAGGGTTAGGGTTGGACTTAGGGTTAGGGTTGGACTTAGGGTTAGGGTTGGACTTAGGGTTAGGGTTGGACTTAGGGTTAGGGTTGGACTTAGGGTTAGGGTTGGACTTAGGGTTAGGGTTGGACTTAGGGTTAGGGTTGGACTTAGGGATGGGATTAGGGTTAGGGTTGTAATTGGGATTAGGGTTAGGCTTGTGGTTAGAGTTAGAGTTGGGATTTCGTTAGGGGTGTGTTGGGATTAGGGTTGTGGTTAGGGTTATGATTTGGGTTGGGATTAGGGTTAGGGGTGTGTTAGGGTTGGAGATAGAATTGAGGGGTTTCCACTGTTTAGGCACATCACGGGGTCTCCAAACGTGACATGGAGCCACCATTTATTACAGCCAATTTTGCGTTCAAAAAGTCAAACGGTGCTCCCTCCATTTCGAGCCCCGACGTGTGCCCAAACAGTGGTGTACCCCCACTTATGGGGTATAAGTGTACTCAGGAAAAATTAAACAACAACTTTGGGGGTCAAATTTCTTTTGTTACCCTTAGGAAAATAAAAAATGGGGGCTAAAATAATTATTTTTGTGGAAAAAAAATGATTTTTTATTTTCATGGTTCTGCGTTATAAACTTCTGTGAATCACTTGGGGGCTTAATGTGCTCACCACACATCTAGATAACTTCTTTGGGGGGTCTAGTTTCCAAAATGGGGTCACTTGTGGTGGGTTTCCACTGTTTAGGTACATCAGGGGCTCTGCAAACGTAACATGATGCCCACAGACCATTCCATCAAGTCGGCATTTCAAAACGTCACTACTTCCATTCCGAGCCCCAACGTGTCCCGAACAGTGGTTCCCCCCACATATGGAGTACCAGCGTACTCAGGACAAACTGGACAACAACTTTTGGGGTCCAATTTATCCTGTTACCCTTGTGAAAATAAAAAGTAGTGGACTAAAAATCATTTTTGAGGAAAAAAAATATATTTTTTATTTTCACGGCTCTGCGTTATAAACTTCTGTGAAGCACTTGGGGGTTCAAAGTGCACACATCACATCTAGATAAGTTCCATGGGTGATCTAGTTTCCAAAATGGGGTCACTTGTGGGGGGTTTCCACTGTTTAGGTACATCAGGGGCTCTGCAAACGTAGCATGACGCCCACAGACCATTCCATCAAGTCAGCATTTCAAAACGTCACTACTTCCCTTCCAAGCCCCAACGTGTGCCCAAATAGTGGTCCCCCTCACTTATGGGGTACCAGTGTACTCAGGACAAGCTGGACAACAACTTTTGGGGTCCAATTTATCCTGTTACCCTTGTAAAAATAAAAAATAGCAGGCTAAAAAAATATTTTTTGAGGAAAAAAATTTTTAGTTATTTTCACAGCTCTGCGTTATAAACTTCTGTGAAGCACCTGGGGGTTCAAAGTGCTCACTGTGCATTTAGATAAGTTCCTTAGGGGGTCTAGTTTCCAAAATGGGGTCATTTGTGGGGGAGCTCCAAAGTGTACGCACACAGGGGCTCTGCAAACACGACATGGTGTCCGCTAACGATTGGAGCTAATTTTCCATTCAAAAAGTCAAATGACGCTCCTTCCCTTCTGAGCCATGCCGTGCGCTCAAACAGTGGTTCCCCCCACATATGGGGTACCAATGTACTCAGGACAAACTGGACAACAACTTTTGGGGTCCAATTTATCCTGTTACCCTTGGGAAAATAAAAAATAGCGGGCTAAAAAAATCATTTTTGAGGGAAAAAAAATATTTTTTTATTTTCATGGCTATGCGTTTATAAATTTCTGTGAAGCAGTTGGGGGTTCAGAGTGCTCACTACATATCTAGATAAGCACCTTGGGGGTTCTAGTTTCCAAAATGGGGTCACTTGTGGGCGTTTCTACTGTTTAGGCACACAGGGGCTCTGCAAGCGCAACATGACGCCCGCAGAACATTCCATCAAAGTCTGCATTCCAAAATGGCGCTCCTTCCCTTCTGAGCTCTCCCGTGCTCCCAAACAGTGGTTCCCCCCCACATATGGGGTATCGGTGTACTCAGGACAAATTGCACAACAACTTTTGTGGTTCAATTTCTCCTGTTAGCCTTGTGAAAATAAAAAATAGCGGACTAAAAAATCATTTTTGAGCAAAAAAAAATTATTTTTTATTTTCACTGCTCTGCTTTATAAACTTCTGTGAAGCACTTGGGGGTTCAAAGTGCTCAACACACATCTTGATAAGTTCCTTCGGAGGTCTAGTTTCCAAAATGGGGTCACTTGTGGGGGAGCTCCAATGTTTAGGCACACAGGGGCTCGCCAAATGCGACATGGCGTCTGCTAACGATTGGAGCTAATTTTCCAATCAAAAAGTCAAATGGCACTCCTTCCCTTACGGGCCCTGCCGTGCGCCCAAACAGTGGTTTATGACCACATATGAGATATCGATGTACTCAGGAGAAATTGCCCAACAAATTTTAGGATCCATTTTATCCTGTTGCCCATGTGAAAATGAAAAAACTGAGGCTAAATAAAATTTTTGTGAAAAAAAGTACTTTTTTTTTTACGGATCAATTTGTGAAGCACCTGGGATTCAAAGTGCTCACTATGCATCTAGATAAGTTCCTTGGAGGGTCTAGTTTCCAAAATGGGGTCACTTGTGGGGGAGCTCCAATGTTTAGGCGCACAGTGGCTCTCCAAACGCGACATGGCAACCGCTAATTATTCAAGCATATTTTCCATTCAAAAAGTCAAATGGCGCTCCTTGCCTTCTGAGCCCTGCCGTGCGCCCAAACAGTAGTTTATGACCTCATATGAGATATCGATGTACTCAGGAGAAATTGACCAACAAATACTAGGATACATTTTATCCTGTTACCCATGTGAAAATGAAAAAAGTGATGCTAAATGAAAATTTTTGTTGGAAAAATTAAAATGTCCATTTTTTCATTCCATGTTGCTTTAGCTCCTGTGAAGCACCTGAAGGGCTAATAATCTTCTTGAATGTAGTTTTGAGTAGCTTGAGGGGTGCAGTTTTTTAGAATAGTGTCACTTTGGGGTATTTTCTGCCATATAGACCCCTCAAAGTGACTTCAAATGTGAGGTGGTCCCTAAAAAAAATGGTTTTGTAAATTTTGTGGTAAAAATGAGAAATCGCTGGTCAAATTTTAACCCTTATAACTTCCTAACGAAAAAAAATGTTGTTTCCAAAACTGTGCTAATGTAAAGTAGACATGTGGGAAATGTTATTTATTAACTATTTTGTGTCACATAACTCTCTGGTTTAACAGAATAAAAATTCAAAATTTGAAAATTGCAAAATTTTCAAAATTTTCGCCCAATTTCCATTTTTTTCACAAATAAACGCAAAAATTATCGACCTAAATTTATCACTAACATGAAGCCCAATATGTCATGGAAAAACAGTCTCGGAATCGCTAGGATGCGTTGAAGCGTTCCTGAGTTATTGCCTCATAAATGGACATTCATCAGAATTGCAAAAAATGGCCAGGTCATTAAGGTCAAAATAGGCTGGGTCATGAAGGGGTTAATACTTCCATTAGTATATAATTTTCTCATTATTATTTTTTCTACATCTGTTTAACATTTTTAACAGTACAGTAAACTTTTGAACATCCTGCAAAAAATGAAGAAATGCATGCCATCTTAGTTGATATTTTGACCAAAATATCCAAACTTGAAACAACCCATGTCGTGGGTCACCATTGTTTTGTAAGTTCCTACACTATGGTTAAACTTAAAAGCAATTCACTACATTCCTGTTTGATGCAGCCAGGACCTGTAGTGTTGGTGAGCAACTGAAGTGTCTGTCCTTGTGGGGTGTACTTACATAATGCTGGGCAGCCCACCTGATTTAATAGCATGGTCATCACCTATGGGCTGCAAGCAGGCATGATGCACTACATATATCTGTGTGAAAGGGAACCTTACATAAGTCATATCTCTCTGCATTTCTAATGCTAAGCAGCCACCTCCTTCAAGCATTTGAGTGGTTGCTCAGCAGTATTTTGCAACTGTGCTATCTCTGCCCTTTATCATGCTGCTTCTTCCAGTATATTAGTATTGTGGCTAGGTATTGGTAAATATAACCTCATTTCTGTGATTTTTAAAGGGGTTGTTCCATTTCAGAAAACATTTTCCTCCTAAGCTTTTTGTAAAAAAGAATAGGTTCTCTGATGTTAGCTTCGCACAGGCAGGCATACAACCACAGCACCTTCAGACCCACTGTATGTGACACCTAAGCACAAAAACTGGAACACCTAAACCTTTGCTGCTGATTTAAATGAAAACTGTAGCCATGAGCCACTTGCAAAACCCGGACTGGAGGGAGAGATCAGTTCCACTGCCATCCTACAGATCTCACGAAAAGTAAAAGCCCAGAACAAGTTTTCCTAAACTGGCTTGATCAAATAGCTTGACCTAGTTCACACTTACTTTTATTTTGCATGATAACCACAGCCCGGCTGAGATTACAAGGCACTCCAGGGGATCAGAATGCTTCTAAACACATTCCCGGAGATACATATTGGCCCTCGCATATGATTCTGCTCACTATCTTACAATACTGATTAAAGTTGCCTATTTAGTGACAACATACAAAATAACAAAGCAAAATAAAATTAAGATACGATATAGAACTGTGAAGATGTCCCAAAACAGATGATCCCACTAAGTCAGTGTTTCGGATACATGTTTCAAAGAAAGGGAGGGGACAGATTATAATCAGTATTTAACCCCTTTACCACTCTGGGATTTTTTTGTTTTTTGAGTTTTCGCTTTTTTGCTCCCCTTCTTCCCAGAGCCAAAACTTTTTTTTATTTTTCAGTCAATATGGTCATGTGAGGTTTTGTTTTTTTGTGGTACGGGTTGAAGTTTTGAATGACATCACTTTTTACCATACAGTGCACTGGAAAATGGTAGACTAGCTCTACTTGACACAATAATTTACATCAGAGAGTGGCATAAAGTATAGCAGAAATGTACAGCTCATAATTGGAGATAGCTTTTTGACTATGAGACCAGTAGTGGTGTTGAATGTGTTAATTCCTGTGCTGCCTGGATGGAAGAAACCAATACTGGATGGAGTCAGAGACCCGATTTTTTCATGAAGAAATGTGTTATTTCAAAACACATTGAAACATAAACCGCATTTAATCTACATGAGTCTTTGACACCATCCATTAATGGTCATCCATTAACCCTCTTACGCTATTGTCTTTTAAGTTCCTCTATATTACAATTTTCTGACTATAGCTCATGGGCAGACTAAAAGATGCTGCAAATTAATTATGGTGGATTTTAATCATGACTAATGTATATAATACCAATCTTGATTCATTCCCATCTAATCCTATTTTATACAGAAAACTGATTTTTGACTCCTGGGTCTTTCAGTATAATGTGATTTATTGGGGATCCATTTGCTTCTTCCATGTTAGATCGACGGGCAGATGGATTGCTAAAGCAGCTCTTAAGATAAGGGTCTTTCCTTCTGCAGGATAGATTTCTTTTTCCTCACCTGAAAAAAGTTGATTAGTTGATTTTTTTATTATTTTTGGTGGCATTGTGGTGAAAACGTTATGTTACAAAAAAAGAGAAGAGCCAGCACTGCCAGTGGTCAGAATGCATAACATGAGGTGCATATGCACATATCTTACTGCATTCAAAATGAGACATTTAGCAAAATATTGATCAATATATTGAGCCACCCCGCCACGCCAAGGCAATCTCATATGGGGGGTCCTACTCTACATTTTTATTTATTCACTGTGCCATTGTGGCCTCCTAAATGTTTTAAAAGCAAGACCATATCAAATGCAATCCATACCTGAAGCATATCTGCATCACTCCCGTGCAGCCAGATGGAGCAGGTGCAGATAAAGGCCAACCAGGTCTGAACACAGACATCTCAGGTTTGACCTCCACACACTGCCTGACCAGCAAACACAGATGAAGGGCAATGCAGGCTCAGACATGGATGCAAAAATAAATAAAGCCTGGGGCAGGGCGGGGCTGCCGTGAGAGTGCACAGCAGCCTAGATCAATCAAAATAAACACCGAAAAGATGGCGAACATGACCCAGCGTGCACGGCAACAGTGGTGGTCAGCCACAAAACCAATTTGCAATAAAAAAAGAGAAGAGCCAGCACTGCCAGTGGTCAGAACGCATAACATGAGGTGCATATGCACATATCTTACTGCATTCAAAATGAGACATTTAACAAAATATTGATCAATATATTGAGCCACCCCGCCACGCCAAGGCAATCTCATATGGGGGGTCCTACTCTACATTTTTATTTATTCACTGTGCCATTGCGGCCTCCTAAATGTTTTAAAAGCAAGACCATATCAAATGCAATCCATACCTGAAGCATATCTGCATCACTCCCGTGCAGCCAGATGGAGCAGGTGCAGATAAAGGCCAACCAGGTCTGAACACAGACATCTCAGGTTTGACCTCCACACACTGCCTGACCAGCAAACACAGATGAAGGGTAATGCAGGCTCAGACATGGATGCAAAAATAAATAAAGCCTGGGGCAGGGCGGGGCTGCCGTGAGTGTGCACAGCAGCCTAGATCAATCACAATAAACACAGAAAAGATGGCGAACATGACCCAGCGTGCACGGCAACAGTGGTGGTCAGCCACAAAACCAATTTGCAATAGAAAAAGAGAAGAGCCAGCACTGCCAGTGGTCAGAACGCATAACATGAGGTGCATATGCACATATCTTACTGCATTCAAAATGTGACATTTAGCAAAATATTGATCAATATATTGAGCCACCCCGCCACGCCAAGGCAATCTCATATGGGGGGGTCCTACTCTACATTTTTATTTATTCACTGTGCCATTGCGGCCTCCTAAATGTTTTAAAAGCAAGACCATATCAAATGCAATCCATACCTGAAGCATATCTGCATCACTCCCGTGCAGCCAGATGGAGCAGGTGCAGATAAAGGCCAACCAGGTCTGAACACAGACATCTCAGGTTTGACCTCCACACACTGCCTGACCAGCAAACACAGATGAAGGGCAATGCAGGCTCAGACGTAGATGCAAAAATAAATAAAGCCTGGGGCAGGGCGGGGCTGCCGTGAGTGTGCACAGCAGCCTAGATCAATCACAATAAACACAGAAAAGATGGCGAACATGACCCAGCGTGCATGGCAACAGTGGTGGTCAGCCACAAAACCAATTTGCCTTTACCTGCGCTTGTCCTCTCTGGTGCCATAGGAGCGATTCTGAAATGCTTGAGGTACAGTGTGCATGTAATGAGGTCTTGCTTTTATACATTTAGGAGGCCGTAATGGCACAGCGAGCATAAAAAACGTAGAGTAGGACTCCCCATACGAGACTGCCTTGACGTGGCGGGGTAGCTCAAACAATTGATCAATTTTTTGCTAAATGTCTCATTTTTGAATGCAGATAGAAACCAATGTGTGTTTTCACACTTTATGTATTACGTTCTGACCACAAGCAGCGCTGGCTTCTCCCCCTCTTTTTTCAAAACGTTATGTTACGGTTGGCATAACGCACTAAATAAAATATTATAATGAAGTGCATTCGCAACCCGAGGTCCACACTGCAGAGGTGTAAAACTGCAGCTAATGTGAACAATGGCGGCACTGCACTGCAAGCATTCATAAAAAACACACTGGGTTAAGCGTACACAGTGTGAACGGAACACAAAGGTATTGCGCTCTGCTTCTCCACAGAGTGGTACAATGCTACAGAGCATATAAGGCTAAACACATTGCGTTAAACGTCACGCGATGTGAACTGAACATAAAGAACCTGTCCTGTTGCTCCACAGAGCGGTAAAGAAGAAATGTGTCAGAACATGTGGATAAACTGTGCTCTATGTTCAGCATGCGCTAACAGGTGTGGCTTGGCTGTGCCCTGTAAACTAACTGGAATGATGTGCACCACCACGTGGCCTGACTGTGCCCTGTGTAATAACTGATGAGTGCCACGACGCGTGGCCAGACTTTGCCCTGTGTAAAGGATAACCTGCCTCACCAGGAACAACTAATGCATAAACTCACAGCACACTCTCACAGACACAGGCCATTAGAGGAAGAGCCGAAGCCCCAAGCACACACGATGCAAGTACGAAAGTGATCATAGCATGGCAACGGGCGCCTCAGAGATCCTCTCATAGACTAGGCCAGTCAGAAAGGACCTTCATTGCTGGCCAACTCCGCACTCTCCGCAGGACTTGAGCAGTTGACAACCGACAACCAATGGGAGGTCGCCACCTCACGAGCATGCTCAGTAGAGCGAATCCTGGACTTAGCCTCAGGAGAGACTGCTCGCTGCTGACTATTGCCAGTTACTATAGCTGAACCTGGAGAGGCAACAGTAACCAAGCACATATCCCGAGTCTGAGCAAGACGCTGAGACTGACGACTTTGCTGAGCAGCATTCACAGCGGTCGAGACTGAATGGGCAACCGCAGAAGATAAGGCTTGTTATCCATCCTGTACAGAGGGAGAATCCTGATGCCTAACACATAGAAAGCTATAATTTTCATTTATTTCATTAGTTGAGCCATGTAACACTGTACTAAAATTAATCTCATGGTGTTAATAGATTTATTGATTAATATTGTTTAACTCTGTGAAAATACTTAGTTTCTGGTCTTCTGTCAGTCAAACTTCATACAATTATAGCAGAGAGGGGGACTTTCATCTCATAGACAGCAATTAATTAGTGCATTGAATGCTGGTGCAGTAAGTCAGGGCAAGGAAGTTACAACATATACAGTGCTGGAAAATCTCGGTAAAGAGGAACTGACTACCAGGGGCATAGATAAGCGTTCTACTCGAGGGGAAGAAATATGTCTGTGTAGTCTTAACACCCAAATAGTGCAATTTTACCACTGCAGGTGCACCCTAATTATGGTAGATGTAATGAGCACATCAATAGACAAAAATGATGTTATTGAATAAAAACAATAAAAAACAGTGAGACAAATATTACCACCATAAAGTGTTAGACACCAGTCCTGCAATCATAAACTGTAACTGCATTTCAGTTACATCCAGTATCTTGCCAGTGACATCCTTCCTGACTGAACTCTTTTTCATTTATCCCAGACCACCATGAAGACCTGTTTAGGCAACAACTGCGTTTGCAACAGACTTAGTTGACTTCACACATTTCTAGCAGCAGAACTTCCACACCTAATAATCTAGAAAAACATGCAACTAATAATCAAAATAAGGCAATCAAACCACAAGTTTCAAATCAAAAATGGTTTCTTTTGATGCAAACCACAATAGGAAAACCTTCTCATCTATAAGCTTACATTTATGGTAACTTCCTCTCAAAGAAAGAATGTTTGATAGCATGATCAAATTTTACATTATTAGTTGCAGGTTTTTTGTTAGATTATTAGCACACGTTTTGTTTTATTTATTGTGTTTTTACATTTTCGTTTTTAATTTTCTATGTTGTCTGTTTATCTTTCCCTTATTTGAACTATTCAATCAATTGATTTTTGATTTTCATCATATGGTTTTTTATGTCTAATGAAAAATAAGGGTGATAAATATTTAAATGTCATTTAACTGTTTATGTCTTATGCTATGAAGAAGAATCAGAATTGATTCAAGACGAGTTGCATTTTTTGCACTTGTGTCTTGTCCACAACTTTGTGAAATATTATATAACCATATATACTCGTGTATAAGCTGACCCGAGTATAAGTCGACCCCCATAATTTTGCCACAAAAAACTGGGAAAACTTATTCACTCTCGTATAAGCCTAGGGTGGATAATGCAGCAGCTACTGGTAAATTTCAAAAATAAAAATTGATACCAATAAAAGTAAAATTAATTGAGACATCAGTAGGTTAAATGTTTTTTGAATATCCATATTGAATCAGGAGCCCCGATATAATGCTCCATACAGTTCATAGTAAAAAGAAAAGCCAGCACATAGAGTTGGATAGAGCAAATGCCATCATAATTAGGGTGCTCACGGTAAGGATAAACCAGAATAGAAATTCCAACTCATTATTAGGAACAGTGCAGGACACACTGCAAAATTATATAAATACAAACCACGAAAAAGCAATGCAAAAAGTCCAGGGTATATAATGATGTAAAAACACAAATCCTTATTGGAAAAACAGGTAGGTAACATATGTGGATTAAAAGTGACACATAAAAAAAAAACAGCAGTGTCACAGTGCACAGTGAACCATAGAGCAGTACCGTCATAAAATGTAACACAAACCCGAGTATGTTAATAGATCAGAATACTCTTCATATGGCCCAAAAAGAGTGGCCAAAGAGTGGCCAAAAATAGCCAAAAAGATCAGCACATAAAAAAGAGTAAAGGGAAAAATTCCAGGCTGATTTCTGTTAGAGTTCATATACTCAAAATGAAGCCATAGAAAGTGAATGACTATACAAAATACATACCAGGGTGAGACGGACAGGCATGCCCCCTGCGGAAGGTATTTTTTCCAAAACGCGCGTTGGGGTCAGCAGTGTAAGTTGCACTCTAATGGAAATCAGCCTGGGATTTTTCCCTTTACTTTTTTTATGTGCTGATCTTTTTGGCTATTTTTGGCCACTCTCGTTGGGCCATATGAAGAGTATTCTGATCTATTAATATACTCGGGTTTGTGTTACATTTTATGACGGTACTGCTCTATGGTTCACTGTGCACTGTCACACTGCTGTTTCTTTATGTGTCGCTCTTTATCCACATATTTTACCAACCTGTTTTTCCAATAAAGATTTGTGTTTTTACATCATTATATACCCTGGACTTTTTGCATTGCTTTTTGTGGTTTGTATTTCATACAGTTTATGATGGCCCCATAAAATGCTCCATGCAAAATACACCCAATATAATTCTGCACAAAGGTTAATAATGGCCCCATAAGATGCTTCATAGAATAATATGCCCCATATGCTACTTCATAAAGGTTATAGCCCCATAAAATGCTCCATAGATTATGCCCCCATAAAATGCTCCATAAGATGCACCATAGATTATGCCCCCATAAGATGCTCCATAGATTATGCCCCACAAGATGCTCCATACATTATGCCCCCATAAAATGCTCCATAGATTTTGCCCCATAAGATGCTCCATAGATTATGCCCCTATAAGATGCTCCATATGCTGTGCTCCAAAGATTATGCCCCCATAAGATGCTCCATAAGATGCTCCATAGATTATGCCCACATATGCTGCCCCATAGAATAGGCCCCATATGCTGCCCGATAAAATGCTCCATAGATTATGCCCCATAAAATGCCACATAAGATGCTCTATAGATTATGCCCTCATATGCTGCTGCTGCAAATAAAAATAAAATAACATACTCACCTCTAGTCGCTGGGGGCCAGGTGCTGGTGTCCTGAGCAGGCGGCTCAGGGCCCTGGCACCTGCGATATTCACCTGTCCCCAGTCCATTGCTGTGCCCACTCTGTCTTCCAGGTCCTCTGTCAGTGATGTTCAGGCCCGTCATCGTGCCCTCTGCTGCCTGAACGTCACTGACAGAGGACACAGAGGACAGAGTGGGCGCAGCGATGGACCGGGGACAGGTGAAAATTCCATATACTTACCCCCTTCTGGAGCAGTCTCTGCAGCCCCTGCGTCTCTGACAGCTCTTCCTTCCTTCAGCGGTCACGTGGTACCGCTCATTAAAGTCATGAATATGCCCATATTCATGACCTTAATGAGCTGTACCACATGACCGCTGAAGGAAGGTACCTGATACCGTGGGAGAAGGGGGGCTGCAGAGACATGCTGGGGGGTATGTTTGATGATCTCGGACACCCCCGCTCCCTCTCCCCCTCCGACCCCCGTTACATGACTCATGTATAAGCCAAGAGGGGGACTTTCAGCCCAAAAAAATGGGCTGAAACTCTTGGCTTATACACGAGTATATATGGTAAGTTATTTTTCATTCTATTGGATCTTGGAAGCTGGAGATGCTTTTTTCATTTTTCTTCCTTATTGGACATAAATTGTGTTATCTGTGCATGTGATAGTGAGCTGGATTTTTTTTTTACTGAAAATAAACCTCCATGTTAATGAGAAACCAATCTTGACCTGTGACAACAAAAATACCAGATAATGCCACAAAAAGACCGCATTGTAAGAAATGCAAAGTTTAGCGCAAATCACATTTGTCATTATTATTCTAGTGCCCTAAAACAGTAAGAATGCTATGGTTAGTTATCCACATATTAGCAAAGCCAAGCATTGAACTTTTGATATCAAAAAAATGCCCAAATTGTGCCCTCTAGACAATATTGATACCCCTTAGAAAATCACAAAGCCCCCACTTTTGTGCAAGCTAAAAAGTAATAGTGCCTCCTCTGCTAGACAATAATAATAATGCCCCAAGTGTTCTATTTTAATAGTTTAAATTCTTAACGTGTACCTTTATAAGGTAGTAATGCTCCTTATATAAATAAATTGAAAGATGCCCTCTACTTTGGAAAAACAAATTTAAATTGAAGAGGGTATCAAAACCCTTTTTTATGCTTGAAAACATAGGTATGCTTTAAATAATAAAGTGATACTATCTATTGCAATATCTACAAAAACAATTGGATTACTGCTACAGTGTATAGATTCTGACGCATTCTTGTACAGATACCTTTCTTTTTTCAAATTCCTCCAAATTAAATGATGTTAAATGCATACACAAAAGAAACATCCTTTTATTTATCTACTTGTTCTGACAATGGAATGATCATTGTTGAAAACAATCTGAAGACTTAAATTGCTAAATCTACATAGCCCCAGGGGGAGGAAACAATGTGCTGTAATGAATAATGACTTACATATTTATCTATTTATGAAGTAATGTGCAATTTCCAGTTGTTAGATAGTTTTATCTGTTTTAGACATAATTTAAAAGAAATAATCATGTGCTAAAAATATTGAAGCCGTCTTCTTTTTTTCCACAAATAGTAAAGCACAATGTGAATAAAATGACTAGTGTTGAGCATTCTGATGCTGCAAATATCGGGTATCGGCCGATATTTGCGGTATCGGAGTTCCGATACTGAGTTCCGATATTTTTACAATATCGAATACCGGAATCGGAAGTTCCCATAATGCAATGAGCCAGTTGAGGATCCTAAGAAGTGTGGGCACATCCTGTTAGGCATGCTGAAATGATGTCATCATGATGCGTTATAATGGAGTGTGGGCGGAGACTGTGCGTGACCGTGGGGGATCTGTGCGGGCCTGTCGGGGGTCTCTATGGGCCTGCCGGGGGTCTGTGCGGGCTGCCAGGGGTCTATGCGGGCCTGCCGGGGGTCTGTGCGGACCTGGCGGGGGTCTGTGCGGGCTGCCAGGGGTCTGTGCGGGCCTGCCGGGGGTCTGTGCGGGCCTGCCGGGGGTCTGTGCGGGCTGCCGGGGGGTCTGTGCGGGCCTGCCAGGGGTCTGTGCAGGCCTGCCAGGGGTCTGTGCGTGCTGCCCGGGGTCTGTGCGGGCTGCTGGGGGTCTGTGCGGGCCTGCCAGGGGTCTGTGCGGGCCTGCCGGGGGTCTGTGCGGGCCTGCCGGGGGTCTGTCGGGGTTTGTGTGTGTGTGTGCAGGCATCGTCCGATGGGACTACAAATCCCATCGGGCTATGCCTGCTACAATGACAGTGATTGACAAATTAGCCAATGATGGGACAGTAGTAGTCCCATCATCCGGCTAAGGTGTTGAATGTAAAAAAAACACAAACATGCATACTACATACATACTACATACAACATACAACATACTACATACATACTACATACAATACATTCATACAATTAATACATATAGACATACAGTACATATAACACAGAGTTCCTTACTCACCATCACTTGTCACTTTGATCCCGAAGCCAGTGTCATCTGCAAAAAATATTAAAATAACAAACAACCAATATACTCCCTGATCCGCAGAAATCCACGAGTGTCCCACTACGATCTCCCCTATAGAACAGTGACATCTATAGGATCTTCAGTGACACACTGACAGGAGACAATGGCTCCTGCAGTGCATAACTGAGAGGTTACTATAGTTCACTGCTCTAATTTTATGGCAAAAGCTGCGTGGGAACTTTCTCAAACAGCAATGCCAAAAGTGAGACTAGGGACTATTTTTTTACAGTGGCGGAGGAATACAGTGCGGAAGGATACCTTCCTTCCGTCATTGTATTCCTGGAGCCCCTAGAGAGTGGTCGCATCAGTTGATGCTGCTGTTTTCAGGGAGTATATTGTTTGTTTGTTATTTTAATATTTTTTACAGGTGACACTGGCTTCGGGGATCAACGTGACAAGTGATGGTGAGTATGTACTCTATGTTATATGTACTGTATGTCTATATGTATGTTTTGTATGAATGTATTGTATGTAGTATGTATGTAGTATGTAGTATGTATGTAGTATGTATGTATGTAGTATGCATGTAGTATGTAGTATGTATGTATGAAGTATGTATGTATGTAGTATGCATGTAGAATGTTGTATGTAGTATGTATGTAGTTTTTTTTACTTTAAACACATTAGCCGGATGATGGGACTACTGCTGTCCCATCATTGGCTAATGTGTCAATCACTGTCATTGCAGCAGGCATAGCCCGATGGGACTTGTAGTCCCATCGGAAGATGCCTGCACACTGACACAAAGACCCCCGAGAGGCCCGCACAGACCCCCAGCAGGCCCGCACAGACCCCCGGCAGCCCGCACAGACCCCCGGCAGTCCGCACAGACCCCCGGCAGTCCGCACAGACCCCCGGCAGGCCCGCACAGACCCCCGGCAGCCCGCACAGACCCCCAAGAGGCCCGCACAGACCCCCAAGAGGCCCGTACAGACCTCGCCCGCACACACAGACATGCACAATCTTCGCCCACGCACCGTCCACACTCTTCCCCCCCTCCCGAACTGGATGTGCAAGGAAAGAAAGAGTTTATTTTCATTCCGATATTTATGTCCCATTGACTTGCATTGGTTTCCGGTGTCGGAATCGGCGATACCCGATATTTTTGGGGTATCGATCCGATCCAATCCGATCTGATATTTCCCAATATCGGAAGGTCTCGCTCAGCACTAAAAAAATGACTATTTTTTTTTCTAAATGCTCATTTTAATTTATTTTATTAAAATAATGATCTGTCTTCTATACCTTTTATAATGTCTCGTCTCTTATCTGGCTACAGTTGCTACAAACATAATGGCCGTGACTTAGCCTATACTTGGCTCCCCCACATTGTACTGTACATAATATGGAAAAGAACTTTGTACAAGGCTAATTGACCATTAGAAGAATACTGACTTTGAACCTGATCTAATCAAATTGTGACTCCTTTTTTTGCCATCTTTCCCCATATAGAAATGGCTTATGGTTGTTTTATTTTACTTGATGTTTATATGGATAGAAATCTTTTTATTATATTGATTGCTTACTTCCTCCTGTCATGTTGTTGATGGTCACATGGTAGTTAAATATAACCTAGAGGGAGTTGTAAGGGAAGGGGCGAACTACTGAATATAGCCACAAAAGATAAGTAGCCAGCTCCATTAACGGGTTGGCTATTTATATTTTGTGGCTAGTACTAACATATAATTATTACAGATTCTCTTCCCACACAGCTTTCTTAAAAAACTGCACAGTACTTTCACAGAATGGCTGCTGATTGAGAAGCTTGTGATCACACCTGCCCATAATGCCCTTCAATTGTAGACCACATGACATGGAAGAGCTGTTTTTCAATTGGAGAATGCTAATAGACAGGTTTCGTCACATGCTCATTTATCAGCAGCCATTTTGTAGACAGGAGCTTTGTACAGTCTATGAAGAAGGCTACACTATGAATTGCAGGAGGACAACCTGCTATTGTTACATGTTATTGAGTGCCAAAATCATATGTTGAACATATTGGCTAGCAGAAAGATTCAATGGTCATCCACTAGTAAGAGAGTGTCCAGTATTAAAAAAAAGGGTAAGGCATATTTCTCCAAAACAGCAACACTTGTCCATAGTCAATGTACAGTATTGCAGTCTCATGGACTTCAATGTTGATGAACTCCAATTGCAAAAGTAGCACTGAATAATTTTTTTATCCCCTTCACTCCTACACCTGTTTTCACCTTCAAATTTTACAATTTTGACCAATGTCACTTTATGTTGTAAAAACTCTGGAAAGCTTCAACGTATCTTACTGATTCTGAGAATGTTTTTTCATGGCATATTGTACTTTATGATAGTGGTAAAATATATTTGATATGACTTGCGTTGACTTGTGAAAAAATGGAAATTAGGCAAAAATTTAGAAAATTTTGCAAATTTCATAATTTTATTTTTATGCCCTTAAAACAGACATATATCACACAAACTAGTTAATAAATAATATTTTACACATGTCAACTTTACATCAGTACAATTTTTGAAAATTATTTTCTTTAGGAAGTTATGTGTTAAAAAAAGCTGACCATTGATTTCTAATTTTTGCTGCAAAATTTACAAAACCATTTTTTTAGGGACCACATCACATTTGAAGTGAGTTTTAGGGGCTTAAATGACTGAAAATACTCAAAAGTGACATAATTCAGAAAACTGCACCCCTCAAGGTGTTCAAAACCTGATGAGTTGAGGAGTCTCCAATGAAAGGACTGAGGGGCTTTCATCCCTCTGCCTGATCTCTAAGCGCTGCTATTGCACCAATTGCAGTATTTAGGGGGATAAAGTGCCAGGGGCAGTAAAGGCACAGCTCCTGGCACTGAGAGCCGGGTGTCAGCTGTCAGAATCAGCTGATACCTGGCGGCAATCGCTAGTGCGCACCCCCTGTGCACGGGTGATTGCCATGACGTACATATACTGCATTTGTCATGAAGCCTTTAATGTGCTGCTGCAATGCAGTTCAGCGTAACCTCCACCAGGGGGTGCTGGTGAGGGAAGAGAGCATAGTAACACAGACCAGCATTACAGGTGTCACAGTTAACAAAAGAGTGGTCAGACAAGCCAAATCAGAAACTGTCAGTAGCATAAGTACCAAAAATCACATCAATGCATGTAGTCGCAGAGAAGCCAGAAGTCAGAGCCTACCGGAAACGTGGTATCCATTATGTGAGACATAAAACATAGTAGGGGTAAAAGCAAGAATTAAAGTCAGTTGGGGACTGTGGTATCAGAGATGGAAAACAATAGGTGGAGTACAGAGATCAAGCTGAGTCATTCATAAGTACAGGAAGTCAGAGGCAGAAGGATCACTAGGGTATACAGGTCAGCAGCTCTAGCCTGGAAGCATGAACTATAGCTGACACTGGCCCGCAGGCTGCAGAGGAATGAAATAGCCAAGCCAGCTCCAAAACGAGGCAGATAAAATTAATCCCCACATGACCAGTCCAGAGAGAAGACAGCTGAAAACAAACTCTGGACTGGATTGTGACAAAGTCCTTCCCAATCATGACATACATGTACTGCAAATGTTGGGAATGGGTTAAATACATGGCATGTGACTAGTGCACTTAGCCATGTGAATTCTATTCTGTGCTTATACTAGCGTGACACGCTGTTTCAATGATACACCTAAAAATTAAAATTGCAACACCAAGAAGAATGTGTTGTATAATTATGGAAATGACTGGATTTATAGACATGATAATGATATGCAAATGATGAAAAAATGGAAGCAAAGCTTTCAAAATATCTGGATTTATTCAGCATTGAGTTTGAGCATCACACATAGAAATGCCCGCACATACATGGTTTGGCTGTGATCAATGAGTTTTGTAATGGATGCCTGAAATATGTTCTGCCATGTTGAATGCACTTGCACATGCAAACTTTCAAGATCTGCTCCTGGCAGCTCAGTTTGTGTTGTTGACCAATGACATCCCAGATGATGTGTTTGATGGGAGAAAAGTCTGGAAATTATGCAGGCTATGGTAGCACATTTAAGCAATGCAGGCTGCTCATAGTAGCAAGACCAACATTCAGCCTGTCAGGTTGAAAACCAGTTTCTGTGAAACTTTGGAGATATTACTATCACATTGGTTCCATGATCAAATTAATGTGAACTTAAGCAGTTTATATACCCAGAATTATGGTTTAATGGTTACTCATGAAAGCCTCTTCATGAGATTGAACATATAGTCTCTTTTCAGAATGAAAGAATGGAGCATAGTCATTCAGTCTATTTGCAAGTGAATTTAGATTTTACAAATTCTTTGCACAGCATTGCTCTATGAAGTCCAGCTACATGTTTTCCAGTAACCTCATGCCAATGCTCTCAAAAGTTATGATTATATAGAGCAAGATGGCAATGGGGACAGAAATGGAGGGCTCTCATATTCAGAAATGTGTCAATCTTTTTTCTTGAATGCTATGACCCTCTTTAATGGTGCATGGTGAGAGGCCGGAATAATTACAAGGGGAGGTAAACAGTTCCTCAGAGTGGCCTGCATTGGGGTCATATGTCTCCTGGTACTCTTGATGGGGAGAGGAAGGCGGACCAGGTGGAGGGTTGTGAGGTCCGGCTCTTGGCATCTGAGACCGGACGTGTGGAAGACTTGGTGTTGCTGCTTTTCAACACACTGGAGCCTTTGTCTGCCATGCGACCCACAACATCTTCGCACTTGTCTGGGTTCGACAGTGGTGTAGCATGCAACCGAATTTTGACAGGAAGCTAGAGAGAGATAAAGTCACCTTCTGGTCTGTTACATGGCCTTGGCGGGCACCACCATATCCACATCCCCATTTCTTCACGTCACCCTTTTCCATATTGAATACATTATGAAATAAAAATTTCCTGGCTTTATTTTTCACAGAGGTGTTATGTACAAATTCCCTGTATCTATCAATGTGTGGGTATTTTTTTAGATATCAACTTTATTACACATGGCAATCGCAGACTCAGGAAAGCTACAGGTAAATAGTCATGTTTGCATTTCTTAGCAGGCTTTGCATCAGTCACACAACTGCTGGAAAAAGATACACAATATATTTAACCAATACGCTAATTTTTTTTACCAATATCAGAGTAATTTTTTGTTATATTACCTTTATGACACATGCCAATAGCAGACTCTAGGAAAATTCTGGTAAATGTTGCCATTTGCGTAGCTCAGCAGGCTTTGCACCAGTCACACAAATGCTAGATAAATATTCAATATTTATGTAACCAATAACAGTTATTATTTTGTTATGTCACCTTTATGACACATGCCAACAGCAGACTCAGGAAAATTAGTGGCACTGGTAAATAGCAACTTTTGTCTATCTCAGTATTCTTTGTGCCAGTCACTCACCTGCAAGATAAATATAAAGCACATCATTCTGCTGTTTACTGTAAATGGAATGAGGCCTACAAATCAAAGAACACAGTAGTTACAGTCAAATATGGTGGAGGCTCAAAGATATTTTGGGTTTGTTTTCCTGCCTCTGACACTGGGATCCTTGACTGTGTGCAAGGCATCATGAAATGTGAAGATTCCAAAAGGATTTTCATTCACAATAGAGTGCCCAGTCTCAGAAAGCTGGGTTTACATCCTAGGCCATGGTTCTTCCAGCAGGACAATGACCCCAAATATACTTCAAGAAGCACCCAGAAATGAATAGAAACAAAGCACTGGATAGTTCAGAAATGGTAATTCTAGCTCCAATAGTGTAAAGTCTCCCACCACTACCTCTTACATACAGTTTCTACAGAAAAACTGTGACTTGGCCCATTAAATTAGTTAATTTTGCCTGCTTTGAGAAATTTCTGAGCACAGATCACTGGTAAAAGCACATATCTGTCAATGAGTGCATGGAAAAAAGAAATCAAGTTATGGACTGTGGAAGAGATGTATGTGACCAGAATGAAAACTCATTTCCAGCAGATGATACCTAGCACCTACAGTATCTCTGTACTAAATGCAGCTAACAGTGATATTAACAGGGAATATAATAGATTTTACATATACAGTGCCTTGCGAAAGTATTCAGCCCCCTGGAACTTTTCAACATTTTCCCACATATCATGCTTCAAACATAAAGATACCAAATGTAAATTTTTGGTGAAGAATCAACAACAAGTGGGACACAATTATGAAGTTGAACGAAATTTATTGGTTATTTTAAATTTTTGTGGAAATACAAAAACTGAAAAGTGGAGCGTACAATATTATTCGGCCCCTTTACTTTCAGTGCAGCAAACTCACTCCAGAAGTTCATTGTGGATCTCTGAATGATCCAATCTTGTCCTAACTGACTAATGATAATAAATACAATCCACCTGTGTGTAATCAAGTCTCCGTATAAATGCACCTGCTCTGTGATAGTCTCAGTGTTCTGTTTGAAGCACAGAGAGCATCATGAAGACCAAGGAACACAACAGGCAGGTCTGTGATACCATTGTGGAGAAGTTTAAAGCCGGATTTGGATACAAAATGATTTCCAAAACTTTAAACATCCCAAGGAGCACTGTGCAAGCGATCATATTGAAATGCAAGGAGTATCATACCACTGCAAATCTACCAAGACCCGACCATCCCTCTAAACTTTCATCTCAAACAAGGAGAAGACTGATCAGAGATGCAGCCAAGAGGCCCATGATCACTCTGAATGAACTGCAGAGATCTACAGCTGAGGTGGGACAGTCTGTCCATAGGACAACAATCGTACACTGCACAAATCTGGCCTTTATGGAAGAGTGGCAAGAAGAAAGCCATTTCTCAAAGATATCCATAAAAAGGATTGTTTAAAGTTTGCAACAAGCCACCTGGGAGACACACCAAACATGTGGAAGAAGGTGCTCTGGTCAGATGAAACCAAAATCGAACTTTTTGGCAACAATGCCAAACGATATGTTTGGCGTAAAGGCAACACAGCTCATCACCTTGAACACACCATCCCCACTGTCAAACATGATGGTGGCAGCATCATGGCTTGGGCCTGCTTTTCTTCAGCAGGGATAGGGAAGATGGTTAAATTTGATGGGAAGATGGATAGAACCAAAAACAGGAGCATTCTTGAAGAAAACCTGTTGGAGTCTGCAAGAGACCTGAGGCTTGGATGGAGATTTGTCTTCCAACCAGACAATGATCCCAAACATAAAGCAAAATCTACAATGGAATGGTTCACAAATAAATGTATTCAGGTGTTAGAATGGGCAAGTCAAAGTTCAGACCTGAATCCAATCGAGAATCTGTGGAAAGACCTGAAAACTGCTGTTCACAAATGATCTCCATCCAACCTCACTGAGCTCGGGCTGTTTGCCAAGGAAGAATGGGCAAGAATTTCACTCTCTCAATGTACAAAACTGATAGAGACATACCCAGCGTCGGACTGGCCCACCGGAGAACCGGTGGATTCTCCGGTGGGCCCTGGCATCTGGTGGGCCCTGGCACCTGCTGGCATACAGGGCCAGCAGTTGCCTAGGGCCCCCGCTGCTCCAGGGGCCCCCAGCCAGTGGTGTGTCGCACACCATGCAGCTGCTATGGGGGCCCCTGCCAGCGGAGCAGCAGCGGGTGTCAGGAGGCAGGAGCCCCTGTCCCCGCTGCTAAAGAGAAATGAATATTCACTGCGAAGCAGTGAATATCATTTCAGGTCTCCACCCCCAGAGGCCCCGCCCCCAGCCCAGTAAGCTGCTCTGCATCAGGGCCGGCGCCGCCCTCAGTCCCCTCTGCTCCTGCCTCACAGCCAGTGCACGATGACGTCACTACATCGCGCACCCGCTGTGTGTCTGGCAGAGGGGGCAGCTCCCAACACTGAAGCCGGGATCAGCGTGGGAGCGAGGAGGAGAGGTGAGTATTGTGTTTTTTTTTTTTTATATCTCTCTCGCTCTCTCTATCTGTCTCTCTCTATCTATCTATCTCTATATCTCTATATATCTCTATATATCTCTCTCTCTATCTCTCATATCTATCTTTCTATCTCTATCTATTATCTATATCTATCTATCTCTATCTATTATCTATATCTATCTATTTCTATATCTATCTCTATTTATCGCTCTATCTTTATATCTATCTTTCTATCTCTACATCTATCTCTATATCTATCTATCTCTATATCTTTCTATATACAGTATATATCTCTATATCTATCTATTATGTCTATCTATCTTACTCTATCTATCTCTATATCTATTATCTCTCTATTTATTATCTATCTAGCTACCATCTATATCTATCTATCTTTATCTATATATATCTCTATCTAATATCTATATCTATCTATCTCTATACCTATCTATCTATTTATCTATCCGTTATCTATCTCTATATCTTTTCTCTGTATCTATCTATCTCTATATCTATATCTCTCGCTATCTATCGCTCTATCTCTATATATATCTTTATATCTATATCTATATATCTATCTCTATATCTATATCTATTTCTCTCTATATCTATCTCTATAGCTATCTATCTATATATCTCTATCTATCGCTATATCTATCTCTCTGTATATCTATCTATCTTTCTATCTCTATATCTATATATCTATCTTTCTCTATCTATTTATCTCTATATCTTTTCTCTGTATCTATCTCTCT